>NC_038245.2:41909074-42232809 GCF_000004515.6 Glycine max | reverse complement strand
GCACGAATTAACAACCGTCCCATTAATAATAGGAAAAATACTATATGTTACCACCTCCTTTCATTTTTATAAAAAATAAATTTTAACAAAGTAAAAACTTATTTCTTATTGGATGAATATTTTTGGGTACCTAGGTAATAGTAGTATATGCTAATAAATATATGTTTGGTCCTTAATTGTATATTTGTAGGACCATTTTCCAAGACTGCGGTGAATTACAACGCAGGGTGTAAAACTGCGATGGCAAACGTGGTACAGGCAATAATAGTGGCACTCGCACTACTATTTTTGGCGCCACTATTTGGCTTCACCCCTCTTGTTGCCCTTTCAGCTATTATTATTTCTGCCATGCTTGGGCTCATTCCTTTCGAAGAAGTCATCCATCTCTACAAAGTTGACAAGTTTGACTTTGTTATTTGCATGGTTGCCTTCCTTGGAGTTATCTTAGTAAGCATGGATATTGGCCTCATGCTGTCTGTGAGTACTCAATTAATTCTTTTTTTTAATTATCGATTTAATTTGTTAATTTTAATCGATTATTCTATTCTATTTGCAATGTCAAGGTTGGACTCGGCATTCTTAGAGCACTTATGTATGTGGCTAGACCTGCGTCATGCAAGCTTGGAAAGTTACCTGAAATTGGTTTATATAGAGACACGAAGCAATATAAAGTATTAACATACCCAGGAGTTCTTGTTGTACAACTTGGTTCTCCCGTTTACTTTGCAAATTCTTTATACGTCAAAGAAAGGTAAATTATGGATATTCACACTCAGGACGACGGATCCGGGAACAATTTCTTTTACTATGGATAGATATATTTCTCTTGATTAATATTTTTTTTTTAATTTTGATAATTTTTTTCTCATATATAAACAAAGAGCCCTAAGGCAGGAGGTCAAGGTCCGTGCTTGTCTCCTTGGATCCATTCTTGCTCACAGTTATTAATGGTCCACGACAAACACGATGCATCCCAATTGAACATTCTAATTTTTTTCTGGAATTTTGCATTAGGATTATGAGGTACATTCGAAGTGAGGAAAGCTCTACTGGAGATGTAGTTGAGCACATCATACTTGATTTGTCAGGTAATTAATATTAAGATAGAAAATTTGTATACAATGTTGAGAATTCTCTTGGATCATGCAGTTTATATGAAAAAAAAAATTATGGTTATTATACACGTGTATAAAGTTTTCCTTGATTTTATTATACAGGAGTGACAGCCATTGATACAACTGCTATTAAAGCATTGGACGAGTTAATTATAATATTGGGAAAGAATGGAATTAAGGTATCACATGGATTTCAAGTCGTTTGAGTAGATCCTCCAAAATTGATTTGTGTATAAACGAATCTGTTTAAGTGATTTATGTTGTTTTTTCCATCCCCTTATTGTGTAGGTTTTGTTCGTAAACCCAAGACTGGAGGTGATGGAGAAGCTTATAATGTCCAAGTTTGTTGAGAAAATTGGGAAGGAGTCGTTTTATCTAATATTGGATGATGCAGTGATGGCAAGTCAATATTCACTTCGTTCATCAAAGGCGGCAAATAATGGTCAAGAGGTGGTTTAAGAAGAAATTCATGGCTAAGTAGTAAATTAATTCGCCTTTCGATCGCCCAAATCAATGCTGTATTATAGTATAGTATTATTATTATTATACAATTATTTATGGAATTAAGAAAGTATTCCCTAATAAATTATTGACTTTTCCCATTTTTTGAAGCATACAGCGATATTTAGCAACTCATAGAATAACTGAAAGGTTGTAGATTAATTTAACTAATCAACACTGATATCATCAGTAACAAAAATAAAATAGATCGATCTTTATATATATGTTAGTAATACGGTTTTAAATTACAATTGAGGTTCCAATAACATTACTACTATTACAATGTGATACAGTAAAAACTTTTAAAACATTGATATTGTTCGTAATAAATATGCTTGTCAACCGTAATTCAGAAACATGAGTAGTGATGTGGCGAACCTACATTGAACCGAGGGTGTGCACTTGCATCCCCTCATTTTTTAAAATTCACTAAATTTGTAAATAAAATCTTATATTTTTATATTTTATTTTATTTATATTTATATAATTGAACCCACTAATTTTATTTTTTATAATTTATACCCACTGACTCAGGGTCTTAGATCGTATCGAATTGGAGAGAACGCATGGTTTTCTAATAATATGTTTGTTTTCAGCTTCCAAAATAATTCAAATGGTTCCCTAAAGTCGAGAGAGAAGACAATATCTTTTTAAAAAAAATATTGGATTTTACATCCAATTATTGTGGTCTATGATGAATTTGCATTTTTTTCCCCTTCTAAAAGGCTTATATATTTCATATTATTCCATAACAAACAACAAAAGGGAATCTAAATTTATCCAAGTAAAAACCATTTACACTACTGTACATAGGTCTATATATGTCTGATTAGTTTATTCCAGAATATCATGATACTCCATCTTCCAAAGTAACGGCATAGCTGCAACTGAAAGGGTTTTTTTAATCAGTTTTTGACTAGCACCAATGGTTGTGTTGGCTCTTCATCAGGTACAAAACGTGCAAGG
This sequence comes from Glycine max, assembly GCF_000004515.6. Taxonomy (NCBI): domain Eukaryota; kingdom Viridiplantae; phylum Streptophyta; class Magnoliopsida; order Fabales; family Fabaceae; genus Glycine; species Glycine max. The sequence goes on along the minus strand of NC_038245.2, from coordinate 42,230,227 downwards.
GAGGTGAGGCTGTGTTAAGCTCTGCAGTAGCTTACCAGTAGTAGCTGCTAGCTATCATAGAACATGACGTAAGGTTGTTCTAGTCAATAGTTTTATGCAGCTAAGTTAAATATTGGGAATGAAGAAAAACTTCCATATCCATAGTTATCGTAACTAGATCGAGCAGATTCCTTCGTACAAAAGATACTTGTGCTCTCTGCAAAATGCAAAAGAGAATATAATTATGCAGCAGCTTCTCGAAATAAAATTCATAAATAAAAGATAATATTGCCAGGGAACAAAAAGCTTATAATTCAAATCAACGTTTTCGGTAAAGAAATTAGAAATTAAAGTTCTGGTCCTAATCATTTGCAAGTTGAGCAAGCCAATTAATATGAATAGCCAAGAGAAGGATGAGTAGAAGGAAGAGCTAGCAACCCTCACCGAAAACTGATGATAACAGAAAGTTTTTTATCACTCATATAGATCAACAATGAATATAACGTTCTTTAACATAAATCTATATATATATATATATATATATATATATATATATATATATATATAAATTAAATATAAATATAAATATAAATAATTAGATAATAATCACGTATGATATTAATCTTTCTATGTTCAAATAATGAAACTAAATCAATAATAAAAAAAAAAAAAAGCAAACAGTAGGGCCAACTGCCAACTAAACACATGGAAGTGTCGTGGCTTATGAGTCATAAATTTCCCACCTCTACATAGTTTGATTCTTGTTGTGGCTGTAGCTTATATCAACTCAATGAAATTAGCATATATCTTCGACAGATTTTTCGTTAAAAGTTAATTTATATATAGTTTAGGTTAAGTTCAAAATATCTTTTTGTTTTGTTAGCCACAATAAGGTTTCTAAGATAGGTTCACATGTTTGCAATTTTGCATTTAGCATAGTTCATGAGATCATATTTAATTATTTATGTTTTCACTTATTTATCTTTGCATATATACATGCATTTGGGGTATGCGCGAAGGGGATCCCATGTCCCCTTAACTTTTTCTCCTCAGTGATGAACGACTCTCTCATCTTATTATCTTTGACTCGGTCCAGAACAAGGAATGGGTTCCTTTTAACTTTGGGAGGGGGACTCAAACTCCTATCTCTCATATCTTTTTCGCTGATGATAACAACTTAGTGGGAGAAGCTTCTGAGAGACAAGTTAATGAAATGAATAGGATTATTAATCTCTTTTGTGGGGCTTCTGATCAAGCTATTAGGATGGCGAAATCTTCTATGTTCTTTTGGAAGAATGTTAGACCAAATGTTGTCAATTTAAGTGTTAAGCTCAACATTCCAATTACAGATAATCTTACATCTTATCTTGGGTTCTCTATTTTGCATGGAAGAAAACCTTGTCATCAGTATGATGGTATCTTGGAAAAGATTAAAAAGAAATTATCTAGCTAGAAGGCCAGGAATTTGTCTCTAGCTAGCCGCATAACCTTGGGTGGTCTCTTATTCATGAACCTGATAAGATTTGGGCTAAAGTTATTAGAGCTAAGTATGGTTGTGGGATGGGAGTTATCCCGATTGTTAAACATGTTGTTGATGCGTCCCGTATTTGGAGGGGTTGATGTTGTTATTAACCTCCCTATTTCTGCTTATGCATGTGAATCTGGATGGAGATGGGACACGATCTCTACTTTGCTTCCCCCAGATATTTGTGATTTGATTTCAGCTGTCAAACCTCCATCCCCATCAGGAGAGGATGTTCCTATTTGATGCCATTCAGCAAATGGTATTTTGACCACTAGAAACAGTTTATTATTACCTTTTTATGCTAGATGATGATCCGTCTCAAGTTGATAGTATTTTCCCCTTAGTTTGCAAGTGGAATGACCCTTGGAAGATTTGAGTTTTCCTTTGGAAGATTGTGCATGGCAGACTGCTTACGAACCATGAGTGCATGAGGCGCTATATGTCTAATAATGATACCTGCCCCTGTTGTCACCATGGTCCTGAAACTATTATGCATATGGTTTGGGATTGTGAGGAGTTGACCCTCTTTTGGGACTGCTCTGTCCCTTCCCACAGTTGGGCAAAATTCTTTAGTCTTGGTCTTCACGAGTGGATTCAGTTTAATCTTTCATCTCTTGATAGTGGAAATGTTAATCTCGACTGGCCTATTTTATTTGGAGTTGCTACTTACCATTTATGGAATGATCGTAATAAGCTGGTGTTCAATAACAGGACTAATATGCCCTATACCTATGTCAGCATGTTGTTTCTATGACCAAGGTGATTTCGAAGGAAACATCGGGAAACTCTCTGTCCTCGCTCCCCCCAATCGGAAAGAGGTAGCCATCTCTTGGACCCCTCCTCCTAGCCTGTTAATAAATGTTGATGGGTCGTATAAAGCTTCCTCAAGCAAGCTGCCTATGTTGGTGTTATGCATGATCATGTGGGAAACATTATTATCACTTTAAGGTTCCGGATTTTTTACTTATCGGTGCAGTTCTATTTGCTTCTAAAATTAATGATTGACCCCACAAGTCAATACACAAGACTTTTCAGTTTAGTATGTTTTGTTCTTATTCGCACACTTTCTATAAAAATTTACCAGAAGGTCACTCATCTCGTAACTACTTTAAGTTAAATATGCTTAACTATAGAGTTTTTAAGTGATTGACTATTAAAAAATAAATGTATCTTGTTAGTATAGGTAATATCAATTAATTCATTTAAATCATCATCGGTTGTACAGTCTTATATTTCCATAGTCTTTGAATCTCTCTCATTCTGGTTGATTCGATCGGAGTGTTACATGTTCACCAGCTTCCATTTGATTCATCTTTGAACCACACCGTAATGGAAGAGAGGTTTGTTCTCATATCATTTGTAACATACCTGATTTTCAACTTCTGAGCGACTCTCACACTACAATACTTCAAGCGGTGGTACTTCACTCAACATCCTTATTAGTCAAAACTCTTCGTAGGTAATCCTTTGACCTCCAGTTCTGTTTGCTTCTAGAATCAATAACTCACCCCACAAATCAAAACAAGACTTTTTAACATGTTTTGTCCTCACTCACACATTTTTCAGGAAATTTTCCAAAAGGTCACACATCTCATAACTACTCCAAAACTAACACGTTTAACTATAAAATTCTTAAGTGATAGGTAACTAAAAAATAGATGCATCTTGTAGTATAGATAATAAAAAAAAACATATCAAAATACAATGAAACTAAGTAATCATACAAGTCCCGTAGAACTTCTTCCAACTCCAATAGTAATTTTTATCTCTAATAGCCCCCCAAGCTGGAAGGTGTTTATAACACTTCTAGCTTGGAGAGGATAATAGAAAAAATATCAAAATACAATGAAACTAAGTAATAATACAAGTCTCGTAGAACTTCTTCCAACTCCAATAGAACTAAGAGTCCAAATCAATCATCAAAAGCTTGACCGCCAAGTAGAAGCCACAACACAAGGCCACTTGGTAGAAGCTACAACCATCAATCCATGAAGCTATCAAAGCTTAACTGTCAAGCAGAAAATATACCTCAAAGTTTAACCACTTGGCAGAAGCAACAAGACTTAATCATCAAGAGTAGAAGCCAACAATAATGCTTAACCACTCAAGACAGAAGCAAAACAATAATTCAATGCTTAACCATTCATGGCAAAAACTCAAACAATGCTTAATCACCATGGACAAAAGTTTACATCAACATAAAGCATCAATAAATAGAAGAACACAAAATTTATCTTTAATGATGACTTTTTACAAATATTTTGTGAAACAGAAGCAACCACAACTCTAATCTGTCATCAAACAGGAATACTCACAAACAGCTTGAAAGCAAGTAGCACAGTATCAAACAAGAAGAGAAAATTCATCAACTAATCGAACTAAACAACTCCAATAAGAGGCTTCAACAATCTCAAATTAGTGCTCAAACAAAAAGCCTAAGAAGATTCCATCGTACACAACATCTGTCAAAATCCAAACACTACACTTGTGTGACAATCAACACGACGACAAAAACAGAGGAGGATGGAAGAGATAGCTAAATGACCAAATTGAAAAGCACAAGGTGAGAGCATGGAACGTCGAAAGCAGAATAGGCAATGGAGAGATTCAGATCCGACGGTGGCCAGAAATCATTGTCTGTGGCGAATGACGGAGGATCGCGGCGGCCGAAAATCACCTCACTGCGACGCACAGCGACAGAAACTAAAATCATAAGGGTTTTGCTGCGGACATGGAAATAAGTCGATTGGTGGTGGTGGTTTCATGAATTGCAACCCGAATTGGCCAGAAATGGAAAAGGAAAATGTTAGGATTTTGTGTTTTGGGGAAATTTTAGGAAAATGAAATCAAAAAACGACAAGAGAAATATGAGGAGAAGATGAATAAGGATTGAATGAAGGTAGGTGTTGGCTGTAATCGATGACTCGTGATAAAGGACGACGAGAGCAGTGAATGAAGAGGTTGATCGATAGTGACAACAAAGAGAAATATGAGGAGAAGATGAATAAGGATTGAATGAAGGTAGGTGTTGGTTATAATCGATGACTCATGATAAAGGATGACGAGAAGAGAAATATGAGGAGAAGACGAATAAGGATTGAATGAAAGTAGGTGTTGGCTATAATCGATGACTCGTGATAAAGGATGACGAGAGCGGTGAATGAAGAGGTTGATCGATAGTGGCAACAAAGAGGAAAACCAAACAGAAACAAAAAGGTGAAGGATCAACGGAAAATTTCTATGATGGGTGGTAAGATTTTGATACCATGATAAAATTTAAGATATAGAGATGTAAAAGAGAGAAAGAAAAAATTGAATATTATTTTAAATAATACTCTTATGAGTAAATTAAATTTTTACATAAATACATTGAGTCTTATATAATTAATGTTAATAAATTCTTATATAATTAATTACAAGAGTAACTAATTTATAACTAATTAAACTAACTAATACCAGTCACAACAGTAATCTAATACTCTTAAATAAGTTTGAAGCATTCCAAACAGAAGATCAAACATAACCATATATAGATTGCAATATACAATCTTCACGAATGATTCTGAATTACTGGCTTACAGCATTGCGTTCCATTTAAATATTCAATTGCACAGTAGGCTTTTTTCATTTAAACGAAAATCCTGTGCATAAGACATTATGATGCTACTAGTGTGGCGCCACGCACGAATATAACCACTGAAGCAGTGTGGGATATTGTCATCTGATGTGGCTGTGTGGAATACAGTTGTCTGATGTAAGCAGTGAGGGATATTGTTATCTCATGAAAATACGTTACTATCTCATCACTTTTTATCCTAGTCTATTTCTATGGATACTATAGATGGATGTATCTTTTGTTAGAGAATGGGTAAAAGGATATTATTATATGAGAGAGCCATGATCAGTCCAACAGCATCAAAGCATTTTTAAACAAACAGGTCGCTAAGGTAAAAAGTCTTTACTAATCCATTCTTTTAAGTTGGATAAAGGTCCACATAAAATTCTAGACTTAAATAGTTTTTTAGTTTCTATATAATATATGGTTTTCATTCTGTCCTCTTAAAATTTCTTCATTTTGATCCCTATTAATTATTTGTTTTTCATTTTAGTTATCAATTTCATAATTTTTATTAAGTGATATGATTAATAAAATTTGAAAACAAGTTTAATGTTTCTTACAGTATTATGTAAGGGCTAAAATGGAAATCTCCCTATAGAAGTGAAACTAAAATGAAAATCCTTCTATATATAAGGGGAACTAAAATGAATTTTTTTTTAATATAAAAGAGATTTATATAATAAAAAGTTTTCAATTGTATAGGAACTGAAATAGTAGTAATGCAAGGGACCAAAATCAAATGCAAATATTTTATAAGGATCAAAAGAGAGAAAAAATAAAGAAAACCAAAATGATAGCAATCCTATATTACAACAATAAAAAATTATTTAAGTCTAACATCTAATTTTATATCAACTGTCAAAGTCTGTCCAAGGGAAGACCCAAAGTCCAAAAAAATAAAGGAATAGAGATTGGCAAAGAAATCTTCGAAGGCCCAAAACAAAACCAAAAAAGGCTATAACAAAGACCTCTAATACTCAAGAAAAGAAGCACCGGGCAATAAGTTAAACTTGTCTTTGAGGTCCAAACTTAACGAGTAAGTTGAAGTTTAAAAATAGAGGCAATTGTTCTTTCTACTCCTCCTTTTTTATAAGGCACTCCCTTTTAAATTTGTTTACCCAAAATATCCTCGTACTGGAAAATAGACTCTAAAATGTATTTACACTCCCCCCTTTAAGGAATATTTTTTTGGATAAGCAAAATCTTTATCAAAAAAAAAAAATCCAAAAAAGCACAAGACGTGTCAGTTCAAGAAACCACAATAGAAAAAGATTCAAGCAACATGAATCATACATGTTTCTCCACCTAATACAAAAATTCGTATCTATCAAAAAGCTATCCTTTTATCTCTCTTTCAGTACCAACAAGCTTTACGCCAATTGTGAAATAATGTCCTTGTCGCCAACTAATTGCACCCAACATTCTGACTTTCGATACTCTAAATAATCTATCCACTTTCAGCGAGGTTAATAAATCTTGTAAACTGCTTGGCTTTTTAAATATGTCTTGCTTGGGAGGCTTGGGCCTTGGAGGGTAGACAGATATGTTTTGTTGACCTTGTATCAGGCACTTCCAGGGAATATGTGGTGGCCTATGGAGATAGGTGGGATTTGTATGGCTTTAATAAAAACAGAAGGATCAGTTGGGCTGGGAGTTTTATCGAACAGTTGGAAGGCAGAAACAGTGGTAATGAAGAATGATGCTAGTGGAATGTGATTCTCTCCATATCCTGTTTATATCAGGTCAGACAAGAAATTTCAGAATTGGACTTGGTCCATGATGTTACGTGTTGTGTCTTTTCTCAAAAGAGAGATCGATATCTTGGTGCAATCCTGTTCGGGGTATTTTAATAGGTTGAATTTGCTTCTATCCACACACTGCACATCATTTTATGACAGACCCGTTTTCAAACCCCGCCACTGCATGCACTCATTCCATACACTAATTTGATACTATTATCAGATTAATCCCCTATTTAATAGAATTGGCTTCGGGAAATTAGACTCCGAAAAAAGAGGGAGTGTAGAGAAATTCCAGAATCTATTTTCCGGTTAGAGGGTAGTTTGGGTAAACAAATTTAAAAGGGGAGTGCATTAGCAAAATTGGCAAGTGGAAATAGCAATTGCCAAAATAAAACAAGTCAAGGTCCAAACTGTTATTGTAGATGGGCTAGATCACGAATCTCAACTTCCAAACTCAGGCAATTGCTTCCTTCACCTCCGATGTGCTTCCTGCATCATTTTAACCTTGCAGAAAGCTCAATCCAAAATGTAAAAAATATAAATTTACATTTTGGAATGGAAAATCCAAAATTTAAATTACATTCCGATCCGGATTAGGGTGCAGGAAGAAATTGCCCCAAACTCAATTGATCACAAATGACATTTCACACTGTCCTTAAGGTTAAGGACATGAGGAGGAGTGTTGGAAAATAAGTCTAACGTTGGTATGTTAAAAACAAGTTAAAAAATATATAAATAAGAATACCATAAATTCGCTTGTAAATAAAAAAAAAATACCATAAATTCGAAGTGCCAAGATATTTTTGGACTAAGAGGTCACTTAAGTTAAAAGTCCGGTAACCCACTTCTCCCACACTCTTGGAAAAGGACCCAAACACAAATTCTAATCTCCAATAGTCCTGGTGATCTTTGTTAACTCCATGTTCGTATTCCAAAGTGACCCTTACAATTATACGGATAGTTATTCTTGTTAAGCTTATACAAACCAAGAAGGGAAAATAAATGAACGAGAAAAAAAAATAAAGAGGAGCAATTAAAAGGAATCTCTTACGGACATCCTATACAAACATTTGGTTTAGATTATTCGTAAATGCTCTCCAACTCGTAGCAGGTTGTCATTGGGCCAGAAGAAGGTAATCAAAGGGACCAGGTGCTTCAAATGGCATTTGTTTTTAGTAGTTGTAACGAATCTCTATAATGTAAGAGTATTAAGTAGAATAATTGTAGTTTAATTTAATTAGCACCAATTTTAGCTTCTCCTTGTTTATTTTATCTTCATAATGCCTTTCTTTGATTTTGTTCGTCTCTTTCACTCTTTTGTGATCAGCTAAATACCTTTTGCCTTTCTTACTCCAAAGCCCGCACTATATTAAAGAATGTCCCAATCATGGCCAATCATTTGGTTACCTTTTGATAAGCATTAGGCAAATAAAAAAAGTGGTCGGAGACTTGAGGATCAGAAAATTAGCGATAATTGTGCTCTTATTTTTTAAATAAATATTATAAGCATCTTTTGTACAACATATATATGTGGTATCTTAGCTTACCCATTCTATCAGGCATGCGAACTGAGCTGGCATTTGAAAAGGTTGCATATTTCTTATGTTGGGTGGTGTGGGGTTTCCTTGAATACGCGTCTGCGAACGAATCTAATTTGTCACGGTTAGTTTGAACAATACAAAGTTGTTTGTTTTTGTTCTAACGTGCCGACAAGTTCTTATGGTTATAAGTTAAGAAAAGCATACTAGTTTTGAGTTCTTAGCCGTTTGTTTCCATTCCTTTCCATATATCTGCTTACTCTATATCTACTATTCAGATGAGATAAGAACGGATCATAAAAAAATCGAGTTGGTGGTTCTCATGTTCTTCTCAATAACTTCCCTAGGATTTGTCCATGATTGCCTACTTTCTTATTCTCTCATATATTAATTTAATTCCAACTTCTAAGCTTATAATGGTTTTATATTAATCCTCAAATTAATGTTTGATCAGGGTGTTTAATTAATTTTATCTCGTGTTGTCCAAAGCTTGTGTGTGACAAATGCAATGCATGTTATATAAGTAAGTTCAAGATTTTTATACCTAGGAAAAAGGAAGAGTTTAACTTTACAGTTTAAAATGGAAGGTGTACCAACGGTTATTGGGTGTGTAAGGGGTTTGACACCGATGCTAAAAGGGTAGAGTGGAATGTCAAGTGGATATTTAGTAAATGTTGTGTTGATGGTGAGAAAAAAGAGTGAGCCAATGCCACAAAAACCAGGTACCCATGTTCCTTATGATAAGAAGAGAGCCAATTAGCACATGCCACCCACAGGGACACTTTGAATTTAGGGACCGCCACCACCATATTTGGTATTGTCTTTTGATTTGTTGTTCGTCTCTTGCCTTTTACTGCGAGGCCCGTAAAAAACGATTCAAGATGAAAATAATATTGGTTAATTAATATATGGAAAATTTATCATCAAGTGCATAAACGAGTTGGTATGAGATTGTCTCATCTTAATCAGTTATTTTGAATTCGAGTCAAAACATGTAATTGCATCAAATTTTAATACCTAAAGTAGTTTTACAAAACTTGGGCAAAATTGCTTTCATTAAAAGATATTTTTGTGTTTTAAACCAAAAATATGAAGAAAAAAAATTTCGATGGGTTGATTGATTGCAACCTTGAGCAGTTGAGCCACATATTGATCTTCAACAAAACAATCCAAAGGTAGCCTAACATACAAGGCTTTGATAATTAGAGACAAAAAGTGGCGGCAAATCACTGACTCAATTAAAAAGAATTGTTTTTTCGTACTTGATTACAGGAAGTGATTAGATGGTTGAGATTGACAAATGCTGATGCCAAATAATTAGTGTAATTGTTTTAATTTTCTATTACTGGTGGTGCGCCAAATAATAGGCCTCAATACACTCTCAATTCAATGAATGGCAATAATAATCTTTCAAACACTACTAACTACCGAACATTGAAAATTCCCTTTTAACACATGGAATTTATAATAGTTTCAAACTGATCTACAAATTTTAAATATATGAAAAGTTTTTTTCAATATTATAAAACGGGTGTAGTTTTCCGAGCTTAACATGGTTGGCTGATCCTGATGTCCAAAATGTAATTTTTGAGCTTGATGATTGCAACACAGTTGTAGTTGGTTTGGTTTATTGAGTTTCACTGCAGGTCATTTTAAACTTCAACTTGTCTTAATGTAGAGCATGTCTTAATAGTTATTCAAAGTTTGTGGTGAGTTTTCTCAAAAGATAAGCATATCAATTAGTTAGGACGTCAAAAATTGTATGCTAATAATAATGTTTTTTTTTTCTATTGTATCTCATCTTGTACTCATTTTTTATTTTGAATGATAAAATGAAATGATATGATTCTCTTTCTTTAAGAAAAATAGTTAAAACTTCACATATATTATTATGGTATGAATTAGTTATGATAACTCAAAATATAACACTAAGAATTAAAATATCAATATTTAGTTTCTTCTTTGATCTAACACTTCAATCGGCCATAAAAGGAGCTAGAAGAGCGATCACGTATTTTGCAATTTCAAGAGAATGAGTTGGATCTTCTATGGCAGATGAGTAGGAACTGCAATAGTGATCTTTCTATGTTTCAAATAAGAGAAAGTATATTTGCAAACCATCCCACATGCAAGTTACTATGAATCAAAATCAAGAGGTAGGTAGTAAACTAATGTGTACTTTTTTATGAGGGTTTTTTTTTTTCAACCCTATATTATCACTAATGAGGGTAAACCATTGGACCCTTCTTAGGCCATTGAATATTTTCATAACACTGCCGTAAGCATGCTTATGATAATAAGTTGCAAGCAGGGATGGATTCACCTATTGTGGTGTAGAGGCAATTTCTTTTTTTTTTTTTTTTTACTTATATATGTGTAATAAAAAAAATTGTTCCTATCAAAAAATAGGTATTGTTCTTATAATATAATTTTTTAAAAACATATATAAAAATATAAGAAATAAAAAGAGAGAATAAATTGATATAAATTTTACTATTTTATTCTTTTAATTTTTAGATTTAATTACTATCTTGATCCTCTAATTTATTTTTTACATTCAATTTAGTTCCTTTAATTTAATTAAAGGATTTGTTTAGGTTTTTTATGTTTTAAAATGAATTTATTTTGATCTAATTTTTTTCATTATGTCCAAATATTTTCAAAAAATGAAACCCAATTGAATTTATTTTCAAAAATAAAGACCTAATTAGAAATTTTAAAAATAAACGAAATAAATCAAATCTAATATATATAAATTAAGGATTAGATTAAATCTTTTAAAAATAAAAGGTCTAAATTGAACCTAAGAAATTAGAAGACCAAAATAATAACTTAAATTTTAATGTTCCAACTCCTCTAATAAATATTCAACCAAGCACAACAATTCATTCACTAACTTACATTACATGTTTTTATTTGAGTGATTTCATCCTAATTTTTAAATAGAATAAGAAATAGATTAAGAGAATTTGTCATTTAAGATGTTTCTTTGGTGAAGAAAAAAAGATACAAGATTAATGGTTCAATAATTATTTGATTACATACATAAAGAGATATTTTTTTTATAATATTAACAATGATGCAATCACATGACATTTTCAATGAAAATACATAAAACATAATTATAATTTATAAAAGTTTAAGTATTTAAAATTATTCTTTTGTCATGTATTTTATAAAAACTTACAATATTTTTCTTTTATAGAAATATCATAAATTATTTCTTACCTCCACCGATAAGAATTATTGGATTCATCCCTGGTTGCTAGTAATTATTGTACTAAGAATTAAGATGTCAATGACGAGAAATTTTTGTAAGTGGAAAAATAGGAATGTCTATAAATTTTTGTGGATTATTAATTAGAAAACTTTAATTAATTAATTAATTAATGATAAATACTTTTTTGCTTGAAAAACAAAGTTATGGTTAATATATAAAAAAAAATGTATAGTTCCTTCCATATCACAAAAGTAATATATCTAGTTTGTCCCCTGTCTTTATCAAAATTGTGCAAGAGAAACAAACTGAACTATCTTACATAGCCTCCTTATTGTCTTATCTTCTACATTTAGTACAAAGTCGTATAAATATAAGCCAGGCAAAACAACAGAAGCAAGAAGACACAGTCTATGAGGAGAGCAAAAATTACTAGATAAAATTTAAATCATTGATAAAAAAAAAGTAATAATTGATATTTTAATATATTCATAGTTTGTCAATTAAATATCAATCTTTGATTTTTTTTTTCAACAAATGACATTACTTATTTTATCCTCGAGAGTGAGAGTCGCGGTCCTGTAATACGTATAAAGGAATAAAAAAAAAAAACATAGATCAAGATCCTTATCTTCGTTTTATTTTGGTTTTGATTTGTAATATGGTTACCGATTGCCTTTGCAAATTCGTAGTTATGTTTTGGCACGGGAGCAAAATATTTACTATAGTTCTTAGACTTAGTTCTGATAAAATTAATTTTCTAGATTAATTACAAAAAAAGAGTATATAGGAATTTTATTAAAGAAATTTTAATTTAAACATAATCAAATTATATCATATCATAGTAAAACACTGAAACTGTATACATAAAAGAACATGTGGGGCCTAAAAAGTTAAAACCCTTACTTTTGTTTTATAGGTTCAGATTATAGCCGGCCCTGTGAAAACCTGTTTGCATATGAGGCCATTCAAGCTATCAATATCAAGATTATGAATCAAAATGTTGCCAAATAACTACTTCATTATAAAGTTAACTTGTTCTTTTTTATTATTTAAAAGTTTCAAATTAGTTACTTAACTAATCCAATCCGAAATCCTCTAACTTTTCTGTGTTTCTAACATAACCAATATGCACTTTCTGATCAACTCTGTAAAGTATTATACACACGTACTACGGTACTAGTATACTTAAGTTATCTTTAAAGAAGATTTTAAAGCAAAGTAACATTGGAACTTGTGCAATGTACGGGTTTTTTAATAAATGAAAAATAAGAGAAAAAATAGTAGAATAAAATATTTAATTTTTTAAAAAATAAAAATAAAATGCATTAAAAAAAGTATATGCTCTCATTGACACATAACGACGGCCGAATAATATATATATAATAACCTTTTCTTTTATGAATAATAAAGCAAATAATAAGCCTATAATATTGTTATATAAGATATATAAAATTAGTTAGATGATTAAGAAAACAATATTAAAAAAATCACAGATTCAATTTCTCTTACTAATAAAAATTAATAATTAATTATGTAATCATTTCCCTCATCTCGCACCCCTCACCAGCCTCTATTATCTCCCATCTCAACCATACTAAAGAATCAAGCTGGCTCATTTTTTTTCAATCTTATTGGATTCTTAATCTCAACAATAAAAAATTTAATATTTATCAAAAAATCTAGTTGAATTAATTAACCAAAATACATAAGTTACTTATTCCATGCAAACTCACAAATATTTATTTTTGATTCTTATGAATAAAAAAACATTAATCTTTCACTAGTCCTCAACAGAAATCAATATTATAAAAGTTAAGATATTTTTTTAAGATTTAATCTCATCAAATTAGCACTCAAATAAATTTATTCAGCAAAAAAAAAAAGCACTAAAAGAATTTTTTTTTTCCCACCATTTTATTCTTTTATAAGGATCAATAGGAAGTTATTAGGTAACATGATTCATGAATAATTTTGTATCTTGTCAGGAGTTTAAACTTTATTCTTCAAATTTATGGGTATCAAAATATATTTCTTAGATGATGTTATTCTTTTAAAAAACTCATAAATTTTCTCACTTTCATATAAAATAATTTCCTTTTAAAATTTTATGAATTAATTTGTTATCAAATGTTTTAGAGGATTAGCAAAGTGACAATTTAATTATTAGAGAGTTTTTTTTATAAATTTTTAAAATAATTACACATATAAATTTAAAGGATTAAACTGAGAATTTTATTTTTATAAAACAGGGGGGGGGGCTAGATCCTAAACAGATCAGGTAGCACATGTGTCGTAAGTAAGTCGTTAAGTGCAACAAATAGAAAATATTGAATAATTTTGCTATGATAGTTGTCCTTTTTTTTGGTCCATTTACAATTTTGAAGAACTATAATTCCATCTGACATGCGAAATCTTGACTTTCTCGACATAAAATAATTGTATTGAAAAGAATATACATACAAAAGGTCAAGGGTAAAATTAAATGCTTGCATGCTATATAACCATGTATACGCACATGTTTTGTTTGAAAGTTCAACTTAAAATAAAGCCTGAAAAGACCTAGTACGTGGAAGGAAAGGAAGTAAGGTATCATTTGATATCAGAAAAAAGAAAAGAATATTTAATATAATTAATAAAAGGTTAAAATAGTAAAATTGAGGGATATATATATAATGCTTTCTAAATATTTTTTCCTTTCCATTTATAATAAGTGATGGAATTTATTATTTCTACCTTCTCCCTTTCTTTTCATTTTTTTTCCTTATTTAATGGGGTATTAAACAAAACTCTAAAGAGTGGAGAGCACAAAGAGTTTGAATTAGTTCTCTACCAAATCAATTTTCTGCTCTTTAAATAAGAATATAATAATATATATTTTATAGTTTCTCATTAGACAAACGTACGCCTTAGATTATTAGCAATTTGACCCAAATTAAAATGTAAACGAAGTTGTAACGTGGAATATAATTAAATATTGGTTTTCAAAATAACAAAAATTAATAGTAAATTGTAAGCGGTGGGAGAGAAAGAATAACAAAAGTAAGAGGAGTCAACTTGACTTCTTAAAATTCTCCGTAATTTGCGTCACCGCGTTTTTTTCCTTCATTTTTTTTTTCTTAACCCTCAATTCAGTTGAATGACCTTTATTTAATATTTATTCATTTTCAAACCTTACTTATCATCACCATATAATAAATTGCGATCAAGCATTCAACCCATCAAAGGTTTTCAAAGAATGTTTGATTTCCTTTCAAGAAAAAAAAAAAAGAATGTTTGATTTTAGTATTCAAGTGTAAACGGTTATTTTTTACAGATCAAGGTATCCTCTATCCAAGAAACATAATTCGAGTTAGATTTATTATGAAAAATAATATTCTTTTTCCGATTATATATCTAAAATTCAAACTTGTTAAAATATATTTCAATCCTATATAAACTCGTTAAAATAAATAAAGATAATCTAATACATTGATTTTTTTTAATCCTTTGATTAGTTGGATTCCCATTTCACGTCTTTCAACTTCAAGTATATTAAACATTTATTTCCACTACCCTCATAAAGGAGAAACAAAAAAATAATTATTAAAAGGGACAACATAAAGATCTATTAGTTTTATGACTCCATAAACTACGCGGAATATTGGTAAAAAGAAAATGGTGGTGTCTTAAAAGTTTGGTGATAAGAATAATAATCGAACCTTAACAACCTTCACATGTTTGAATTTAATTGCAAGAATTGTTTGGAGCCACGTTACAAATAATTTATGTCAATAACAAATTTATCAGTCACGTATTAATTTTGTCATATTTTTCGGAATATTTATTTTTGTTGCGAAACATGAACATTTGAATTGTGCAAGTGTTTTTGCTGCTTTAAATTAAGCAAAAGCGGCTGCTGCTAAAACATGTAAAAACATTAAAATAATAAAAATTAATATTGTTATATAAAAATTATAATTAATTAGAATAGTTTTATAAAATAAAAGAGAAAGTTCAGGACCTACAATCAACCTTCGTCCCTTCAATTTCCCCATGCACTAGAATTATTATTCTCTTAGTAAATAGGTAAAAAATATATTATATATGTTGATTAATCAAATTTTACGACAATAAAATGATTAGTTTTACAACTTTGCATTATGAAAGAAAAGAAGAAGAAAAAATCCAACTTAAAAATAAATTATTACTCACTGGATTAAGAGATCGAAATGTTTGAGTCACAAAAATATAAAATGGTCATTTCATATTGTTGCTAATTTATGTCAATCCTTATAAAAAAAAAATTATCCCGGATCAAAGACTAATTTAGCTCAAAATTATAAGTGGTCGATTGAAGAATCAGATATTCACTTCAACGGCGAAGATCTAGTGTAGATAATTTTTTTTATCAGCAAAAGAAAATTTTCATTAAGAAAGAAGACAAAGATAAGAGGAGAGTATCCAACCCTTACACAACTAAACCGGTACGTGATGAACTGACTTGGTTCTGCAACACTATACTATCCTCTTACCTATTGCATCAATGATGCATAACAAAACCACAAATTAGAAATAATGTATGCTATATGTCATTCAATTAAGGTAATATTAATCTATTACTCCCGAATACAAGCTATTGCAACAACTGTAAGTAACAAGCAATAAGCCTTCAACAGCAGAGGTTCGAATTCACCTCAACAATATCCCAAGTTAGATTTATCAATCAAACAGATCCCGGATTTGTATATCACTGTACAAAAGAGTAAGTAAAGGTAGACAAATTTGCTTTTATCCAAGACCTGGACGTGGAAATATGGTCCTGCATCTTAAAGCTTCTCTATCAAAAGTTCCTGCTCGAAAAATTCGGCCATTTTCTACACTTTTTATACCGAGATATATATATATATATATATATATATATATGATCAGAACAAGAAGTATTTATCAAAATTAACATTAGGAATATGTTTAATTAAGATATATCATAAAATAGTGATATAGTTCTAATGAATTTGTTCAACAGAATCTACGTAAATAATCCTATATCCGTAAATAATCGTGTCCATAATTCTCAGCTAATCAATCGTGGACAGTTTTCTTCATCTTTCTTTCAAGTTCAATTCTTTTCTTTCCCACCGAAAAGAGTACCAAATTATTTATTGGGTTGTTAAAGTAACTTTTGGTTTATTATGCATTTTTTATTTGTAAAAATTGAATAAAAATATAAAAAAAATTATAATAATTTGTGTAGTCCTAAATTCGGCAAGGCATTATTCGGTTAGATATTTTAACTAATTTTTAACTTTATTTATTAATTGAAAACAATCATTTGATTGTTTGATAAATAATTTTTTTAATAATTTTTAATATTTTTAATAATTTTTAATATTTTTAAAATATTACTTTAAATAATATTTTCTAAAAGGTTAATTTCTAATTTTTTATATTTTCTATCATTTTTATTTTTAACATATTATCAATTTTTATGTTTATTTTTTTAAGATAAAAAATAATTTTATTATTTTTAAGTTATTTTATATTTTTTAATTATTTCAACAACTAATTTTTATCAAATATTTATATTTTAATAAATTAATTTTTCAACTTTCAAAAATAAATATTTTATTACCATTATGTTCAAATAAAATTATCTTTCATAAAAATTAAGAAAAAAATACATGTGATTTGATATAAAAAATAAAATAAATGTAACAAGTTACAGTATATGTTTGGATCTGTGTCAGATCAGATTGCATTTAAAATCACGTGTTTTTTCACTAACGCAAAAGCTTCCTTTATTAGCTTCAAATTTGCACGTCAATTACTTCATTAATGATTTACGTTCCAATGCTTTATAATTTTATTAAAGAAAATACAATTTGAAATTTTTGGTTGAAGTTGCTTTTGGGACTCTTAAAAATAAAAATAAAAACACTAAAAAAAGATGATTGCTTGAAAATAAAGATGGCAGGTATTGAATATTTCCTAGTCAAGATGGAATAAGATTTTTGGCCCCACGTGGATTGTCTACAGCATGACACGTGTTGACTCAAAACACAACGTCTTGCAGCTGGCTCTGCCGGCTGGCAAGTACTGCCACCTAAGATTCTTTCCACTCCACCCTCTCATTAGTTTTCTTATATCAATTATTTCATATTCATATTAATCATTTATAACTTTAATCAACTTAGTTTTACAAATTATTTTAATCATAAATTGTATTAACTAAATATGTAATATTTATATGAAAATATCATTTATTCTTAGATGAAGGTTTTAATTCAAAATTAAAACACAGAAGTTCAGTTAGGTTATTTGAATTTTTAGCCCAATGCTCCTAAAGACAAAGTCCATTCGTAACTTCCAATTAAATTTGTTATTATTAGTAAATCAGAGTCATTTTTTTTATTATCATTCCACTCTCTTTTTATTTATTTAAATGGTTTTTTAATTAACTTTTTTTTTGTAAAATTTAGTAAAAAGCTTTATTCAAAAATTCGGTTTTAAGCTTAAGTACTAACAAAACTAACTAAAGTTTAATTAAATGGTTTTTTCTTTTACTTGTAAAAGTATTTAACTGGTTTTCATACTTAAAAATTTAAATCAAATAATCATACCCACACGTTTTAAATATGTTGGGGGGCGGGGGGGATGTACAAATAATTGATTTTTTCATCTTATACACAAAGTATATAGATGAAAAAAAAAGGTGCATATTTGAATTAAGAAGTTAAAAAAAAATTGGAAAAAAATATTTATTATATATAAAAAAAAAGTTGGTTCATTGGCCTATACACCTATTATATAAAATAGAAAAATCGTCATAACAATAAAATTTCTAACTTCTGTCAAAAAAAAAAAATCTAACTAATCGAAACATAATAATTGATAATTGAGATCTCTCAACCAATATGATTTTTCTTACTTGATACATCGTTTGGTGAGCATTTAAACATTAATTATGTATACAATATGGGAGTGGTTGCTTGCCGCCAATACAACTTGTTATTATCCTATTTATTCATGTCTGAATGTATGATGAAAAATAATAATTTAGCAATAGTTATTTTAAGAAAGTGAACGACTTAACGAAATAGTTCCTTGATTATTTGCGTATCTTCTCTTTATGAGGGCTGTGAATTCAAAACCTTTCTGTAAAATAAGAACAGTCCTACATTTAAAGCTCCAAAAGGATTAATTTAAACTAATCTCCTGTTCAATAATATCGATAATTTAAACATGAAAAAAGAGCAAAACATATTATATCATTTGATGATTTTTTTATTGCATGAACTACTAAAAAAATTAATAAAAGATTCAATTAAATTATAATAATATTGATTGATTGATAATATTTTTTACACTAACATGTATGTCAATTAATCTCTATGTATATTATATAAATATAAATGTATTATGTTGTTTTTATATTTTTATCCATAAAAATTTAGGTGAGTTAAGTCTTAAAGATTAAAAATATGTCTTTTAAGGTTAAAAAATCAATGACATTCAAACTTATATCTTCTAAAATATGAGTTTGATTCTTATTCATAGATCAATCTTTATGGATATAAAATATTTATTATTTTGGTATATTATAAACTTTGTTATTGCCTGGCCTAATCAAGTAACCCCTTCTATAAGAAATCATAATTATAGTTTTATAATGATGAACTATCTTTACATTTTTTTTTTTAATGTATACACCGATAGAGCTATCAAACTTCAAAGAAACCAACCCTAATTGTAAAGAATCCGGTTCATGCAACCAAAATGTATTTAATTAATGCAACGTCAACGAGCTCTGGAAGCATCCTTTTTTATGTCTTTTCTTTAGATTATCTAATTGTATGTGTGTGATTTTTTACAAAATGATCTATTTATATGTGTTTTGTATGATATGGTTGAGTTTCCTTTGTTTAATTTGTTTCCTTCCTCTCAAAATATTTCTCTTTATTGGTCAAGTGTCCTTATGTTATGTTTCCTCTCTCTGTTTTTGTTTTCCCACCTATGGCTAAAGTCAATGATCACATAGCAAGGAGAAATACAAGACCAAAACTACTAAAGGAAAAGTTTATTGAACGTAACTTACGTTTCCACAGAAGTAACAATGAAATTACTTTTATTTTTGTTGCTTCGGAATGCATAAACTTTCGTAGGAAGAATTTCAAACAAAAATCCAAACACACACCAAAGGCCTAAAATTATGTCAGATTAGGGCTTCAGTTGTAAACACAGGAAAGATGGCATGGACAAATCGAAGTACGAGCAAGGAGATAGAGGTTTGGGAAAGGAGAATTGTTCTGCTTAGGACAGAGGAACAAGCAATCATCTTTTCCCTCACACTCAATATACAAAATTCAAACACAAAAAGATGTAGCCCATGCCTACAATATGATTTCCGTACAGGTCGAAACAACGCTTGTACAAAGTGCACGTACCACTCTTCATTTTCCCCTTGGGACAAATGTCGAAATTAAAGACGCTATGATATGCATGATCTCCACCTTGGTTTATATTATTTAATGCATTCATATGCCATTTTTTATTGATGAAAAGATTTAATATAATATCAAGAAATACATGTATTGGAACAATATGTGGCCAAACAAATATTCATTTAGCTTGTTAGAAGTTGTAGAACGTAAAAGTAAATAATGGTTTTACTGCTTAAATCGTTTCATACGTATATCGGATTATGTATGTATGGGCAATTAGAATTTTTTAAAAGAGTGTAACAATTTTATTTTTTTTAAAAAAACAGTAATGAGTTGATTCCCAAATAGAACCTGCACTAGTCCAGTTTATGATTCCCCAAGTGGACACAAATCACACGTGGTTGCCTTGTAGAGAACGCCCCCACTCCTTTCAGACAGTTAGTTGTCTACTGTATATTTTTCCATCAAGCAAGTACAATAGGTATATTACTTTAAAAATTATAATTAAATTTAATACACAACTTAAAATATTGTCGTTATTTGGAATGACATAACATCAAATTCAGTTTAAGTGCTCTTTTTGTTTTTGGTATGTGTGACTAGGCAGATTTATTTAATTAATTTTACAAAATACAAGTGAAAGAATTCAAATAAAATAAATAAAAAATAAAAAACTGATATTTTGCTGAAAATAGATATTTTACACATGACATAATTTTTTGAGAGTTTAACTAATATTTCTCAAAATAATTACTTTAAAAATAAATAAATGTATTATACATGGTTACTTGTAATTAAAGGATAGAATATAATTTTTTATATAGTCTATAAATATTATTTATTTATTAATAAAAAATATACCTAGTTATAATTTTTTTACCATTCATCTATTAAACGCACAATAATTTGAATAGATCAAAAAGAAGAAAATTATAAGGGGAAAAACTAGCCTTAAACTTTAATATGAAAAATGGCATCAAGAGTTATTGAATATTTTGAAAATGGTGAAATTTTGAGGAAGGGAAAGATGCGACGATCGCCGACGATCCAGGCGGGAAAGACGTGACACGTGGGGCCCAATTAGGATGTGAGCTTTCTCTATCTCTCGTGTTTTGCGGGATCCACTTCCTCAGCCGCATCAATGCTAATACGGATGCGTAACATGGGAATGTCTGTGGTTGCAAGCTAAACTCAGAAATAGAACTCTCAAGCCTCCTTCTTCTTCAAACACATAAAAGAAGAAGAAGAAGAAGAAACTACTTAATAACAATATTGTGATATGAGAGTCTAACTGCCGTTACCCCTAAGCTTTGGTACTTTGGACATTTGACATAGTTATGGTGGCCTATTTCATAGATATATGGACCCGGTTAGGATATTTTTATAATTATATTATTGGTATAAAATATTTATTAATTTTTATAATGAAATTTAGTTGATCAATTTTAATATGATTTCTTTTTATAATTATTTATTTCTATTTAGAAGATTCAAATTCAAAATCTTTTCGAAGAGATTCATTCAAACTGAGTTTTATTCTGTTGGATTCCCTCGCGGCTCTTATTTTTAGTTCCGTCATTAAAAAAAATGACTTAATGGTCGGTTGGGATATTTTGAATCTATTTGCCAATTTTGATTGGATTAAATATTAAACTTGTATTGGTATGATTGGAACTTAAGTGCTGTTTAATTTCTCTTGTTCCTGGCGCGTAATTCCTTCAATTAAGTTTAGGCAATCTATAGATACAATTTGCATCAAAGTTTTCACAATCTGTCTTTCTAAGGAACTAGACTAAAACTAGTCAAACCGGTGCTAAACTAGTGAAAACTGATGATTCAACAGTTTCACTCTATTAATTCTTCATGTGAAAGTGAAACTACTGCAAAGTTACATGAACAACACAGGGAAAAAAGGGACAACCTACACACTGCATGCGGTAGTGATCGATGTTACATATGTGCTAATAATGGCAAGGTGAAAAGATGAAATTTCTAGTACTGATGCGCATGAGAGAGGAAGAGTACAAAAATGGTGATCTCAGTGAGTTTGTTAATGCATGGCCGCCTGCCTTGGTGAGGCCACGATGCATGGAATGTTCGTTCATGATAAAGTGAATAAATATGTATTGTATCCTTTTTTTTTTTGTTGTTAAATTAAGGTTTTTTTCTTAAATTTATTTTTTAGATTTAATTTGATCCGGTAAAATTACTTAGTGACAATTTTAAACTGTCATAAATTATAATTTCTTAATCCCTTCAATTTAATTTAGACGATAAAATCAAATTAAATTATTTTTAAAAATTAGAAGACCAAATTGATACTCAAAAAATTTAATAAATCAAATTAAACCTAAATAATAAATTAGATGATAAAAAATTAATTTAACCTTTTTTTATTTGATATCATGATAATTAAGTTTCAGGTTTCCTAGTGGTGTCTAGGATTAGTTAAATGGACTTGGCATGATGAGTCAACAAGTAATTAGAGTTAAATTGAGCTAAAAGAAATATTAGTTTAAATATAAACAAATCTTTCTTGGTGTGATCCTTTTAACCTGACGGGTCAAGTGAACTCGGGTCAAGTTGACTCGATTAGTAATATATAATAAATATTAAATAAAATATAATTATTTCTTAATGTAATTTATAATTTTAAATTACAATTTATAATTTTTTTAAAGACAAGACATATTCATTTAACATAAAATTAAGTATCCACTAGAAGTAACAATCCAAATGTAATATTATTAATATGAGTATTCCTTAAATGTAATTTAAATGGTTTTATCAATACTGTTAGGCAAAATAAATGTGTAATAAATAATTTTTGGTCTTTGGTTTTTTTTACATAAAATCAATTTTTTTTTATTTTTTTATATTAATTTGTAAATTGGTCCGAATAGGCCCAGTGATCCATCAGCCTAACATACAAATAAGTTGGGTCTAAAAATTTTCAACCAGAAAGAATATGGGTCGGGCTTGAATTGATCCATTTTTAATGTGTAATCGGGTGGATCAGATCATCCATTTTGTTATCTTTAGTATTACTTCAAGTTATCTAAAAAAAAATTGATCCAATAACTAGGAAACTAATCTTCAATTGAGATTTAGTCATATTTAAAATTTATGCTCCCTCCCAATAATACATATTATATGAGATCAAATTCATGTTATTTCCTACAAACTTAACATATATTATTAATTGAGTTATACTTAATTTAAATTAAACTAATTTAACTAAGTTTGATCTATTTAAATTTTATTTTATCTTAAATTCCAACCAATCCAACTCTTCTCTTAAAAAAAAAACACCAATCCAACTCGTAAACACAATTATAGTTGAAAATGCATGGAGACAAAGATTATACACAAAAAAACAAAACAGGTCAATTAGGTAGTACCGTTTAGATAGATGTAATGAATTTCTAGATATCAGAAATATGTCTAAAAATTATATCAAATAAACATTGCCGTTTCGATTAAGTAATTTCCACCAGTTGTTGCTAACTTTTTATGATCAAAACGCGTTTTCGAGTTACAAACACTTGAATATGTGATGATTATTTGTATTAAAACGATGTATTCTTTACAAGAGAATGAAAGATACATTGCATTGTATTGTTTTCGTGTTTTGTTGCAATAAAACAAGACATAAATTAGAAGGATAAGATAGTGAGGAATATTTTTTGTTTTCATTTTTAAGGATTTTTTTTATAGGATTTTTAAGGAAAATTTTAATAGGTATGAAAACTGGTTTAGTTAAAGATATACAAATGTGTGTGTGTGTTTTTTGTGTCTATAAACATTTTTTTCCCTTGAAATAGTTATTTTCTCTTTACTCATTTACTTCTTTTGTTTGGGGTAAAAAATGAGCTAATAATAATAGTCTACACAAGAGGATAATTGGACAAAGTGAATGAATAATATTTTTTTTTAAAGAAAATAAGGTGTATATATAAATTAAATCATATAAAATATACAGTTAGAATATTTTCGTCTTTTAGGTTACCTCGTTAAAATAATCTTTACCAGTAAATAGCATTGTTAATGTTAGGAAATCACAAATCATACATGGATATTACCCTTACAAATTATGTTTCATAACAGATCACATGCTCACAGTCACATATTGATCATTTTGAGTGAATAAAAAAAAATTGATCATTTGAATCTCCGGAGTCTGGCGTAAGCAGTTAAAATCTTTTATGTGACCAAGTTGTTATAAGCCATTATGTAATGAAGGTTTTTTTAAGGAATCATGTAATGAAAGTTATCGTAAGGTTCAGTATTCTTATGAAACAAAATAAATATGTAATATTGCTATAAGCTCATAATACTCTAACGGGTAAAATATTGTAAAATGTCTATTAATTGTTAATTTTGCAATATACATTTTTAAACAAATATAATTAAAGTTGAAAAATACTTTACAACTTAGTCCGTCAATATTTATGGAAAAAATAAATAAATATCCAAGTATTCAAAACAAATGGATTGAAAATAAATTATTTTTTTTAAAAGTCAAAATGAATTCCATTAAGAGAGAAGTGTCAAGGCAACAAGATGTTACCAAGACACTCAAAAACATAAACAAAAGATATACTGTATGAAAATAAATTATATAAGTGTAAGAAAATTTATACTATCAAATAATTTAAAATTATTATAAATATGTATTTTTTTATAATTAGTATATTAAGGAAGTTTAACTTAATTGATGGAATAAAATGTGTGATATTTGTTTTAATTCCTATAATTAAAAAACATCTTTGTAATTATTATAAAATTTATTTTCTAATATTAAATTCTATACCTAAATTTCACAAAAAATTAAAATAAATTACACAACAAAATGAAAGAAAAAACCACAAGCTTAATGGGATAAAAACAGTAAATTTTTGCAGAGAGTATGATATTAAGATACACCTTCGGAATCATAGCATGGAAGATTAACTATTTCTAATTATTATCCTGAAAGAAAATAAAAAATAAATAAATATCGGTGGATTCTGTTAACCAGAAAAGGCCATAAATTAGAAAGGCAAAAAAGGCCGTCCATAAGTTATCGCCATCACGGGAATGTGCGATATGGAAAAAAAGTCCAAGAGGCGCGAGTGCGTGACATAATTTTATACATTTTTTAATGAACAACCCTAGTTATACGTATTTTTATTATATATACTATTTCTATCAATAAGTAAAGTTTATATAAATTATATTGCCAAAGAATTGACTTTATACTAAATTACGAACAAAGTACCATATTATTAAATTTTTTATTATTACAAATAAAATTACTGTAAGAGCCTAGAGGTCTTTGATTTGACAAGGGTCACCGACACAGACAACCACTTCCCAGGTTATCAATCAGCAAAAATTCGACAATTAAATTAATTTGTGCCGCTTCCAAATTCCACTATCATCTGCTAAGTGCTAACGGCTTCTAATTTTATTTTTCAACGGAAATCTTCTGTCAAATAGTGAGGCGCGTCATAACTTGAAGGATACAACTACTCCTTATAATAATAACGGAAACAATCATTAGGAAAACCACATTAGTGTTCTAAACAATATCTTTATCATTTCAGTTAACTTTTATGTTACAAATTATTAATTTTCAATTTTTAGAATAATTAATAATATTGACGCTAAACATAAAATAATTTACTATATCATCTAATTATAAATCATATTTTAAATTATTTTAAAAGTTACATAATAATAATTTGTGATTGAATATTTAAGTAAAAAATTCTACATTAGTGTATGATTTTTTTTTCTGGTACTAAATTATATGTTTGGTAGAAAATTGATTGAGATTATATTAGTATTGGGTTATGTAATATTTATTTATTTATTTTTTATCATTTTTTACTTATTTTATTATTAAGTAAAATTAATAGTCTTTAAATTATGTAATAATGTATTATTTTCATCATTTTTGACTAATTCTATTAAAAAGTATAAATATTCATTAAATATAAAGTGTAAATCACATATTTAATTTATTTTTTTAATGAATTTAATAAATTAAAAAAAAAAGAATATCCAGAAAGTATGTATCACTAATATTTTGATTAGTTATTTTTGCACTTTAATCTTTTTCCTTAAAGAAACTGAACTAATTATGGATTTAAGTGTATGTTTGGTGGGAAATGTCGAGTCTCTCTCTCATACTCAGCTCATATCCATCTCTCCGCGTAAACAACTTGACTTTATTCAAAGCGTGAAGGAGTGAGTGCCAACTAAGTTTAAAAAACAATTAGCTAGCGTCTTGCAAGGAGCGAGAAGAAAATACTAGTAATAGTCTAAATAGTGTTCCTTTTTTGTCTCGAGTAACGAAGCCAGAAAAAAAGTAAATTTAAAAAAGAAAGCGAGTAACCAAGAGATAGAGAATCTGGTGGGCTTTGAGCTGTGATTTAGCTGTCCTTTTGATGCATTATTTCATCCCCACTCTCTCTCTCTTCTCACACTCATATACGCTCCTTCACGCCTCACACACACTTCCAAAATCCCTCTCTCTCTCTCACATTGCACATTGCACATTGCACATTGCACATTGCAGCCATTCTTCTCAGATCTATAGCAACGTCCAAGGAAATCAACTTTCTCTTAAAGCACACTTTTAAAGTCTTTGTGTGTTGAGGCGTTTGGTTTCCTCAGATGCCTCATGTGAGATGAGGAAGAAAACCTACTCCGACTTGTCTCTCTTTTTTCTTCCTCTCTTGCTCATTCTAGTTTCACACTCTCTCTGTGCCTCCGCATTCTCGCACAATGGACCTCTCACAGACTCCCAAGTGTCTTTCATCAAGCAGCGTCAGCTTCTGTATTACAAGGACTACTTCGGTGACAGAGGTGAAAAGGTAACCCTCGATCCCTCCTTCGTCTTCGAAAACGACCGTTTGAGAAACGCTTATATAGCGTTACAGGCGTGGAAGGAAGCCATTCTCTCCGATCCCAAGAACCTCACGCAGGACTGGGTGGGACCCAATGTCTGCAACTACTCCTACGTTTTCTGCGCTCCGGCGCCGGACAACCATAAGATCCGCACCGTCGCCGGAATCGACCTCAACCACGGCGACATTGCCGGATACCTCCCGGAGGAGCTAAGTTTACTCACTGACCTCGCTCTTCTCCACATCAACACTAACCGCTTCTGCGGCACTTTGCCGCACAAGTTCGACCGGCTGAAACTCCTCTTCGAGTTAGATCTCAGCAACAACCGCTTCGCCGGGAAGTTCCCCGACGTGGTGCTGCGCTTGCCGCTGCTCAAGTTTCTAGATCTGAGATTCAACGAATTCGAAGGTACGGTTCCCAAGGAGCTCTTCGACAAGGACCTGGACGCGATTTTCATCAATGACAACCGCTTCGTCTTCGACTTACCGGAAAATTTCGGAAACTCGCCGGTGTCGGTGATTGTGCTGGCGAACAACCGCTTCCACGGATGCGTGCCGGCGGGAATCGGCAAGATGAAGGGGCTGAACGAGATTATTTTGATGAACAACGCGTTCAAGTCGTGCTTCCCTGCGGAGATAGGGTTGCTGCAGAACTTGACGGTGTTCGATGTGAGCTTCAACCAGTTGCTGGGGCCTTTGCCTGATGCTATTGGTGGTGCGGTGAGTTTGGAGCAGTTGAATGTGGCGCATAACTTACTTTCGGGGAAGATTCCAGAGAGCATTTGTAAGCTTCCGAATCTGCAGAACTTTACTTACTCTTATAACTTCTTCACTGGCGAGCCGCCAAGATGTCTCGCTTTGCCGGCGTTTGATGACCGCCGCAACTGCCTTCCGGCCAGGCCTGCCCAGCGCTCCGCTGGGCAATGTAAGTCGTTTTTGTCGCACCCTGTCGATTGTAATTCGTTTAGGTGTAAGCCTTTTGTGCCTTCATTGCCTCCTCCTCCTCCTCCCTCACCACCATTGCCATCGCCGCCTCCGCCGTCGCCTGTTTACATTCCTCATTCCCCTCCACCACCCCCACCGCCGGTGTATTCGCCACCACCTCCACCACCAGTGTATTCGCCGCCTCTCCACCGCCACCTCCACCTCATTCGCCACCGCCACCACCACATTCACCACCACCACCACCACCAGTTTATCCCTATTTATCACCGCCACCACCTCCTCCAGTTCACTCTCCTCCCCCACCAGTTTATTCACCACCACCGCCACCCCCATCTCCACCACCTTGTATAGAGTCACCTCCTCCGCCACCACCTCCACCACCTTGTGAAGAGCATTCACCACCACCACCATCACCACACTCTGCACCTTACCATCCGCCACCATCACCATCACCACCACCTCCCCCAATTCAATATAATTCACCACCACCACCATCACCGCCACCTCCAACACCTGTTTATCATTACAATTCACCGCCACCACCGTCATCTCCACCACCTGCACCTGTATATGAAGGGCCTTTGCCACCCGTCATCGGAGTCTCGTATGCATCTCCTCCTCCACCACCCTTTTATTGATTCTTTTGAGAACTTTTCTCCTCTAACCCTTCGCCTCTACCATAGCAACGAAAAAAAACCAAAAACACCCATTCAAGATCAGTTCATACTTTTGTTATTATTGGTGGCCATTTCTTCCGTGCCCTCTTCTTCCTGTGCCAGCCAGGTCAAGTACGCGACACTCGTCGCAAAATTAATAAAACCTGAGAAATCGAGAAGGGCTTGTGTAAGGCTGCACACGTTTTTTGTAATATGGGATGAAAACTGAGAAGAGGTTGTTACAGTGGATTGAGGTTAGAGGAGAAAGTCTCTCCATATTGATTTGAATTGTTATGGATATTCAGAGTTGTGAAATAAAAATGGCTGCGAAAGAGTAGGTTGCAGAGAAAATGTGTATGTATAGGGATGGATTTGGAGACCATAATTCAGGGTTGCATAGACAGTAGTGACACTTTCTGTTGCTGCTGCATGTTTGTGGAGTTTATTGTTATTGTCTCTCTTATATCATACTTTTTTTTTTTTGCTTTAATTTTGTTTCTTTATAGTATAATTTATGAACATTTTACATGTATTGATTTTCTGAATTGAGGTAATTCCTTTCTCGTATCAGTGTCTCAAAAATGTTACTCTGCTATGAGAATGTTGTGTGTGCTTTTGCTTCACTTACCAAATCTATCTGCATTTAAGTGATGTGACTACATGCTAATGACATGAACTTTCTTTCTCATATGATCAATTTATATGTTTGTTTCAACTTCAATTTAGACCTCCAAACGCCCATCTTTCTTAAGACTTTAAATATGGTTTTAGCAATAATCATTTGTCTTGGCAAAACAATATTTTCAATGATAATTCCTTTACAACATACTACTACGTGGAGTAGGGGTTACGGAATCAGCAAGATGTTGTTTTGAATATTTTATATAAAAACTTAATAATTAAGCAGCTAATTATGGTTGTTGTTATCAAAGATTATACTTGCGGTTTGAAATGATCCTCAATCTTCGCTCGAGGTCACCACCATTGTCTATGGTTTAGAGGACCCAATTCAGGTCATGGTGGTGGGACCTGAATAGCCATCCCAAGAATCATTAAGGATTTCATTTATTTAATTTACTGAAGCCTTCTTTTTCACTTGATTAGCGGTATGTTTAAGATTGCCCCCCATGTGCACCCTTCGTCATAATAATAACTCAGATTTGAATTCAAATCTGTTTAATTAATGCACAATTTTCCACCTTTGGAATTGTTTACATAAACACTGTTAAGCTTGCGGAAAGGAAAGCCCGTTCAGTGAGATGTTTCCTTCGCATTGTGCCTCGCCAAGCAAACTTTCAAACTTACTTTTCCGTCGTGTATGAACACACACATCTTTAGTTTCTTGTTACCACATTGGCTCAACCAAAACTTACTTTTTGCCTCAAACAACGACAAGTTGCTTTTTTAGAGGAAAAAAAAGTACATATAAATTACTTCACTTTAAATTTATTTCAAATTAATTTTACAAAATCAAAATCCTAAATTAAAAAGTTTGTCAATTGAAAACAAGCTTTTTTATTCAAATAGCTATTGACTTTAATGACAAAAAAAATGCTTTTGTCTTTTGCTTTTTGTTGGTTGCGCCTCTTCTGTGCTACCCCTTTCATTACCTGCCTTCATCCACTGAAACTTGTCTCACATAAAAGTAAAGGCAAGATGAAAATTAAACTTTTGTTTCAAACGACGAAGAGCCAACTCAAACGAAGCTATACTATTTCTGGCTTATCAATTTGAAGCCCATTGATGTGATTTGTTCATAAATTCGGATAAAATCTCTAGCCCAAGTAATTTTGGGGTATTCATTCTTACAAGAGACCTTATGGTTACAAGGTATTTTTTCCAAACAATTTAAATTGGGACAACTTATAGGATATATTTTTTACATGTGTAAAAAAGATAAAACTAATTGTATATAATTTCACGTAAAATGTCAATTTTTATGTGGAAATAATGAACTGCAATTACAAGGGACACTTGGACTGGGTTCAATATTTGCTTATCATCTAAGAGCTCCCAGTTTTCATGGCAACTTCTTTCTAATTCCATGGTGCATTGCTGTCCATTATTTTCCTCTTGTTATTTGTTTTTTCTTGAAGAGAGACACGGATTTGAATAGAAAGATAGCAACTTTTCCATCATAGTAGGGAAAAAGAAAGGTGGCATCTAATAAATTTGTTTGCACTTGTGAGAAAAATGCACTAGAGGTAGCTAGTAGCGCCTTAAATGTATTTGCTTTAACGTGTTTGGTAATAGGTGTCTCTAATGAGCGGGGATATTTTACGGGCGAGGAATGTAGAAATTTTTTTATTAAAAAAATATTATTAATGCACCCTATTATCATTTTTAATTTATTTTCAAAGTGATTTTTAATAATAATAAAATATTTATTATTAATTTCTTAATTAATATATTTAGGGAATTGATGAGCCACATCCCTATTTCTTTTTGCACCTTTTTCTTACACATTAGTACCCACATATTGGACCAGTAAAAAAAAAAGAAGCTGGACTCAGAATAAAATTGATCTTTTATATATGAATCAATTTCTTATGGACCATTTTATAATATGCATGAAAAGAATTTCCCTTTTCAAAATTTCTAGATGTAGAAACTTTGGTCCTTGGGTTACTTTGTCCACAATGGAAACCATGACAAGTTAGATGAAAGTTCTATATACCTCGGCGGGTTTGGCATTCAATTAATTCGCTATACCCTTTGTGTTAGGGGAAGGGAAAAAGTGGAAAGAAGTAAAAGCACACAACTTCCACTTGCCCTTGGAAGAAAGGGAAAATGAGAAAAAATTGCAACACAAGCAGGGCCTATCCCACCACCGAATGGATAGTGACTTAAATTGAAGGGCCCCTCCATATAAAAATTCACATGGCCTGTAAAGGCTTTTCACATCCAACATGCAATGAAAAATATTAATGTTAGAAGTTGGTTGACTTGTTCTATACCTCAACCGGGACATAAGTATTCATTTAATTAGGGTTCAAGGACAGCCTGTGATTAGGTCAAGCATATTTAATGACATTTCATAAAGT
The DNA here is from genome assembly GCF_000004515.6 of Glycine max. Classification (NCBI taxonomy): domain Eukaryota; kingdom Viridiplantae; phylum Streptophyta; class Magnoliopsida; order Fabales; family Fabaceae; genus Glycine; species Glycine max. The sequence continues at coordinate 42,198,646 of NC_038245.2, read as the reverse complement.
GATTCATGATATTGACCCCATTGTCACATTAAAAAGAATAGACAAGTCTCTGTTTCAAGCAAGATAAAAGAAAACACACCCCTATGGATTTACAAATTTATAGGAAATTTCATTTTTCAAATCAACTGAGATTTACCACTACCCTTTAACAGACGCCCCACTATGCCGAATCTCCCATATAACAAATAATGTTCATTTTTCCCCCCTTGTTGTCATCTGATTATAGGAAACAACGTTTTCAAATTATAGGAAATAATATATACTCAATATGCAAGGATATGGTTGCATATAATGAACTTCTTTCATATCTTCGAGTACTAGAGTACGCCAGTCATTGACATCTGGTTAGCTAGAAAAGACACTAACTATTAGTTATGGTTGATAACTACTCATGTCTCTTAAGTATATAAATAAAATTTCAATATCCAAGTTTGTGTACATGAAGGAATATTTATTAAAAGAGGTCAATTTTTAAATAATTTTGTATAACTCAAGAGACTAATTCTTAATTCTTGATAAAAGGTATCCTTACTTTAAAAAACAAACAAGACATTATTAGTGTTTTTTTTTTTTATTATAATTAAATGTTAGTTATTAATTTTGGTCAGTCCGAAGATTTGAATTGACAACCCCCTTCTCCTTCCTAGACACAAGACATGACACATTGTAATTGAGCTTAGGTTAATATTAATGTCGGTGGTGCCATAAAAGGAACACCATGAAAGCAAAATGAATGAAAAGCAAGTAGGGATTTAACTCCTTTAAGCTTGTAGGTAATTCATAAATTGATGAAGGGCAAGAGGGATGGCAGTGCCAACTAATTCATATATGCATACACCTAATCATAGGCATTATTCACGGGCGCACAAAATGTAAAGGCATTGCTGACAGGTAGAGGTTTTTGTACTGTAATAATGGTTGAAATGAGTAAGTAGCTATGGCTTTTTTGTGCAACCCATTTTTTCAGCTTCCATTCTCTGCTAATCCAATTATTGAATTGAGCAGTGCACACACATAAATGAAAAACGAATAACTGTCAATGTAAACGATCTAGTGTAGTGTAGTGTAGCAGCAATTTAGACGAAGTAGTAGAAGAGGAAATAGAAAAGGACAATTTAAATTAAATTAAATTACCCTAGGTAGAGTAGAAAGTTTTGCCGAAATTGAGGGGTCAATGAAAAAGTCACAAGTGAGTATAACCCCAATTGCTACTCTTTTTCTTAGCCCCCAGGGAAAAGGAAAAAAAAAATGAAAGGGATGTTAGAGGAAAATAAATTCAAGGAAGAAAATGATGTTAGCTCCCACTTAGGATTTTGATGTAGCAAACACAAGAATAAGACCCATTGAAATTTCCATCCACAGCTTATTCAATTAGCAGGAGTTTTCTATCATGAGAATGTCTGCTCGTGATTTGCGTATTTGATTTGTAGTTATTTTCCAATACGTTGACATGCTGATCATGTCATTTATTATCTAATTCTATTTCCGTAATTTGTATTGAACCAGACTATAAATACGGTATTTGAATTTAGACAATTCCATCCAAGTCTTCCTTTAATCCAAGTATTAAGTATCCAACTCATAAAGTGATACTGCAATGCACGAATGCACGAAAATATCAAGAGAATTTAATTAAGTTGATTTAACATGTGTGAATTATTATAAATGTTGTGTTATTAACGTTGTCATAAAATAACAGAAAACTAATTTTGTCATAAATTCACTAAGACCGAAATATGTAAAGCCTGCTGCTTCTAGCATGCTATTTTTACTAATCATTATAATTTTTAAATTATCTTTTTTTTGGCTACATTTTTAAAATTAACTTTGAAGCCCTGGATTTATGCACTTTTATGTTTTAAAAACTTTATACTCTTCGTTTCTATCATAATGCAAAAAGCACTACCGTTACAACTAATAATAATTTAATTAAAACAAGTGAAGAGGTGAGCACTCGTGATAATGTTTGGCGTAAACAAGTCACCGACAATATTCGCGTGATTTCCTATTGTTTTGTTTTCTCTTGATTACACACGTGTTGTGGCGCCTCTTGTTTCTATTATCTCTGTTTCATTCTTTTTTATTTGCAATTTAGCCGCAAATTGCTTACTATCTTTTACTACAGTACAACATTTTACCCAATTCAAAAAAATGCCTCTAATATTAATGCATGTTGGTAAAATTTATGTATTAACAGCCATCATATGCCAACTAGTAGATTATTACTAAATATTCAGTGAAAAAATTGTGTCCGATATTGAATCTCAAAGTATGTAAATTGAAAGATTTAACAGTCTACGTGCTAAGTTAATTTAAATAAAAAAAGATAAAATGTTATTTATCATGTCACTGAATTCAATTCCGAATGTCATTCCTTATGAAGCTATTCATGGATAGCCTTGTATTCTCGTGTCACATGACTAGTATTAGTGGAGAATCTTTACTAAGGCCCAATAATTTAAGGCCTTTATGTTGGTTTATCATGAGGCCTTTCTATTTTTCATCAGTGCCCAGCAATTTCTTGGCTAAAACTTCCTGCATTCCAATTATTGCTTCTTGCATTTGGGAAAATATCATTTTGCCGGAAATAGTCATGGAAAGGCATGAAACAACCAGCCAATTTCTTCATCATTCAAAGTTTTCAGGCTTTCCCCGTTGATCATACATTTGCACTTTTCTGTAGGCTCTCCAAGCCATTGATGAACGTAGTAAGTAAGCGAGTTAGTGGAACTATTCGTGTTTTTGCCACTAAAGAGGATTAAAGTCAACCCAATTTTTTTGTCATAAACAGTCCAATGAGGCAATCAAGGCATATAACTTCACAACAAGAGTTGGCTTGGAGAATGAGCAAAGAGCCAAAGTCTCAAAAAGACTATTTAGGGTTGAAATAACTTGTTAACAACGTGTTACTATAATGAAAAAAAAAAATCTTACTTTTTAGTTTTTATGATGAAATATTATTCTATAATTAGGGGACTAAAGGATACGTGCGAAGGAAACTTATAGTTTGATTCTTATTGAAAGATTAGTTGTTTACACACATGGAGAATTAGAGCACACGACTTACAATTATTGACTTATCTTTGATACAGTGGCTGGAAATTTTATTTAATTCATACTATTATTGTCAATTTTGAGGGTTACCAAACGCCAAGCATGAATAAATGGAGTTGCAGTGGTAAAAGGACTAAAAGATCATAGCAAAATATTGAACAAATGGAGTTATTTATAAGCATTGGAAGTCCTCTTATTCAATAGTAACTTATAAGGTTTTAGTGTGGGTTTAAGTTAGTGTTTACTAATTTAATTTAATTTTTTATTTATTTTATAAAATTGATTTCAGTCAAAATTAAGTTTGAAGTGAATTAATTTATGTTTAAAAAAATACTCAACTTATGTTTCTGTTTGGATTAGAGGATAAAGTAACTTTACTTTAGTTAGGTTCGAGTATGGAATAATATGGGGTTCATGTTTTGTACTTTTTTCTAAAAATAATATTGACAAAATATATATTATTTGAATGATATAAATTAAAATCACATTATATAGTGACCAAAGCAAGCATGAATGGTGGGTCATTTTGTCTTTTTTGTTTGGTTTTATTTTTTGTGAAGGGTCTTTGTCTTCTGTGTGGTATGGGTCTGAGTTTGTTAGTTGGGCCTCTTTGTTGGGCTGTTTATGTTGCTGCTTTTCAGCTTTTAATTCTGGATCTAAACGGATCCCCAAAATATAATTCTATAAAGAGAAAGACTTCAAATTCAAAGCCTTATTATTAGGCTAATATAAGGTTGAACAATTAGGAAACCATTTTTGACGAACCAATTCAACTATATATTTTTTTTATGTTTATCAAAGTCTATATAATTTTATATATGTTGGATATCAATTTCGTAAACTACATTCTCTAAATGTCCAATCTTAGGCATGTAAATACTTAGAAATATGGTTAAAAAAACATTTTAAGATTTAAACAATACCTTATACTTAGAAGTTAGATTTAATTTGTAAATAAATACTTAAAATTGTTTAAACCATTTAATAAATTTATATAACATGTGATTTGTATTTATTAATTCTACTGTTGGATTATAACGATTTCTTATTTTAATTATTGATTCAAATCCGATAAGAACTAAATAATACATAACAAATATATATTAAGAAAATAATTTTCAACTTCATTGTTTCAAGTTCGTTTAAAAATGATTAAAATACTTTAAAATGGGAAATATGTTGTCGCGAGTTGCAACATGTCTGATGAGCGCATGCATGATCCAAACTAAAATGTCGTTCATGTGAATGTCACTTTTCTATAACAGTCTCCTATCAAAACTCTCAAAATAATAGTAATTTTTGTAGGTTATTCATCAATCTGAATTGAAAAAAACAAACTACACCGAACATATATTTTTTTAGGTTATTAAACATCTTTATTTTATTTAAAAAAGAGAGTCTTTAACTTACTGAAATTTGGAAACTGGAATAACGTCACAGTGGAATTTAGTCACTCATCGTCATTCTCTCTTTCCCTTTTTTTCTTTTGCTAAAAATGTCTTACACTTTTTTTATCCCAAGTTTTATGATTTATCCGACAGATTTGGGTCATCCTTCACTCGGCGGAATAGGTAAATTCTGTGAGACAGGCCCAGACAGACACAAAATCCTTTTCACTCTGTTTAGATGTTATCGCCCTTGGACACATGATGACCAATAGAAAGATGTTTCTTAGGTAATGCTAAGTGAACTTTTCAAACTTGGATATAAATTTTGTCTTAAAGCTAGGTATAAAACTATAGATAAAATTTTTATTTTGATTTATACTGTAAGAGGATAAATTGAGGGCTAATGATTCGTACACAATCGTACTGTGAGAAAGTTGAGAATGAATTCTCAACAACTTTTTGTTCATTGATAAAATAATAGTTTTTTTTTTTTTTTTGTAGTGTTGGGAGATACATATATATATCTTCTACTTGCAGTATTTCTTAGCATTATTCACAGCATAGGACTCAACGTTTTGGCGTCTAAGGATTAAAAAGGATTCATATATATATGTTAGTTTCAATGGTAAGCAGCAAGAAGCTCCAAAAAAGGACTTTGTTGCGTAGTGTATTACTCTAACACATCTTTCTTTCAAAGGTTCACGTATCGTTACTTTATATATGTATTTGCCGTCCTCAATTCCGTAGTAGTGGTCTTTATGTGAGTTATACACGTTATTCTCATCAGCTTCACCCCTTCTAAAAGATAAATTCCTTTAAGTCATGTTTGGATGACTACAAAAACAGTGCGTGATGGACCAATATAATCAAATTCGATTTTAATTATTCAGTTGAAATTATTACGTGACACGCATATGCTATGAGTATTGAGAATTTGAGATTAGGTCTTTTTTATTATTATTATGAATGCATGTCTCTTCCTTATAAAACCCTTATCTATAATTGAATTTTTCTAGTTTTTCTATGGTCAGAAATCCCAGCGTTGAGAAGAAGCAAACATTCCTTTTTGCCATTCTGGATGTTTATGTGTGCGTATGAAACCAAAAGACGGTGATCACTTGCAGAATTGCAGCCAAATGGACCACCCTTTATTTTTCCTTTAAGAACATCAAACAATAATGGATGGACAATGTGCTTTCAGTGCAGAAATCCACTAGTTAAAAAGGAACCTTTTCTAAGGAACATTGGATGCTGCCTAATTTACGTGCAGCAATAATATCAAAGGACGAAACGGAATTTCATTTGATATTATCATGTGGAAAAAAATAAAAATGAGTACAAATTAAAAATAAATAAATTATAACTTATAATATCATCCGGTACTCACATCAAATTAGTATAAGATTATTTCAATTTAATAAATAATTTTAAGTTTAAATTATGAATATGCAATCGTATTCAATAATCAAATAGAGATTCATATTATTTTATCTGATTTTGAACATAATTATCTTTTATGACAAAAAAATGTTATATAATCAAGAATTATATCATCTCGATCATGTTCTATGTAACATAATTAATATTTTTTATTTATGAAAAAAATTAATATCATGTCACATGAAAATTGATTAAGATCACACAAATTTCATCATCATGTGATATATATATATATATATATATATATATATATATATATATATATATAATTTAAAAAAGTTAATAACTGTCAAATAAAGATATCGGTCGAAATCAATTCTCCCACAAACTATATATATGTGATCTCTAAGTAAAAAAAAAAGAAGAAGCTAGAGCTTACAATTAACTATTAGGTGGGAGTGCACCATGTTAAAAAGAATTGATGTCTGATATAATTCCCCACAAATTAAATTTTATTACTTCCATACAATATATATTCTTTCCACCCCTGAAAAGAAAAGAAGAACAGAGTAAATCTGATTTTTCTTCATATAAGGCCAAAATATTCAACTTTCATATTGCAGGTTATAATTTATTACACAAGAATATGGAATATTATTGTTCACAAGATTGAGAAGTCAAAATGGGAAGAATAAAATTCAACCACCTTTTGCAAACGTCAAAAGTCATACTGTAATGTTGTGGCTACATGCACGCAAAAAAAAAAAAAAAAGAATAATCATATCAGTCCATTATTATTGTTATTACTACCAAAAACATAATAATATGTAGCATGAAACCAATGATTAAGTTCGGCGTGAAGCAAACACTAGAATCTATCTATCTTTACACTCAATTAACGCCTGGATGGTACATGCATGATTACTATCCTGATATCACCAACCCTCATTGCAGCATGCGAACTTGCTGTTGTTCCTTTCTATTGTAAAAACAGCTAGTGACTTAATTTACATTTAAACAAATTATTCCTTTCAAAATTATTGGAAAAAACGTGCCCCAAAAATCGTGTTATTTTTTACTCTAGCTATCCAATGAATTAAAGCTCTACAAGCGTGTTTAATAATAATAGTAAAAAAAGTTTCGTCCTAAATTTAATAAATATATTAAAAATAAAAATGAAAGAAAATATACAAAATTTAAAATAAAAAAACTAGCTTTTTTATAAAATGTAACTTTAAAAAAATATTACGTTTGACAAACCATTTCCGTTAGTTTCTAGCTTTTTTTCCAATTGAAAAGCTTACTTGATTATTTGATAAACAAATTTTTAAAAATAATTTTTAATGTTTTTGAATAGTTTTTTTAGTATTTTTTGAAAACAAGCTTCTAACTTTTAACTTTTTTATATTTTATTCATTTTTTATCCTTAAAATATTTATTCAATTTACTTATTATTCTTTTTAAATATGTCATTTTATATTTTTTCAACTACTTCAACAATTAATTTTATCAAACACTTATGATTTAATAAACTAACTTAAAAGTTTTCCACCACTAATTTTTTTTTCAATTAATTTTATCGAACATATATAGTCTAAATAGTTTTCAAAAAATTTGTTTATTAAATAATCAAACAAACTTTTTAGTTAAAAAAAAAGTTAAAAACTAGTTAAAATATCTTACCAAACATAATTACAATGCATTAAAAATCATAGTTGCTTTTATTTATACTAACCGTACATGAAAATTAGATTCCTGAAAAAAATACGTATATGTGAGACAAAATAGTTGAAGTGGGGGAATAAAAGGAGTTAATGTAAAAGAGTTGTGTGGAGAAGAATAGTTTACCGTGAAAGGCAGAGCAATTGGGAGGGGAAAGTGCATTGAAGCTTAGCTTAAGCTTACGGCGGGAGAAATAAAAGAAAGGAAGCAAAAAAGCTAAGCAAAACCACCGAAAAGCAACATCGCCACCTATATGTCGCTGTCTCACAACAAGTCTAAGTGTGTCTCTGAGAGAGAGAGACATCTTTATCATCATTTTTAAACACACCAACAACACATGTTGCACCACCAACCATTCTCTCTCTCTCTCTCTCTGTGTTTTCTTGTTTTTATTGTGTCTCTCAATGAGAGATTGTAATGGAAAAGGATCATCAAAGTCTGTCCAAGGAACATAGTGACTCTTCAGTGTGTTGTTGGCTTATAGGAGTAGTACTTATTCATCATCTAACTCCTTCAATTCTCTTCTCCAATGATTAACTCCTTCTTCAATTCTCTTCTCCAATGATTTTGATCTTCAGGTACATATATATTGCTCATCACATTTTTTTTTCCATTTGTTTCATTCTTCAACTTATTGATTCTCATTTATCGATATCAACCCCATTTGATGCTTCCAAATTAATTAACGATTCCATTAATTTTTGCAGTTTTTTTTTGCCTTTGAAATATGAATTGTTACGTAGTTTCATTCTTAGCATATATTCTATTACTATATGATCATGTTTTGATAGGGATATTTATTTGCTTTTGTTTTTCTCTTTAATTAATATTCTTCGATGATCAGTATTTATGCTGTTTGTGTGTTCATTGAATCTTTACCATTCTGATGAATGATTACTTTATTATAAGTATTATAAATTATAGATTATATAGTTTTAATATATACACACATACGTGTATGGATTATGAAACTGATGAACACATGAGTGTGATCGATTTCTTGTTTGCCGAGAAAATCACAAAGGGAAATAAACGAAAAATTGGACGCTTACTTCGAGGTAAAGAATAACGAATATCACTCCAATTGTTCTGTTCTGATTGATACTAACTTTGAAAAATTCAGCAAAAAAAAAAACTTTGAAAAATCTCTCATAGAAAAGTATATATATCGGTATTTTCTTTATTTTGTTTTTTTATTATTTTAAAATTGACAAGTGTGATCAATTAAATTATTTATAGTTTAAAAATGTTGTTGGTGAAATTAGTTATTAAATTTTCAACTTATAAATAATATGGTTAACAGTTGTTAAACTCATTTTTTTATACGAAAAAGTAATTTTACACTTTTCTCTTTCTCTTATTTTTTTTCTCTCCATAAACATCTCTTTAGCACTGCGAAGGGAAATCCAATATCACGATAGTTACAGCAAATGACGTGAAAAGTTCTTTCACTTTCTTCTAACAAATAAAAATTAAAAGGAAAAAAAAATATGTTAAACTGTAGCCAGTGAAGAAGGTGGAGGTCAAAATAACAATCTAAAGAATTTTTTTTTCGAACTTAAAAAAAAAAAACAATGCTTTCGTGAAACATACCGTTTTCCACTTGAAGAAAAAGGTGGAGGTTTCGAATTCAATGTACCACAGGTAAGACTTTAAACCACCAAGGAATGTTCTATTGAATATCTTAGTTCTTACAAATTGATATAAATTTTTGGTTGATTAAAGTTATTAGAGTAGGAGAGAGGAACATACACAAGAGGGAATTTTAAATGTTAATAATATGGTAGGCATACCAAAATAATTGGGGTTTAGCATTTTTGTCTATGATGATAGGTAAGATAATACTTGACCAAAAAAGAATCTACGACTACTAGGACCAACTAAACTAACTATTATTATTCTCATGGTTACGTAAAGATAAAGTGATCCAAAGAAGGCTAATTGTTGGTTCTTATTTAAATGTTTTGTTTCATTCGAGGCCTAGATGAATGTGACGAATTTTGAATGCTAATGGCGAGACTTTTGATGCATTACAGTGCAGAGGAGAAGAATAGAAGAAGATCTTGATTAGGGTTGTGGAGCCCATTTATTGTCTGTGATCCATTCATGCACTGTGGAACATTGATTTTTTGAAGAGTAGATGCCTAGATGGAGACTGGTGAAAACAACAGTACTAGTAGTAGTAACCAAAGTTGTGCAGTGATGAAGGATTCTAAATGGTACACTCAATTCAGAAATGTATCCAATCCTTGGATGGCAAGATATGTGTATGGCTTGATTTTCCTAGTGGCCAATCTGTTGGCATGGGCTGCCCGTGACGAACTTTCTAGTCTTAGTGCTTTAACAGAAATGAAGGGTAAGATTGCTTTAATCCTTTATGAACTTTCACATCCCATCACCATAACATTTAGGTTTCTGCTTCTACTTTCAAATTTGACCATGTCAATGCCTTAAGTATGATAACAAGATTTTAAATTGTGGTCGCGATTGCAGTTTCCTCTGAATCCTTAATATTGTGGAAACGACAACAATTGCTGTCATGATGATTCTAAAAACTTTGACCTTGTGACTGAAATTGCTATCACAGATCATTTTTAAAACCTTGGGCTCTTATATGCATATAGGGTGTTGCATTTTCATGCAATAGAATACTAACAATTTTTTTTACAATGAAAGTATCGAATTTTGAATCTAAAACCCCATCCAAATTATGTGAACCCTCCACCCCTATTCTATTGTTGGCTGAAATTTATTTAAGGCGCATTAAATTAGTTTTCAGTTAAAGAGTTTCAATAAATTTCAACGTGCCTTAAAAACAGTACCACAGTAAGTACATTATTAACATTTCTAGCATAATACTATTCTTGTGTTGCCAATAGCTTCAATTCTAACGTATATTGAACCCGCAGGGTTAAAGGGATGCAAGGTTGGAAAAAACTGTTTGGGTGCAGATGGTGTTCTGCGTGTGAGCATGGGTTGCTTTGTATCCTTTTCAAAATTAAATATTTATATATGCATGAAATCTGGTTGTCAAAGCCTCTGTACAATAAGGCTTATTAAAAAAGAAAAAGAAAGACCATTATATGAATCATTAATCAAAATATATATTCAGTTTTCAACCTTAATTCTTGATCAGTTATTTTATATGATAATGTTTTGGTCGACTGCTGGCACTTCTAAATTGAAGGAAGGCAGAGATGAATGGCACTCTGGATGGTGGTTAGTGAAGATTGTTGTCTTGGTCCTTGTGACAATATTCCCATTTTTACTTCCTTCTGAGTTGATTGATCTCTATGGTGGGTAAATTGGGTCTCTGAAAAAGACTCCAAGTATTAATGCTTCCTCTTTGATAGTACAGAAAATGTTGCTTACATATAACCAAGTGCTCTTAGGACATTGATTAAGAAACTAAAAGCAGAAATTATTTTATTGGGATACCTAAAATTATATTGCTTATAACTTTTTTTTAAGTTCTCATATGATTTTCACATAAAACATTTTTTTTAGTTCCTAATCGAATATCGTAAGGATATCGTAAGGATATTGATTAGCAAAGAACCATAATTATTACCTTGTTATTCCTCTAACACATTTATTTATTTATTTATTTGCAGGACAGATTGCACATTTTGGTGCTGGGTATGTGTTTTTGCATCTCCACTAAATGATTTCAGCATATCTTTGTTTTAAACTGATCTATGAGTGTTTTAATTTTCTCTGTATCTTTTACAGGGTTTTCCTCCTAATTCAACTAATAAGCATAATCAGCTTCATTAACTGGTTGACTGATTGTTTTGGCTCTGAAAAATATGCAGAAAGATGGTATGAATTTTTTAATTAAATTAATTATGCATATTTTTAGTTCATTTTTTAAATTCAATTTTCTAAACACCTGTATATTAAACAAAAAATAGTACTTCCTTTTATGTTTACATTATTAATATTCAATTTTTGTGCAGCCAAATCCAGGTGATGTTATTTGCAACTATTTCATATTTTATCTGCTTGGTGGGGATCATTTTGATGTACATTTGGTATGCGCCACAACCATCTTGCCTCCTCAACATTTTCTTCATCACTTGGACCCTAGTGCTTCTCCAACTCATGACAAGCGTATCTCTTCACCCAAAAGTAAGTACTGTTAATTTGTTGGCTTTTGCATGCTCACCTTACTTTATCTTCCATCATAACTTTATGTGGAATTAATGTCTCTTCATAGGTGAATGCTGGCATTTTAAGTCCAGGGTTGATGGGGCTCTATGTTGTCTTCCTTTGCTGGTGTGCAATTAGAAGGTAGGGCCACCAATCTTGTCTTTACTTTTGGACTTATATTGATAACTTATTTGATATAGCTGTCTAATGTTTAGAGAATTTTCTTTTCAACATAAGAAACTTGGATGTAAAATCAAACCATTTTTTTTAAAAAAAAAACATTGTCCATTTATTGCTTTTGTTATCCTTCTAACTTAATATTGTTTTCATTTCCTTGAATTTGAGCTTTAGAACTTATTTGTGTATGCAGTGAACCTGAGGGAGCTGAATGCATCAGGAAGTCAGAATCTGCAAACAAAACAGACTGGCAAAGCATCATTGTAATATTTATTATTTCATGTTCAAATGAAATTTGGACTTAATGTTTGAATTGTTCTTAAACATGATAATTGTGAATCTACAAATATTTATGTTGATCATGTATTTTAGCATCTTGTCGCTTGTTAGTAGTTTTCCCTGCTATTAATATGCAAAAGAGAAAAGGATGCTATTCCCAGAAAATATAATTATTTCATTATCATGAAAACTAATATGCAAGTTTTAAGATTTGATTTTTTTTTTCTTTTCAATTTGGATCTTCTCATGTTAAAAAGAACATTGTTATGAAAAAAAATAAAAAGGCGCAATAAAGAAATTAGTGAGAGGATCCAAATCTTTTTCTTTTTCTTTTGGCTTTTGTTCTCATCAAACATTCTTTATTATTGGCTGACATTTGACAATGACTGTTGGCAGAGCTTTGTTGTTGCAATACTAGCACTTGTTGTTGCAACATTTTCTACCGGCATAGATTCCAAATGCTTTCAGGTTAGTTACAAGATCTAAATTGAACTTAATTGAATTTTAATATCAGGTTCTCCAATGCATATCTAACAAATCCTTACAGTTCAGGAAGAGTGATCCACCAGCAGAAGATGATGTTCCATATGGTTATGGTTTCTTCCACTTCGTTTTTGCCACAGGAGCAATGTACTTTGCAATGCTATTGATCGGATGGAATAGTCATCATTCTATGAGAAAGTATGATCCCATCTTGCACTTGGTTCATAACATGTTATGCTCATCTTGTTTAGATATCTTGTTTTGCTTTGTCACCCAAAATAAAGGACATATTTCATTTCTAGTTATTAATTTCCAAACTATCATATATAAATCTAGATGCCACCTAATTCAATTAAAGTGGTACATCATGAAGTTTGAGAAGTTATCCTTTGTGTGACATAATATCATTCTGGATCTGATGAGCACTTTATTATTATACTAAAATAGTTGTCAGCAATGTCCTGTCCAAAAAATTTGCCTAGTTGCTCACTTATATTATATGTGCTAGTAGCAAGTTTTTTTTGAGGTTGATTATGTCTTAAAAGACTTTAATTGAAGTCATAAATTATGTGAAAATAAGATGTATAATAACTATATTCTACTGCAGATGGACAATTGATGTGGGATGGACCAGTGCATGGGTCAGAATAGTAAATGAATGGTTGGCAGTTTGTGTCTACTGTAAGTTAATTACTGTATTTTCCTACCCCTTAAACTAGGCTTAGCATGAAGATTTGAATTTTATCTAAAGCTTCATGAGAAAAGAGGAACTTCACAAATCACTTTTTAAAACATTCTTTGTTATTGGGTGAAATACATATGGGAACCATTGAATTGGGAATGAGATCTATTAAATTGAAGTGTGTGACTCACATTATTATTGAGATGAACACAAATATCACACAATAACAAAGAATGTGTACTGCTAGTTTGAAAATTTTAAACTGAGAGAGTAGTGACTCTTAATACAACACGTTGTGTGTAAATTTATTGAACAAAGGAAACATTTGTGTTTTCACAGTATGGATGCTGGTAGCTCCAATCATATGGAAGAGTAGACATGCTGATTCTACATGAGAACTTCCCTGTTATCTCTATTCTGGTTTGAAATTGTGAGGATTAAGATCTTAAAATGCCACATATATTTGCTGCACATGTAGTGGACTCCTCCAGATACTGCTCTTAGGAAAAAGGAATCAACACCCTGCAAATTTGATGTCAGAAGCAATGGTTCTGCCAAAAATGCACATAAGCTGTTGGGTTTGTTACTTGAAGCTACACAGTACCTGTTCATTTATCCCTGATCACTGAAGGAGTATAAAGTAACTTAACAACCATTTAGAGGATGCTCATCAGAAAGTTCATTCATGATTTGTCAATTTATCAGAGTAATTTTGTTGTGAGTGAATCATCATATGTTCAACATAAGGTAAGCAGTGTATTACCATTTGTCAGTGACAAATAATATAGAAGTCACAATCAATGAAACACCGAGTCTGAGTTCATTGTTTTTTCTAATATATTTATTTGTACCATGTTCGATCCGTGCTTTGATTTTTTTTTACATAATTTATTGTTAAAGTAATCATTTATGAAGTATACTTTAAAGTATCTTTTGGATTAAAATGGTGCCTAGATTTGCAAAATAAGCGACTTAATTAATTTCTTGTTGCGATTTCTTGAAAAACCAATTTCAATAACATCTTTGGCAGAAATAACGCGATTATCTCTAAAGTAAACAAGGGTATTCCTCTTTTAATATTTTGTCAGGTGAAATCATAATATGTTTAATAAATATTAATAAACTTGTACTCGTCCACTTTATAGGCAAGTTCAGTTTCGAAAAGTCTCGTTTTTTTTTTAAAAGAAAACATAAGATCAAATGATTTTAATCCATCAATTTTAATGATTTTACCTTCACTTTTTTCTTTCTTACAAAATAGTTCTATAATTTTTTTCTCTCATACAGTTTATCTTTTAGTCCTCTATTTAATATCATTTTTAAGTGTACGTGATTTGTTATGCGGAGATTATAAATTCCACGTGGTGTATTTGTTTAGGTCCATGGTGTACTTATGACGTAAACCTTACAATATCATGTGAAAAATAACGTGCACCCCATTCACTTACATTGTCTGGTATAAGAAGTTGATATCATTTGCCCTTGTGGTAGTCCTTGCAACTTTATGGCTAGATCCAACACCGGCCACGTTTATTTGGTCCAAACACTAGCAACTTGAACTACATGTCAAACCCATCTACATCCACCTTCTCGACCTGATTATAAACGTGATTGTGTAGGTAAAGGACCATGGTTGGTGGAAATTGAGGTAGCTTTTGCATTTGAGGTGGGTTAAAGAAGATAGGCAGTAACAGTGATAATTCATCCGAGAGTGACACCCTAAAAAAGCGAGACCTAGAAAGAACGTGAAAAACTTGAGTGTGTGCAGATTCGGAGAGATTGGATTTCAGATAATCAACAAATGGTGGGTGGTGTGGAGAGAGAAAAGGAGGAAATGAGACAATGTGAGATCTTTCTAGTCATGCCATATGTTAACTTTACAAGACCATTAAGTCCACACAATGAATGCACAGCGTTTGTATTTATATTTTAAGGAGGGCAATTAAAAATATACACATCGTTATCTTACAACCCACTTCCACCGGCTAACAGCATGACTGATTGGTTGGCAGATTCTGCTCATAATGCTTCGTTGGGAGTGAATGCCTGGGCTTCTCCCCCTGCGGGTTGTTCGTTAAACGATACTGTTATTGAATGATGTTATGGGGGATCTTCGACCCTCACTGTGTTAGGGCAGTTGTATAGTTTTGTTTTTTGGCCTCTGGCCCTCCCCATTACAAAACAAATAAGATGATTTCATTTCATGTACTATCCATAAAAAAGAAAATCCTTACCAAAATTGCAAGATTACAAAATCATATAATATTGTAAAACCAAAAAAAATAAAAATAACACAAGTAGGGGGCACCAAACTAGCAAACACCACCAACCAATCTATACTACAAATTACAAATGAACAACACATGGATGCACCCACAAAAAAGAAAGAAAAAATTATGTCTCCTCGAATGGTTCTCTGCACCCCTTTCATTCATCCGTTCCTCATCTCACTGTTTTCCCCTCTTCCAAGAAGGTGGATTTTGTCTTCACCATTCATATAGAAATAACAATTTACACGGCCAAATGCAAATATTTGACTTCAATCCAGGGATTACCACAAACCTCTCATTATGCGTAAGTGTATCAATCTGACAAACAACAGAAAGCGAAGCTGAAACTTGCACATATTTGTACAAGGAGCAACAAGTTGATGCTTGACTTTACAATTTCAGGTGGACAATTCTTCACATTATCCGAATGGGTTCCCTCCTGTAGGAAATGAGTTAGAGGTGGGAGTGTTTGATAACCTACCGATCAGCTGCTGATTTGGATTTGACAAGCCAAAAACAGCTCCTTGGTTACCAAAATTCCCAACTTCTTGCCTACGCATTCAGTTAAAATCATTGAGTAGCAATTCAAGTAATGGTGAACAACAAATAATCATATAGATGTTAACCATAAAACTGCAATAAATTTCCCCTTGAACAAGTCACTTCAAAAACTAGGAAAAAAAAAATCTCAGTTCTCATTGATAGCACCTAACGTTATAACATATAGTCATCTACCCACATAAGAAACAGTGATGATAAAATGTTTTAGATGCATGATTTGGTACATATAAAGGAATGAACCCAAAATGAGTTTCCAAGAGCTAGTATACAACCAAACCCAATATAGCCTGCAAGACATGTTATCGTGATTAAAGAATAGTTTACCTTGGCATTGGCATGTTAGTCGGAATTTGTTGCTCCATATATGCCCCTGAGATTTTCACTTGATTCAGAATACAGATAAAAAAGTAAACTGACCTTAGGCATAGAACAATTAATTAAAGAATCGTAAAACGATAAACATACTCGGTCCCAATGCAGTTGCATGCATTTGTGCTTGTGCAGGCAGAAATGATGATGCTGGGGGAGGAGTCCAGCCATGTGTTGGATTACCCATGCTTGAAGGGTGCACTGCACCAGCAGGTGGTACACTAGGCAGGGCACCTTGCAAGGATGACATGGAAGGAAACTGTATTCAAGGAAAACCAACCAGAAAATCATCAACCAGGATTTTTTTTAAGAAAATTTTCCTGAACAAAAGCATAAAGGAATTCTAAAATTTGAAATAACAAATGAATTAATATGCTACAAAGTTAGTACAACGCATTTCAGTGTCTTTTTGATGTGAAGAGGTCATACAGAAAACAAAGATAGCAATTTTCATTCTTATATATAGTTCTGCTAAAGGCAAGATGTAAACTTCAGAGAGCAACATACAGTAACCAATGATGAAAAAAAATATTTTGGACTCAATAATGGTCAAAATCCAAACCATCATTTATCCAATAGGATGCACCATAGAAAAGTAAAATCATTAATTACCAAAATTAAATGTGGTTTTAAACTTTTAATACAATATTTATGCATTACACCCCAAATAGCACACAAAAATATTTTAAATGAATGAATGAAAATCACATACAGTTGGGGCTTGATTTGCAGTTGGTTCACTGCTGACATCAAACGGATTTGTTGACTTTGATGGCTGTGGAAAACTTGGCACAGGCTGCAACGTGGGCAAACACTTATATGAGAGAAATGCTCACACTAATGCATTAGCCACAGATTGAGCACGTGTTTGGTTTGATTATTTTTGGGAAAAATAGCCTTTAAAAGAAAAGGAAAAAGGTCTTTAAGAGTAAGATGTTGATTGTATGCTGTTTTGAACAAAAAGCAAACTAATCCAAACACACTAGGATAATCTGGTAAGCTAATTATTCTGGATTTTAATAGTACTACCACATTATTGTATTGCATTGAGATACCCATGCCATGGGGAACACCCATTTGCCAACCTAGGACTGGAGCAGGGAAGGAAGAATATTTTACAGTGAACAGATCCTGCATTAACCACAACTAACGGTAAGACAACAAATATACACATGCAAGTGTGCACACAATTTAGATGGTTGTGAAATAAAATAAGGACTAAAAAATACCTCGGGAAGTTCTTTCCTTCCACTTGCTCTAACTTCTGCAACAGGAGGTTGTGAAACAACACCGGATATAGTCTCATTGGCAGGCTTTGAGGCATGAGGGTATGTATGTGGCATTGGTGTGCTTGGATGCCCTTGCACTGTGGGTGCAGAAGGTACATTCCATGGCTGCAAGATATTTCCAGGAAAGAGTGAAAACAAATACTAATCTGAAATTGACAGACTAACATTCGAAATGACTGCCAAACCTGATTATTTGCTGTTCCACCTAATGGTGGTATAAATTGTTGTGTACTAGACTGACTAACAGCAACAGGGAAAAATGGTTGCTGCTGTTGCAAATTGGCCCACTGTCCTGCATTATTAAGAGGTGACACTGATGTCAATCCAGGAGACGGTACTGAAGCATTGCTGGGTGGGAAAGCTGAGAAACCGCTAACACTTGCAGCTCCAGAAGTAGAAGTAAGAGATGATGCTGGAATAGGTCCTGCAGTAAAACAGATGAGTTGTCAGTTCTTGGTAATGATATCACAGTGCCTTAGGAATAGCTGCTGTGACAATTAGATCACCTTGGACTCCAGAAACTTGAGCAGGTAAAGATGCTGGCACAGACAATTGGGACAACATTGATTCAAGTGGACTTAAATTTGAGGAGCTTGGAGTTGCTTTTGTTGCAGGAGCAACATCAAAAGAGGCCCAATTGTCATTACTAGAGTTTGCTGGCTGCACAACAGGTTGAAGCACAGTAGTTTGTTGGGCTTGAGGAATTGATGGAGCTACTGGAGGTTCAGGATCAGCATCAAAATCAATAAGGCTCTTAGTAGTCTCAAGCTTTACATCTAATGGGTTTTCATTGCCAGAAGCCAAGCTACTGGAAGATGCAGTTCTCTGAAATTATAAACAGTCAGTTGTCATAAAAATCAAGTTTGGCTACCCTACTAAACTACAGTGTCCAAGCAGGTTAAGGGAAAGAGATGTCAAAACAATTCATGCTAAAAAAAAAGACAGTAAACACTGGGACAGATCTTGCAGAATATTAACTATGAACTCTAATGAACATTTAGTGTTCATGCTATTGTTGATTGACTAGATTCCTATTGTTCATCAGATGCTTGAATAAAATCTTCAAGTATACAATGATAACAAATTCACCAGCAAAACAGTACGTTAAAACAAAAAAAAAACATTTTTAAGGAAATAACAGAAAAATATCAGCTTTGACTGACAAAACAGTGAATTTGTTATGGCATAGAAACAATGATAAACAGATCACAGATAAACACTGAAGAAACTCCACAGCAAAGGCAGGTCATGTAGCATCCAGCGTCAGGATTCAGAACCTAGGTGGTAGAACCAAATGGACCATCATTAATAATTTCACCTGTGTTGGTGCTGACCTATCAGCAGGTCTTCCACTGTTTGTTTTGGGTGGTTCACTTATCCGAAGAGGCACTACATTTTCTCCCAAAATATCTCTAACAGGTCGGACCACAGGTGGGCTTGAAGTATCCACATCTTTGGCTCGCTCAGGAGATTGGCTTTCCAACTTATAATCTCCATCTGATAATCTACGTTCTTCACGGCGCCAATCATTAATTATTGGAGGACGACCAGGACTTCTCTTATGATCACCATATTGCCTACTGTCTTTATCATATTCAGGACTTCTTCCACCTGGACTAGATCTGTCACTATAACGACGTTCATATGTGTCCTCATAATGAGGACTTATAGATCCTCCTTGATAAAAATCATCTTTGTCACCCTGTAAAACATGCAACATATGAGAAGAGACAAGAGTGTTAGATTTAGCTGTGATATATTCAAGCAACTCTAAAGAAAAACAATAGTGTGAAAAATGAAATTGAAATTGTAACAAACTGAAATATAAACTTAAAGATGGTGAATCTAAAAGGGGACAAGAGATATCTTACCGGCTTGCCTCTTTGTGGTTTGTCGTTGGTCTTGTCTCCAGTGAATCTTCTATCCACATAAACATGTTTAATAAAGTTTCGGAGCCTGTCAACATTACTGGCACCAACCATGCTAATAAGAATAAATGAATGATGGATCCTGCAGTTGTACATAAAAACATATAAACAAGTAGTTACCTGCTATCAGGGAAAGAATGACGTAGTGCATCCCATTCTTTAAAATAAATTTCTTTTGCACGCTTCAAGTATTAGAAAAAGCAGAAATCAACTTAAGAAACATATGATATCAGGCCAACTGGAAAGATATCTAGCATGAGTTTTAGCATAAACCGGCATCTATACCTGATTCCCTCCTTCTTGAAGGGCACTAACTTCTTGTGAAGTAAACTTAGCCATTGAAACTGATTTTACTCGATGAGTGAATTCCCGGCTATAAATCAACACAAAAAACAGTTGACTTTCATAGAAAAGTGGACACTAGAAATAAAAAGTTATTATTTTATCTCTAGTACAGCACAATATATTTTAAACAAATGCAGTTTATGCACACAAGGCATATGAGAGCATGCACATTATTAGTGTTACGTGAGATTTATTCCCTGCCAAAGGAAAATCAGATTTTTGTAGGCATATAATTTTATGAAATCCAACCCATTACAAACAGCAGTCCAACATATACACAAAGTACACAGTTAACAGTAAAAAGACAATTGAGTAGAATTTTATGAGCAAAACATTCGGCAAAGCATTTAAACAAAAGCAAATGGGAAAACACAGTCCACTAAAATTGGCAGTATTGATCAGCAAAGCAAGCCATCATGAACCATAAGAACATGTAATCAACTCAAAACCAGTGTACAAAAATCTTGTAAGGACTTACTGTATTCCACTGCAGTTCGTGCAAACAAACGTCCAGAAATTTATGCACACATATTGTGGCCCCTTCCAAAAGAGAAAAGAAAACAATTAATATAACAGACCAGTCACGATATCAAATGCAATAATTTCCTTGCTAGAATAAAGCAATCAAAATGCTCTAAAATTTCGTTAGCTATTATGTTAGGATATAAGGAGAAGGGAAAGTTAGTTAAGATTGTTAGACTATTGATGAGTTAGTTAGTTAGTTAGAGGGGTTTATTAGACATAAATAGAGGAAGAAGGATAGGAGAGAGGGAGATCTTATCATTTGTAGATTGAGCACTAGCTCTTTGTGAAGGGGAAACCCTTGGAGGAGAGTTTTTTTTCCTATTTTCTGTTCTTTTCTTACTAGTCAATAAAATTCTTTCTTTTATTTCTCATTTCAATTCTTGGTTCCTAACAAATTAGCGACACTTAAAAGTCCACAAAATGATTGGAAAAGAACTCGAGAAGAGACTCAAATTTATATCTTTGTTAAGGATCCTGTTTTTGCATGGAATCTAGGGAATGGCAGATAGGTGATGGGAACTGTTACCATCCTTGCAATTTTGTAGTCTACATGCTACAAACATGACATTAAATACAAATGAAAACAATGAACTGCCTGGCATTGAAATAAAGCCCATCTGCCACAGGCTATGGGTGAAGCAAAATCTGTAAGATCAAGGAAATTTATACTCTCAAATACCACACTGAACTTTTCTTAGAAATCTATTAAATATATTAAATGCTTGTTATTCAATCATATCAGTCCTAAAGCAAAGGATCAAACAATTTAGACACATCCTTAAATAACTTATAATTCAATTTTTGCAGTTAAAAAAAAACTTATAATTCAATTTTTGCAGTTAAAAAAAAACATATAATTCAATTTTATATGATCTATACACATTTCCCAACATGCACTAGAAATTTTAACCTTTCTCAGAGACCTTGAAAATTAGTAGATTTTTTTTTTAAAATACAATCCATTCCATTGAAACCCAAATCATTTAGTTACTGTTCATCACATGAAAATATTTTTTAACTCGTTTTTTATTCTGAAATACTCAGTTAATAATAGTTTCATTCCCAACGCAGCCTAATCCGGGTACTCCCGTTTGGATGTTTAGAAATAGTACTCTGTACTCATTGGAAATGGATTCAAATAACTATTTAAGCAAATTTGAAATATCTCAAACAACTAACTGTAAAAAGCTTATTGTTTCATCTCAATACTAACAACAAATTTTGCATTGCTTTTAACCAAAGATGGGAAATTAGGGTCTTCAAGCTATTTTCAATAATATCATCTGAACACAGGTCGATATGAGCAAGAATAAACTCATCAAGCAATTTTTAGTAAAACATCATCCAAACACAAAATAAATCCTCATTCAGAGTTTATGATGCCAAATAAGCACTTATAGCTAAAAAATCCCATTTACACAACTAATGTGAAGAGCCCAAAAATGATTTTTAGCACTCTTTTTTCATGAAGCTTCCTAAAATAAAATGAATATCATTAATACTATCTCAATAGGAACATTTCTCGTAGAGTGATGTAAAATAAGGAAAGGCAATAACAAGACAGTGTCTGTCATTAATCTTTAATGACGATGCTTTAATAACCACAAAGAGAAGCGTTCATTATTTGGTTTCCAATTACAAAACTGATAAGCCCGAGTGACTCAATGCTCAATACAGATACATGGGAGTGGGTCATTGCGGCAGTGTGGGGCGACAAAACGTCTAACGTGTTTCATTTTCTAATAGCGGATGAAGCGGCTGTGATCGTGCTTCTGGGGAAGTTTTGGGTCTGCATCACTGAAGTCCACGTGATGTAGTTCATTCTAGAGGTAGTCTGTTAACCAAATTAAATTTTTCAGTCATGGTACTTTTGTTTGCTATTCAAATACATTGTCGAAAGGGAAAGATCGAATTAGCTCTGGTTCAAGAAGCCTAGCCTTCTGTCTTCAGAATTCTACTGAACAAGGTTGATCCACTTTACTGTACTATAAGCAAGTCAAATTGGAAGCCTTTTCAGGTGCATAAACAAAAATGTGCCTTCCAATACAGAGGGGCTACTCTAGTGAGTCAAAGTCCTAGCTAAATAGGGAAGCATCAGAAGCATCTAAAGTAGAATAATCTGAATCCGTTGAATAGGAAGCCTTTGATCCACTTTCTGAGAGCACTGAATCATTCTATTCGAAAAAGGAGGAAAAAATGCCATAGCACCAGCACCTGAACGCCTACTCTTACTACTTCAGTTTAACACCTCTTATCTTAGGATTGGCTTGATTGTGGCGCGGAGCTTAAAAAATCTAATTTGATGTCCCTATTAACAGAGCTTACATTTTTAATCAAGTAAAGCCTCACTTTAAAAAATACTACACATCTAATCCCAAACTCCAATTTTCAACCATTTTACTCTTAAGATGAAAGACTCAGTGTTTCGCACTGGCATGCCATTAACAGGCAAAACCATATCATAGCGTTAGTGCCCGCCACCGCAACACAGTCCAGTAACCTTACATAAATAAATAACAATATGCTGACCAAAAAAAAAAAAAATAACAATAATCCATGGCAGTGCTACACTTCCACTGCTCACTTCTCACTTCTTCGATTTATTCTCACGCCGTTTAGCTTCTACTTTTTATTTCTACTCCACCGCCGAGTTAGTAGCAACTTACATTCACACGCTCAAAACAATCGAACCATAACAATGCATCATATCCACCCGTTTAACAACTTACCAGACTGTTGCAGTTAACGCATCTGCGATTATGTTGAAGCTTGAGAAGACCTCGAATCACGCGCTCGTTCTTCTCATCTTCCTTCATGGGACTCGCCATCTCCTCCGCTGCTTCAATTCTGCACTTCAAAAACATCACAACAATCAATAAACTAACAATTCAAAAGCAGAAAAAAGGAAACGAATGGGAACAAGTTCGAAATCATGCATCTAAAAATCCGAAGAAGAGAAAGGGAACAAATTGGTGATTTCTTAGGCAACAATTTTCCGCGGAAACGGAAAAGAACAGATCTGAGAATAAGAGTGATGTGCTTTTGAGAGATTGAAGAAAGTGAAGTTTGAAGTTAACTAAACCCTAAGGAGTTGAGGAACTGACCAGAGGAAAAGGTTGGAGACTTTGATTGAAGAGAAGAAAGAGGGATGAAGCAGTCAGGCACCACCGAAACAGAGAGAGAAAAGAGTCGCAGATTTCTTCGCTTCGTAATGCAATGACGGCTTTGTACAGCTAAGAGAGGTTTTAGCACCAAAATTCGGTGTCTTTAGTCGGTAAACAGTTACACCCTTCTCCATATACATTTTGCAGTACTTTTTATATTTCTTCAGAAAAAGCTCATGTTTATTATATAATATTTCAAATAAGAGAATAATCAAATGACATTATACTAATAATTATAATTATTATATTGTTTAATAATTTTATATAGCATGTAAATTATTATATCAAATTTTATATAAAATTATTTATGTCGTTATATATTATCTTAATTATTTATGTCAAATTTTATAAAAAAAATTATACATTAATAAGAAATAAACAAATTATTTTTATTATAGTATATTTTAAAAAGTATATATTATATCGATTCTAATATATATTAATGAAATGTTACACAATTTTTTATTAATATAAAATTTGATAGATATAATTTATATGAGAGGAATTTTTAATCTAATGATAAATTTTAAAATGAAATTATTCAATCAGAAATTATGGAATAATATAATTATTGATATAAGTTATATTGGTATTATTTAATTCATTCTCATTAAAATTTTATAAAAATTATTAACAAATATATAACATAATAATAGTTATAATTAAAAAATTGTTATAATGATCAACGGTTTGATTTTAATTTATTGTTGTTGCTCAAATTGAGCAAGATTATATCTTTGTTAAAGATAACTATAATTTGTTAAAGAAAAATTATAGAATTATCTCGTTATAAAATCATTTTAAAGAAAGAAGGATTGTACATTAATAATGTAAAAAGTTTTATAAAATCATCTGGTCATAATTATCATGTATGTTAGGTTTGTTGACTTTTATGTAATTCAAATAATAATTTGTGATTCGATCAATACATAAAAATTAAATTTTTATTTTAAATATGATTATTAAAATAATTATTATAAATGATTATTCAAGATTCAAAGGAGCTTAATTCTTCTTTACATGTTTTTTTTATTATTCTTCTTTTTTATTATTCTTCGATTATAGCTGAAGTTTTACCTAAATAATTTATATTGACATTTAATTGTAACTATAGGGATTATTGAATTGAAATTCAAATTTTGATTGACAAACTCTTTTTTTAGTGAATGATTGACAAATGCTAAAAACTCAAAAAAAAAAAAAAAGACAAACGCTAAAAGAACTATCTGTAAATTTTTTCTTTTATATTATTAATCAATCATAAATTAAATTAAAAAATTATATAATCATCTAAAAATTCATATTTAAAATGTTTTATAATTAATTGATAACAATTATTTATTTTCTTAGCAATATATGAAAATTAAAATCTTAATTAAAAACTCGTATATATTAAGTAGATTCTGATAAAATTTGATAATTAAATAAGTATGTTTTTTTTATTTAGGTATTAGTTTAGACCGTTTAGGATGTAATGGAATAAGATATGGCTTCTCTCTTTTTCCTTTTCCAACTTTTCTTGTACTGCTCATCTAAAACAACATTGTATAACAGTTATGTTAATATTTAATTGTGGATCTACTCCATGAAAATTATAAAAACTATGTAGGTTTGAAGGGACAGCAGAAAAATCAAGTTTAATGGAGCAGGAGGTATATTTTAGGAAAGATGAGAATGGAGTGATATGATTTCGATTAGGCATAAACAAAATGGGTATAACTATTAATTTAGTGGTCATACATGACGACTATCATTAATATGCATGACTTAACTTCTGAAAGCTCAAGATCATAGTTTGATTACATGATTTTGAATTTCTCTAAATCCAAACTAGACATGCTATGTAGACAATAAACATCTCATTCTCCGTCAAGGTCTTCTTCCTCCTCAACGCAAATGCCAGACTGGTCTAATTGCTTGGATTGAAAAACTAGTGACTTTACCTCTCAGTTCATCTTATTCAACTCAATTGCCATTTTTTCAATCAAATTAGAGGCAGTGCCCATTTAATCCACGCAAAAAAATAAAAATTATCTTTTATTAAAATGATCACCAATTGTAAAAAAATTCTAGTTGTAAAAAAAGAAAGTCACCACTTACTAGTGGTGGTTGCAATCCAACCCTACGTCAGATTAAAAAAAAAGGAAATGAAAAAGGAAAGAAAATTTTAAATTTTAAATTGAATAGAAAATGAAAGGAAAAAAAGTTTAAATTTTTGTCTCGTAAAATTAATTTTTTCTCTTATTTTTTTATCCAATCAAACAAAAAAAATAATATCGTGATTTGTTGTGTTTTCCTTTTTTCTATTTTTTTTTTCTTTTTACTTTTTCGTCTTTCAATCGGGCCATAAATGTAAATATAAGAAGGATAAAATTGATTTCAATAGAATATGAATGGTAATTAAACGCAAACTTAATGAGTATCCATAGGGCATTTTTGAAGACAGAGCATAGCACCATCCATTAAGGGCATTGCAGAAGCCATGATTGGGTTTGGTCATTTTTCTTTTTCTGGATGCAAAATAAAACCAACCCATATTAGAAATTTGAAAGAAAGAAAAAAAAACACAAAAGAGGGTATATATAGAAGAGGTGATATTACTCAATAAACTGTCGCCTAGGATGCGTATAGAATAAACTTGTCTGACATGCTACGACCAAAATCCTTCAATTTGTTGAACTTGTTCCTCCATTTTTCATAGTCTCATCCCTAATAATCACTCTGGTTTTTCTTTAAGAAAAGTATGAAAGGGTCGAGAATTGTTAAATTGTAAAGTCCATTTTAAAAACTTTTTAAGAATTTTTAAATTGAAATAAAAACATAAATACAATTACTCAAAATAATAGAAATAATGTGGTGTTATTAAAAAAAGTATCTTAATAAAAGAATTGTATCTTAATAAAAAAAATTGGTTAAGAAATTAAAAGAAAAAATATTTATTATGAAAAACATAAAAAAATTATAAACAATACAATTTTACGTATGTTAATAAAAAAAAATTCTTCTTTTAATTTTTCAACCAATATTCCAAGACATTGATTAGTATTTATTATTAAAAATGTATAAAAAATTATATAATCACCTTTAACAAGCGTCGAAAATTGTTTGGAGTGAGTTTCCTAATATCCGGATACATCAGCTTGGCCTAATCACAACAATGATTGGTTTAATTAATTAGTTGATGTTTTTAATTGGATTGGAAGTTCACATGGGATTATACACAACCATGTTTTGTTTTCGGGATATGAGATGTTTTACACTTTGCTCATCCGCAGTTAATTATAAAGATTACAAAACAAGGCTTCCAATAACACAAGAAAATTTGTTAAACCAAAATGGCAGAGCAGAACAAATTATATTATACTGTAATCCTAGATATTTTCATTTTTGATCCTACAATTGAGATTCGAGCTGCACACTTACTTATAGTTATATAAACAACTAGCATCAAGTTTGTTTAACTATGAAAATATATATTTTTTGTTTAAATTAGATGTATTGTACGTTGAGTAGAGAGATAAGCTATAAGACACACCAAAGATAAGTTAAGAATTTAAGTTAGATTGTGAGTCTTCTTAAATCTTTTATGACAATAAGGGACTCACTTAAAAAGAATTAAGAACTCAAATTGAATTAAGGATATTTTTTTTTCAATACATCGTAGATGCTTTTGATTGATCAAATCAACCACCAAGTTCTTTGCCCCTTGAATGATAGCATTATTTATGCATTTGGAAACTACCTCTAAAGTTATTAATTAATTCATAAATGAATCATCTTATAAACTCTTATATTAGTTTACACACGAGATTCCAAACTCAAGTAACTACTAGCTACAACCTACTACTTCAATATACTAGATTTAGACCCACAACACGAATACTTTTTTTAAACTTATTAAATTAAAATATTATATTAATATCAAATTGGTCAAATGTATTATAATAACATAAAAAAGGTTATCATGTACAGAGGTTAGATGGGTGACTAAATTTTTTGTAGCTTCATAGGTCTGATCCATGTAATAATATATGCTATGCCATGACATTTTTTAATATAACGCAAAATCTTTTTAAGTTACTAGCTAACACTAAAGTTAAATAGATGGAATGGTTAAAAATTAAAAACTTAATAGTTTTAAAGAATAAATTATTAATAAATAATTACATTTTGAAGATTAAATTGAAACTTGGTACACTTTTCAATTATGAAAAATGTTTTACTCGATATATTAAGCGACTGACTGGTAGCAACGTAGCAAACTATGGAGTATGAACCTCAGTCCATTCTGCTTCTGTTATACATATTGCATTAATTCCTCTAGCTATGTTTCTATCATTATAAAATTAAAGAAAAAGTATTTTATATAATTCTTTTACTGTAAAAAAGATAAAATTATAATAATATGAATAAGTGAAATAAAAATAATATAACTCTAAATTAAAGGTGTTTCATGCAAAATGCTATGAATACACTGCAACGTGTTTGGTCTTTATGAACTAACGCAGATGCAGTACAAGTGGCCTGCAATCACCTCTTAGCTGCTATTTCTTTTACAAGGCAAGCATATATTTTTTTACGATAGAGAATTTTGTTTGTGTTAGGTAAAATTATAACAGTTTTTCTTGAATATTTAGTGTATGTTGGATAGAGGGAAAAGAAAAGAGATAAAAGTAAAAAAAAAAAAAAAATTGAAAGTTTTGAATTAAAATAAAAAATAAAAGTGTGAATTTTACAAAATTTTACTATTTATTTCACTTTTTTTTATCATATTTCATGTCTACTAAATGAAACATTAATGTATGTGTATCAAGAACTCAAATTTTTAAGACTATTTTAATTAAATTAAAATAATCTTATATCAATTTATTTATGCATGTATTTGGTAACAGCGGTTACTGATGTGAAGTGACCATGAAGTGAACCCTACATTTGTCTAATCTGTTAGGTGTGTCTGAGCTTCATGTATAACCACTTAAAGAAACTCTCCCTCTTACTTTTTATTATCCATGCAGAAGCAAAACTCATGTGACTAACACATACCTGACACATTAGTTAGCCCTTAGCATTTGTTTTTCAAAATTCTCCTTCTGCTTCCATTGAAAGGTTCCACACTGTCACATGGACCAACCTGTAGATAAAAGAGCCTTTATTTAACGCAATTATTCAATGATTCAATAATTCGTAAACGCTTCTTATAAATCATGGCGTCCAATAATGGCTGCACCTCCTGTCCCATCTTGCGCCATCATATATTCAAGGTGAAGACAAACATGTCCACAGCGTCTCATTCAGGTCTTAATAGGTCTCAATTACTTATTCGATCATTTGTACCGGCCCTTTGCCTTTTAGCCACCTAAAACTCAGTTTAAAATTGATGCACCGATCACCTTTTTTTTTTTTTTTTATTAAGTATCCGACATATTGGCACTACATGACATATTGCCACATTAATAATTATTAAGTATGTAAATTGTGATTTTCATCTCTTTAATTTTTTTAAATCCATGATTTTAGTTTATTTAATTTTTCAAATCCATAATTTTTGTTTCCTAAATTTTGATTATAACATTTGATTTTTATAGTTTTATAAATTAATGATTTTGATCCTCTTAATAGATTATTAACAAATAATTATGATTAATTGAGTTATTAAGATTAATTATAAATTAATTATTAAAAAATTAAATAAAATATTATTAATTTTAAATTTTCACATCACTGTGGTTCTTTGCTCCTGCCCAAATACCTCTTCTATTTTCACGTCACACACGACTCCACAGCACGAACATCACACTAAAATTAATAGTCTTTTATTAGTTTTTTAATGACTAATAATTTTTATTTAATTATAATTAATTTAATTATCTCTAATAATCAAAATTATTAGTTAATATATCAAAATCGCAAATTTATAAAACTAGGAAACCAAATGTTACAATTAAAAATCAAAGAGACCAATATATGAATTTGAAAAATTAGGGGACCAATATTACAATTCAACCTATTTTTTTAGTAAGAGTTATTATAATTTTAATTTTTAAATAATTTAACTATACATGATTCTTTTATTTTTAGAGACCACATGTATATCCTTTATGAGAGATAATCTTGTTTGAATTAGATAAAATTATTATAAACAATAAAATTTTACATTTAATAAGATTCAAATTCAAAATCATTGATTAAGATAAAATATGCCATGTTAATTTATCTGCGTATACACTCATAAATTAATTATATATGATTGGAGAATATAAAAAAATTTATATCATAATTCATAAAAAAAGCCCTTTAAAAAATTTTAGTGGCATAATCTATAATGTCAAGCATGCCAATATTTCGATCAATTGTATTTTCTAATGAATTAATATTAGGTCCAAGTACAGGGAGTGACTTATTTTTAAATGTTTGTATAGACTATTTAATTCATTTGTGTTGTCAGTTAAGCACTATACACTAATGTCATATGCCGGTAGTTTACTTTGTATCAACATCAGTGAACTAATACAACAGTCTCACCTTCTCATTAAAAATATTTGGCACACTTGTTCTTATATATTTGACTCTTTTTCAATTCTTATAGTTCATTAATTTGGACACATCACATGGATCTACATACATATTCCTTTCCTCCTACTTGGGCTAAGTCCCATCACATTCACTAATAAAGTTTGTCATTTCTATTTCCAATCCTGCGATCCCTTTATTCCTTTACTTATGTTCTCCTTCATCATGTGACCCAAGTTTCTCCTCTTTTAATACACACTTGTTTCCTCCATAGCCAGAATAGTCATAGAGAGACAACTCTTAAACCATGCTTCTCCTTTTATGACACTTTTTATTGTTTTTGTTTTTAGTGGGTTTGCACTAGAAAAAGTTATGAGATGACATAATGTTTAAAATTTATTATAATGTATTTTGGTTCACAAAATCACGTTTTCTAAACCCATATACCCATCATTCGATTCAACATAATTAAAATTTGTGAGTTTGTGACTGATAAGATTAGTAGTAGTATATAGTGACAATTAATGCCATCCTAGTTGCATCCTTGATTTTATAGGTTGGTCAGGTGCTTTTGGAGGTTCATCACATGACAATATCTAACCACACTGAAACAATTTTCTATTGTTATTTATTCCTCGTAAAATTTATTGGTTCTGTGTTGCTTTTGGCTTCCCCAATAAAAATTGACCTTAAGCTTATTTGTTGCCCCACTACCTTGAAGTCTCTCTCCTCCTTAATATAAGATATTATTCCTAAAACCCTGCTTTGGTTGAGATGAGACTCGAGACTTGTGTGGAAGGTTAGTTTAGTTGTTACAACTTTCAAGTGTGGCTTTCTTTCAACTCAGATTTGCCTGTGACTCAGAACAAGACTTAGAAATGGGAAAACTACGGAGGGTGTTGGATACCTTCTGTCTTTCTTTTGGTTCAAACACCTGTTTCTGCATGAACTCCATGGAGTTTGAAGATGAGTTTGAGAAAAAGCCCTTGATTGTAAGTGACAGTGATCATAAACTGAGATTGAAGGATGTTGTAGGTGGAAAGCAGACATTGGCTTTTCAATTGAAACCACAGGTGAGACCTTTTTTCTTTTTGTTCCAGCTCTTATTATGATACTTTGGTCTTTAACTATGTAGTCAATCTCACCTAGTAGAATAAGACTTTGTTGTTGATGTTGTTACAACAAATTTTCTAGTATAACATCATTAGTCCTTCTTCTCTCTTTCCAAAATGAAAAAAAGAAAATGCATGTTTGGTATTATATTATACATCTAGTAAGGGTTGATCTAATATCTTCCTGGTAACCAAACATGCAGATAGTGACATTGAGGGTGTCCATGCATTGCCATGGCTGTGCAAAAAAGATTGAGAAACATATCTCAAAGTTGGAAGGTGAGCATATTGCCATTTTTTCCATATCATTTATGTAACTTTTTAAGTATGTAACATTATTGATACTGGTAGGCATGTTAGCCTTTTGCTTTATCTTTTTTTCCTAAATTTCATCAAAAGCTAAAGCAAATTCTGTCAGATGTTGTTGAACTTGAACACTAAGATGAACAGTGGGGTTGCCCAAATGTCCACCACAGAATAGAGAATATGTTAACCTCTCCTTTTGACAACATCTGCAAAAAAGTCAACATTATTATTGTTCATTTTCAGTATGTTTTAATCTTGTTTGCTTTGTATCTATTTATCATAATTATAATTTCTGAATCTATCCACCTCTTTCAACAACAGGAGTGAGCTCATATAAGGTGGATTTGGAAACAAAAATAATAGTGGTTATGGGCGATATTCTTCCCTCTGAAGTGTTGCAGAGTGTATCTAAGGTGAAAAATGCAGAGCTTTTTAATTTTCAAGCTAGTAAGGAATAATTTTGGACGCAACATCCATCTTCATCAGATTCAAGTTCAACAAAGATATATGTTGAAACAGAATTAAGGAGCTCTTATTTTCTATGTGCTTTTTGGTGTTGTATATAGTTTATATCATGTTAATACCTATTGCCAAGCTCCAGAAATTGTCGTGCAAGAAAGAAAAGTTAAAAAAACAGAAGTGTTACTATTAATGTTTCTCTATCTAGGAGACTTGATATATATGTTTTAAGTTTTAACACATTTGTGAAGGTGCTCAGATGTAAGCCATTACCATTGGGAATTAAAATTTTCACGTCTGTTTGACCAAGTTGCGCCATAAATATATGTCATACTTCTTTGCATTTTCTGTTTAAATGTATCAATATCTCTGCTCTTTTTGAACCTTCTTTTTTGTTCTTTTGACATTCTTTTAGGGAGAAATTATTGTATGCTTCCACATATTTATGATCTTAGTCAACTTCTATGTAACACTCATGTTTAAAATCTTCTACCTCAAATTTCGTTCACAAATTATGCTCGTAGAAGCTGGAAACTAGTAGTAATGTGGCAGTGACCAGAACTTTTAGGCCACTGGAAATACTGACATATGATAACAAGGTAGACAGTTTAAGCAGTAGTCAAAGTTTGACTTCAAACTCTTCTGGGGTGACCACTGGTCAGTGATGTTTATACTTTATATTATTAAAGGCAACAAAAGATCTATAGTTATTGCTTGGAAAATAATTAAAAGGAAGATCCATTATGCACGGCTTCTATACTAGTTTGAATTACTAAACAAAAAATGTGTCACTGATAGCAAACAAAATAATTATATCATGGCCACAGACTAAAAGAAGCTTAATTGAGTCACAAGCAAATGTGTTAAATACAAATACAGCATGAAGGAGAATGGTTTTCCTTACTTACATTCCTAATATAGCCGTCACCATTAAATAAATGTATGATTTGTACTTACCCTTCTGTTCTTTGCCTTCTTTCTCACGTTATTGAGCTCCCATGTCACAAACAATCAAAGATAAAAAATGCACAAGTACAGCTTTTCAACACAATGCTCTCTGTCATATATCATGAGAAATAAAAAGGAGGCCAAAGAATGGGGAACGCATCTCTTACTTAAAGAGGGCTAAATTTGTTTCTAGCCTAATGCAGGACATGTGCAAGTTATGAAAAGAACAAGGTACATGCATAATGCTAGTTTGAGAGGTCCAGCCCTGTTAACTTTTTGGCCACGTGAATAGAATTAGAAACTAGCTTGGAAAGGTTTTTTTCTTAATCAAAGAAATGAGTAACATGTCACATGCATAACAAAAGGGATAAGGGGCTTAATTATCCTTCCAAGATTTCAATTTTGAACTATGAATATTAATAATAGAGGCTGAAATAATTTTGTCCTATTGGGTAGATTTGTTCGCCTCTTTACATCCTTAATTGGGTTTGCACGAATTAAAAATGATAAAATAGGTCAACATATTTTGATTTTGATTTGCTCCTTTCTCAACCTAATTGGAATGAGATGACTCACTTTGAAAAATATGACTTAAAAAATAGAGTATGTCCTATTTATGGGTGAGTTATTCCAATAATATATATATATATATATATATATATATATATAAAACTAAAAATTATCAAAGAAAATAGTATTGGACTTCTACTAACTATTATCCTTATCACATGTTCATCTAATAATTTTTAACTACATTATTTTATTTTTCAGTAAAACAACTACATTATTTCATTTAATTTCTTTCAGGGACGAATCTATAGAGTTACAAAAGGGGGAATTTCTTTTTATAGTTATTAAATATTTGATTTCTAACAAATAATTATTTAATAATATATAATATAAATATATTTATAATATAACAATAATAACTAGTGTTAATCATATATCTATAGTCTAGTCTATAGTCTATTTATTGTATATACATCGAAGAATAAATTAAAAAAAAACATTTACATATGACTTTCTCACTAATTTTGTTAATTAATTATGTTTTTAATTACTAAAACCAATTACTAATTGAGTTTATAATTTACCCATATAATCACAAATGGAGGAGAAGAACTCAAATCAAACCATTGTCATTATCAATCAATTACTAAATTTATTTCTAATTTACCCATATAATGGAGGAGAAGAACTCAAATTACTCAAATCATAATATTATACATTATCTTGTCTAGAAGAGACCCTTAAAATTAAACACCTTTGGGTCATTAAAAGTGAGATAAAATATATCAAAATACATAAATATGACATGAAAACTCATATAAAAATACAGTCAAATATTAATTTATCGACCTCTTCACGCTTGAGCATTGTTTGCCCTCAAGCAATTATTTTGATTTATAAATTCAATTAATTCTCTCTAGTCAAGAAACTTGTAATAGAACTCTAGTGAAAAAAATAAAAACAAAGAACAATAACAACAAGTGATAAGGATACAACAAAAATTTTGAAGAAATTCATTAGGCTTTAAATTACATATGCATATAATTCTCAAAGAACTTTATTTCACACAGTTCTCTATCTCTCTATTTTCAGGTAATTAAGTATACACTCAAATCACAATTCAATGGATATGTTCACAAAATTGTTCATCAATCAATTCAACTCAAACAAACTTTCAACGATCCTAAACAAGTGAGACAATTCAGGTTGTAATGGGATTATGCTCATAATATAAGGCAGATACTAAAGGAAATATGCAACAAAAGGCTCAAACACAATCGTTAATTAGTAACTTAAAATCCAAGGAAACCAATACATTTTCTTTTCACATTCTGCATTCACCATGCTTTTCATTAAATTCTCAGTTCTTCTCTTTTTTTTTCTTTTTTTTTCTTCTATGTTTTTCAAAGGTCTTTGACCCTTCTTTCTTTATTCATGGGAGAAGAAGTTGAAGTTTATTTGTCTTTCTCATTTGTACAACCTGTACCATCATTGTTCATTCCCCTGCACTTTAATCACCAACACAAAATTTATACAAGAAAATACAAAATAGGGTGACAAAGAATATTCAGTAAAGCTCCAAATGGACAACTAGGGCAAAGATACATCAATATTTTGATTTCATAAAAATGCCCACACAAGCCTCAATGTTTCAGAAAAGTCAAAAGTCATCCAAGGATATGTTTTCTTATTGTTTTTGAGGCATGGTTGTAACAGATTAAGCACTAATTACTTGTTGTCAACTGACTTGCTGTAAATCCACTTTTTGTGTGTATTTTGTGAATTGATCTACTATTACCATCAGATACAATAACCACATGACTTAAATTTGTCAATTATTATGTGTATGTTGTGAATTGATCTACTGTTGTTAATCCATTGAGTATGCAATTCTGACTATGCAGTACATGATTACTTTCTATTGGATTTGATGCAGGTCTGTTATTGTTAAATGTTGTTTGTGTTGTATACTACTTTAAAATTTTGTTAGCAAGCATTTGCTCTTAAATGTAATTTGTGTTGTGTAAGAAGGGACTAATCATATATATTGTTAGCAACCATTTGGCTACTCTGTTTTGTTGGAAAATGTTACCTTTAATCCAATACATGATTACTTTCTGCTGGATTTGATGTAGGTATGTTATTGTTAAATGTTGTTTGTGTTGTATATTGTTTTAAAATTTTGTTAGCAAACATTTGTTTTTAAAATGTAGTTTGTGTTGTATAAGAAGGGACTAATCATATATATTGTTAACAATCATTTGACTACTCTATTTTGTTGGAAAAGATTACCTTTAATCCAATACATGATTACTTTCTGCTGGATTTGATGCAGGTCTGCTATTGTTAAATGTAGTTTGTGTTGTATATTGTTTTAAAATTTTGTTAGCAAGCATTTGTTCTTAAATAAAATTTGTGTTGTATAAGAATGGACTAATCATATATATTGTTAGCAACCATTTGGCTACTTTGTTTTGTTGCAAAAGGTTACCTTTAAAGACTAAATTTTGATAATTACTCATTTCGAAGGATGCCACTACATACACCATTTGTCTATTATAGTTACATTAAATTTGTGTTATCCACGTGAAATGTTAGTTGCTAATGATTACTTACCAATGTTAGTTCTCAATAATCTATTTATCTATAGTTATATTAAATTTGTACAGAGGCTAATGACTATTTTACACATATGTAGGATGAGATTAACTATTTTCAATCTGTTCCACAAGTTGAACAACCTTCAACTAATTTGGAAATTACTCCAACTCAAAATGTTCTAACTCCAAGTCATAGTAAGTGATTTTTATATTTTATTGATTAGTTATTGTTAAATTATGTTATGCATAACTAATCACTATTTATTATTGTTGTAGGAAACAATCTTCAAACCTCCACGATGTCAACTGCATTTAGACCACCTTTACTTGAACCTCCAACACCAATTCAAATTATAATGTTAGATGAAGTATCTCATGACAAGAACCAATCGAATTACATGAGCTTCATACCTACACCAAGAATGTCTAGCCACCAAAATTCGAAGAACTAAAATATGAGATAGATTAATCTTTTATTTATAGATACTAATTAATTATTATAATCTGAATAAATTTATAATAATTGATACACTAATACAATGTTTATTTTGGTATTTTGATATAATATTTATTTTGGATAATTTATGTTGTGATAGAAAAATTATTATTCATAATCAATACTATTGATATTATGTTTGTTATAAATTATTTTTGCAAGTGATTATTGTAGCGTTATACTTGTAATGATAAAAAATATAAAAAATTTATTATAAAATTATATTTTACTCATAAAAAAATAAAATTATTGACCGTTATTTAAAATTGGTGATTATTTTCATCCAAATAACCAAAATCTATCACATTTTTTTTGTGATTGACATTTTATTCCAAAAAAAGTAATAACATTTAAGTTTAAATAAAATGACTAACAATTTCCTCTAAGTAGAAAATTACTGACAATTTGATGCATATAAATTTTACTGATGTTTATATTCAAAAATGATTTCTTAATAATATTTTCGTCCACTCTAATCTTACAATTTTACTAACGAAAGTTGACGGATTCAAACTTTTAAAGACTAAATCATTTAGATCTCTTAATAAATATCAAAGTTGACATATAAAAATAAAAATATCAGTTTCATTTCCTCATAAAGACCAGAGGAAAAAATAATTTCTTTTAATAAAAGAAAACTCAAAATTGAATCGATAAATCGCCATGAATCCCAAAATCCTCTTCGTGTTTGCTCTTCTTCTGAATCTCGTATCCAATTCGTTCCAAAACCCTAACCCTAAAACCCCTAAATCAACGCCGTCGCAGGCTCACGTGGAGCTCGTCAACTACGGCTTACCCGTCGGTCTTCTCCCCGCCACCACGGTCTCGGGCTACGCCGTGAACCGTACCTCCGGCGAGTTTACCGTCAAGCTCAGCGGCGCGTGCAAGATCACGCTCCCGCCGGACAACTACGTCGCCACCTATTCCGACACCATCACCGGGAAGATCGTGAAGGGAAAAATCGCGG
Organism: Glycine max; assembly: GCF_000004515.6. Lineage (NCBI taxonomy): Eukaryota > Viridiplantae > Streptophyta > Magnoliopsida > Fabales > Fabaceae > Glycine > Glycine max. Next base: position 42,160,970 of record NC_038245.2, on the reverse strand, counting down.
AACTCGAGGGAATTAGGGTTCGCGCGTTCTTCAAGTGGTGGTCCATCACCGGAATCCGCTCCTCCGGCGACGACATCGTCTTCGAGGTCGGCATGGTCACGGCGAAGTATCCATCGAAGAATTTCGACGATAGCCCCGCGTGCGAGGGCCAGCACTCTTCTTCGTGAAAAGGTTAGGGTTTATTTATTTTTTCGCTGGTTCGTGATGCTTAATTAGAAAAACTTGATTTTCAGTTGCACACGAATCTGATTTATTTGATGTGAGAATATGCGATTAATTTTTATGCCCTATTTGTAAAAAAAAGTTGTACCGTTGATAATTAGAAATGACGATAGATATAACTTTTCGGTGATTATTCATAAATTAAGAGACTTATCATATATGACAATTTGATAATAGTGTAAGTGCCTTTTTATTTTTTCGGTGATTTGGTTATTCCTTTTTGTTTTGTGTTTTTTTTTTTTTGTGTTGTAATTGGAAATGAAAATAAAACTTTAGATGGGGATAGAATGACTGAGAGAGCTGCACGGTGATATAGTTCTTTCATTTTCATGTTTTGTTACATTGCAAAAGCAAAATGATGACATTGATGGGACCATGAAAAATTGAAAATCTAATTAGTTTGGTCACTGTTATCTTCACTTTTTCAGGGATTTTATATCATGAGTCTGATTGGCGGCTTGTAGAGATTGTGCTCATTAGAATTACAGGCTGACATTGTCCTTTCATTGGGTTCAATAGTATAGGTTTTTTGGGATGCAGGGCTCGTTTGGGGTAAATAGCTTTATGTAAACATAGTATTTATAAGTTGTTTTTACAATTAAAGAGAAAATAAGGTTAAATTGTTTTCGTATAAGCTATATAAGTTGTTTTCATAAGCTATCCTAGAGAGCTTTAAGCTGTTTATAAATATATCAAGCTATTTTCATAAACTTTCTGAAAAACTTATATACTTATATCTTAAGTTCAAATAAGCTGTAAATAAATTCTTCAAAACAGATCCTTGGTATTATCAATATATTCAATAAGTTTTAGAGACTATTGGTAATATGTTTTGATTTGTATTAATATGATTATAACTTGTAAGGATAACAATCATTATTAATGATTTTACTTGTTATCTAAGCTTTGACTAATATTTGATGGACTGTTTCCTGCCAACGAACTTTTCTCTTTTCTTCAACGTGAAGAACCATGGCTGACAAAACTCAAAAGCTTTAGTTGCGTGTTTCCATTGTTACCCCTCAAAATTTTATTTAGTTTTTCTGCTTGATATTTTTTGCTACTGTATTAAATATACGAGGATGTGGATTTGCATTTTTATTTATAAAGTTTTGTTACATTGCTCAATGTTGTTTCTTATGTGATCTTACTTCAGCATTTTGTCCTGTCTTATCATTTCAATGAAAAATGAATCACGTGGCTTGGTGGAGTTTAGTGTTTATTTATTTTGTTCATTCCTTTGGTTTCTGTTCTATTCTAATTAGGTAAACTGCAAAATAAATTCTAGCAGTTAGGGGGTTGGTTCTGAGCCTGTTTCCTCATAGCTTTCTATTGGCAGTGGCAAATAGTTACTGAACTGAATCTGTCCATAGCATCCTTTTGTTGACCACCGCACTCAGATATTGCTTTGGTTTTTTTGGGTTGGCTAGCCCACAATATTCTGAAGATATTGTTTCCACCATTCCACCTTTACAATATCCGCTACCAAGCATTGGTACCCTTACCTGGGATGCCATATGTTCTCCCTGTCAATGGTTTTGCCTTGGTTTTAACATTTACAAACTAATGTGATATTTCTGTCTTAAATTTATTTGGTTGCGAATTATTTTGCTATTACTTATCATTTAGAAATTGACTTGCTTGGGGTTTATACTGACTTGTTTTTTTGGTTAGGTACACTTGGTTAGTGACTGTTACTTTGGATTTTGTTTGGCCTTATAAGGTCTGGAGTTTGGTTTAAGCTCTGATTTTTGAAGTATTCTGCCTATTTGCTTGATCTTCATAGATTCATTGTTGTTTTCCCAGTGTCTTTGAGTCTCAGTGGTTCTTGTTCCTATGTTAACCATGATTCAGTTCCACTTATACGACCCAGGGTAATCCGCTGTACTTCAAAAATAGTATTTTGCTCCAACTTAGAAGTCTTCCTTCAAGCAGGCTGAAGCCATGCACGATGGTTTGGTGCAAATTCCTTTTTCTTTTTTCTTTTGGTTTGGGAGAATAGAAGACCCAGATGAGATGTCAAGATATCATATTATAAAATTTCGTTATTATATCTTCTTTTGCATTGATGAAACAGGCTATTTTTAAGTCCTAGATTCTGTTCTAGTTGACGTATGAATCATATTTGGGTGCACTGATGAAACATGTTTTGAGTCCTAGAATCTGTTCTTGTTGACTTACGAATGATATTTAGGTGATTGATAAAACTGGTTGTTTTTTAATTCCTAGAATCTGTTCTAGTTTCGATCACGGTATTCTTTCTTTTGTTTTAACTGGCCTTTAATTTTGTGGAGTCTAACGTAGATTGGATCTTCCTTTATGCAGGGTTTTAGCTACTTATTCGCAGCCTTCGTGTTATGTAATGAGATAGCATCCATCCAGTGTCCACTAAGTGCAGATTGTGTTATTACAAGGGTAATAGTACTTTTACTTCATCATATTTATGCCATAAGACGAATCTACTTTGATGTTCATACACTCGTTGGACCCGTGAATAAGGCCATTTTGTACGTTTCTTATTTAATATTCTCTGTTGTAGTAGTATGGCCATGTAAATATCAACCTTTTTTCCCAACGTTGTCGATTAATTAGTAAATGATTGGATTTAGAATGTGTCCAATAAAATTTTATTAAACGAGAACTTGTGTTTTGATCAAGAGACTTATTTAAATTAAAAATATATATTTGTATTTTATATAAATTATATTTAAACTTGTTATAATTATAATTTAATCATGTTAATACGTGTTTGATGTACAGTTTCTTAGCAAGTTATTAGAGAAAGATACAAAATAAAATATTATTTTCTTGAGAATTAGTAATACTTTTTTAAAAAAGATACAATATATATCCAAAATACAGATTTAAATGTTGTTTATAGAAAAAAAAAAACTTGAGAATCCTTATAACAAAAAATAGACCCTACCAATTGTCCAATTCCACCATCCACAATAGCTTCCAGTCCCATGGAAGGAAGTAGTTTGGTGCTTAATAACTACACAGCTTTTTATTAATTATTTAAGTTGAAACTTGACAAACACATTCGTGAGTTATGTGCATGTTTAGTTTGTATTTGAAAATATTGGAACTTGCGTTTCAATACAAATTTACCAGATAAAAACAAAATAAATGCAAAAGGATTTTGATTCGGTGACAAAATTATTCTTGTCTTAAAAGTAATTTTATAACTGTAAATCAAACATGTTAATTCATCAGTTAATATATATCCGAAAAGTCAAAAACTAAGATATAAGGATTTTGTGAAATCTTTCAAAATGTTAATGGACAAGACGATTGGAGTTGGTTGAATGTATTTTCTAAATTAACGTAACTTTTTTTTAAGGCCCGGAAAGAAATATGTAATTGATGTAAGTAAAACTAATGCAACAGTAGTATTTATATCATTCTGACCAATTAGAAACAAAAATAAATAAAAAACAAAGTTTCAATATCATTCTGACCAATTAGAAACAAAAATAAATAAAAAACAAAGTTTCAATAAAAGAAACTCACGGACCATATTCTTCTCCAATCTGAGTTTGGTTCACGTTGAATGAATTCAAGAACACTAACCAAAAGCAGGAATGAAACAGTCAAGCCAAATAAGTTTTCTAATTATTTAAAAGAAGTTTTATACTTTTTGAGGGATTGTGGTTATGCGGAAAATATATGATTTCAACTCATTTATTAGTTTTAGATTTAATATTGATAAATATACTGACATAGTTTTTTTATACCAGATATTGACATAATTATAAAGTGGGTGGCATGAACAATATTATCCAACGGTAGGTAAGTGAGATCTAAAATAAATTATAAAACTATTATTTTAAATAAAAATTATATGTTGAATTTTTTTTTGTAATATATGTGAACTTTTTGTCAATATAAAAAGTCATTTTGCTTTTATAAAATTAAGAATAAATAATTTTTTTTTTTTGATAGGATTAAAGTTTAAACTTCAATTGTTTTATTTTTGGATTAGTCGGAAACATAAATTTTCTGATATTGCTGACAAAGAAAGAGTGTTACTACAATTCCAATTTTAATTACTTAATTTGGACCTCTATATTTTTCAACTTATGTAGTTTTGAATCCTTAATATTGACTTTCATATTTAAGGCATCTCTAGTTCCCAACTTGGCAAATGACAAATATAATTTATCATCCCCCTAAACACACACAACAATTGACCCATATCTACCATGGTTGCTCAAATCAAACCACATTTGTCTCTTTTGTCTCATGCAACCCGTGGCATTTGGCTAGGATAATATATCGTTTTTTTTTTAATCCAAATTACAGTGGATTTGCGTCAATATAGGTGATAATTAAAATTATAGTTTTATAAGATTAATGCATGGGACTGATTTGCGTCAATATAGGCAAATTACAAGTAAATTTATTACTATTAATTTAATTTAGTTAATACTACTAATAAGTATTTATCATACGACTCAAACAAGAACATCTTTAATAAAGTTTCTTGAATTTTTTTTTAAGTGAATAAATTATTTCTTGCAAGAACAAAATTTATGTGACAGGAAGAATCTCTTAAAAATAAGATTTATATCTTGTATAATGTAAAAAAACTATTTTTTAATAATAAAAAAATAATATTTATCTGACACATAATAATACTATAATTAAATCACAATGAAGTAAAAATAAAAATTATAAAAGTGTAAATTTCTTAAAACTTTAAAGAGTTTTTTATCATTAAATTAAAACTATATATAAATTTTTTACCATGATATCACAAATAATAAAAAATATTATTGAACCCACAAAATATAACTTAACAGACCTTCTTAAGAAATTTCAGATGCATGCATTGCTAGTTGCTACCTTGACATTGGTAATGCTACGGCAATAATCACGGGATCACAACTAACTTAAAAATTTTAATTTATATATAACCAACCATTATATTGCTCGAAAAAGATTTCAGGGTTCTTTACTGACTCCATAACATAACTAGCTGTTACCTTAGCACTGCAGCTGAATGACAGAACATAACTAGTTAATTACGGACAGGACAAACTTATCTTGCTGATGTTAATTTCCTTTATTTTTTATATCAGATATTCATTTCCTTTATGGTTTAGAATCTTCTTTTGTCATATTAGAATGTATATTTGAGTTCTGCATGCCACTAAATAAGAATGCAAAACACTTGAAAATGTCCCAAATATTTTATATTCTTCAGTTCAATATATTATTATACATGCTTTTAGTTATAATATCATGATGAAAATTTCTTTTTACAACATAGAAAGAATGTTTGAGTGAATTTATTTTTACCACAGGTAATGAAATCTTTCTATTTCCAATAGAATCTGGAGATACTTTCATAAATTTAGGACTCTTAAAACAGTTTTGAGTAATTTTTAATCTTGGAGCTTAATCATATTTAAAATATTTTACATTTAAAAAAATGTATTTTTATAAGAATTAAACTTGGTATTTGAATTCGGATCTTTTGTGTCATCAATTGAGCCACATATATTGGATTGAGTGAATTTGTTTGACATAATAAATAAAAAACCTAATTTGCACAAATATGAACATTCATTTGTTTATATTTCCCTTACGATGGATCATGAAACACGATCTCTCCCTTTCTCACGTAACAACCAAACCCTTCTTCAAACAACCTTTTTGTCTCCAATAAACAAATAAATAAATAAATAGAATGATATAAAAAAACAATTAATAATTTGTTGGATAATGTTATTCTCACGCGCAATGGATAGCATGGAGAATGCACCTACCAATCACAGCAGGTATTACTGCTTAATGTACCTTCTTCTCTGCTGGCTACACCCTGTCCTGGCCTAAGGCCCCACTCATCAGCTATTCACTATTTTCCCTTAATTTTCTTATTTCTTCATTTGTCTTTTCCTTAATGAGCATTTTTACTGTCACTGGTTTTTTACTTTTTACCCATTTTTAAAAAATTATGTACGGTAAATCTAAATATTTTTATACTTTGAATTAAGTAAAAATGATTACAAGTATATTTTTTATAATGAATATTTTACTATTTTTGGACGAATTGAATAAGTTTTTGCTATGGATAGAAAAGCTCTCTTGCTCTTCCTTTTTTGGTTTTTAATATAAATGTATTTTTAGATAGTCAAACTGAAGATTCTTAATTAAGAGTTGAAGAGTCTTTACTAACAAATTTATACATTTCATGGTAATTTAACGGTTTAGGATGCAAAGGAGTTGGCTTCAAATATGGTCCATGGGATCCATCAAACTTATTCATACCAGACATTTTTTTCCTTGATAAATTAGCTTCTTTTGCTTTTACTTATGCTGAAATGTATTCTGAGAATGTTGATTTCTACTGATGTACAAACTTCACAAGTTTAATAATATCAGTCCCATACATTATTTTAAAAAGGTAAGTTTGACCTAACATGTATACGATAATTGAGAAAGAAATAAACCAATTACTATCAATTAATATTACAATATAACTTTTGCACAAAGAAAATAAATATTGCAATGTATTTTATGCAGAAATAAAACTATAAAGTGAGACATTTTTTATATCAAACTATGTCCAGTCTCTGAAATTAATTTATAATCAGCTTAAAATACATGTTTTAGTAAGCATTGAGAGAGCTCAAACTAAAAGTTTGTAAGAAAGATCTTTATCCTTATTTTTTCATTGATTTGTTAAATATGCATTAAAACACGTGCTATAACATATCTAACGATAGAATAAGCATGCTAAAAATTATCAGGAAAAAAATAATTTGTAGCAGATTTTAAAACCATAGAAACACAATTGATAGAATTTACAAGATTAAAAAAATGAATTTAGAGACTTAATTAAAAATTCCTAAATAGTAAAAAAAGCTATTCGTTAATTTAACCAAAAAAATATATTAATTTGACTAGTTGTTTTCTTTTAATCCTTTTTATGGTACATATTTTTTCTCATCTAAACATAAATTACTTTATTCAAAATAAATTATAGAAAAGATTGCCTTAAAAAACTAGGCTTACAATATGGGTGTAAGCGAGTCGGTTTGGGTTGACTTTAATTAAACTCATTATCCAACTCAATTAAATTTGAACGAATTTGTTTTGGTAAGTTTTTTAAGAAAAAAATGAGACCCAATTCAAATTGATCTATTTGTAAATAGTTTGGATTTAATTGGGTCAACGATTTAAAATATTAAATCTTGTCTATTATTTATTAAATGTAATATTTTTTATAAGTTAAAATTTTTATTAAATGAATTAGACACAAATGATTTTCTGTTAGATTTTTTATTAAAAAATAAAATTTTGTGATATTATTATATTTTACTCTACTTATCCCTATTTATCTATTTATTTATCCATATAAGATGAGAAATTAAACATATTATATTTCAAATAAGAAATTTCAATATACACATTGATGATGAGTTTTAAATATTTATTTTTACCAAAACTAATGAAAATTACGATACCTATTCTTTATAAATAAATTTAAAATATTTTTAGAAGTTATCTAATTACTAAAATATTTTTATCTTTGATCATGAAAGTTAAATATATAGTAATTATTACTCAATTCAGATTAATAAATTTATGTAATTAATAGTTAATAATATTTATTTTTTTAAAAAAAAATTAAAAACATAACACATATTACATATAATAATAATAATAATTTAATAAATTAATAATTCAACCGATCAACAGATTTAAATATTAAAATATGTGACTCAATCTAAAACGGGATAAATTTGATTGATTTAATTTGAGTACGATTCAAAAGATAAAAATTACAATTCAAATTATTTAAATTAATTTGAATAAATTTGAATTGGCACCGCTCAGGCCCTCAACAAGTTTAGTAGGTTATTATTCATATTCAGTTCAATTTCTTTCGGTGACGAGTACAGCTGTTTGATAGGGATTACGTAAAACAGAAGGAAAAACAGTTGCAGCGGATTTGATACTTCTATAATTTTCAACATTAATGTCCATCAATATCAATGTTCATTTTTAAACCTGAAAACGACGAGTTGGCAACAAGAAAGAGACAGAGACCGCAATGGTCAACTAAAAAAATAAAGCCACCAACAATTTTTTTAATATATTGGTTAATTATCAATTGAACTGTAAAACAGATTATAAAATTATATAAATCTTCTCATTGATTCTTCTTCACAATTTTATCAACTTTAACTTTAGGATCTGACTACGGGTATTGAATTAAAGAATTAAAGAAGAGAGTTTTTGATCTAAAACTCATAGAGAAGCACAATTTTTTTAACAACTTAATTTTACGTATTTTTATGAAAAAAACCTCCTTTTAAGTTCCTTAAAGGACACTTATTGAGATTTATCTTAATTTTAATACTTAATGAGTGTTATTTAATTCACAGCATACATTAAATTTGAAAAAGAAGATTGAATTTTATTCACTTAAAAAATACATTCTTAAGATGGAATGAAGAATTTTAAACGTGATAAAGAATGTGTTTAATTCTGTATTTTTTAATACTCTACAGTTGTGCATTGTTTACACTTAATTAGGCTTCAGTGAAATCTTTCGTATTCTCTTGACAGATGGATTAACGGATACTTGGACTATTGTGGTGTAACTACCATATACACTTTCATGCAACGAAAAAAAAGTAACTACGAACCTTCATGCAAAATTGTTTGTCATATACCATGCTCTAAAAATAGTTTGGAAATATGGTTATTTGCTCTTGATTTGCGACCGAACTCCATGAATGCTTATCATTTTCTGGATTAACAGATGTCTTTGTTTCATCCAAAATTCGTGTTCGCATGGCCAAACCTTGATATATAGGTCAACATTGAGCACACCTCAAGAGAACCTAACTCGTGTGCAAATTGATTTTAGTTGATGCAGTGGACACTATTTTTTTATTAATTGTAATTTGTCTCTTTAATGTTCTGATGACGCATAAAAAAAAAAAATTAAATACCTCAACGTGATTCTATTTAAATACGTGCATGTTAGATATGTGTCCAACCGCATACTAAATTCCAGATCCAAGATTAGTCATATAATTACGATCAAAGTTTACAAAACACCTTAAAGTCCTGTTAAAAAAAACCCTAATTACATTAATTATCATTTTTTAATTTCAAATAAAGTACATTAAAATTTATGTTATTAATATTCCTCTAAATATTCTTTCAAAAAAAAAAATCCTCCAAATACATTCAATAATATATATATATATATATATATATATATATATATATATATATATATTTCTAAATAAAAAGAGTTGGGAGGAGTAGCAGCAGCTGACCTGACTACATTATCCGTACCATGCACCCACAAAAACCGAACCGTTCAAACTACCACTAATCCACGCCCCATCCCCCGCGCGTGACGTTCCTCTCTTCCTAAAACGTAAACGTGAGCGACTCGTACAAAACAAAGCTCTTTCTTTTCTTCCTCTATTCTTTCTCTCTATCGCAACACAACTACGCAAACTAACAACAACCACAACAACGTTTGTGTCAGGTCGTGTTGTGTTGTTGGGGATTTCATGACAACAATAAACCCTTGATTCCTCTCCCCATTCTCCCAAGGTCAGTGATTCAACCTTTTTTTTTTTTTCGTTTTTTCGATTCGTTTTTTCCTCGCAGATTCGTTCTCGTTTCCCCCCCTTCCTCGCTCCCTTTTCCTACTTTGACGTTCGCCTCGTGATTCTCGCATAAATAACCGCTTTTTATTCGTTTCTAAATTTTCCTTATTCGATTTGTTTTTTTCTTTTAAATTAAGAAAAATAATGCACGGCACGCAATGTGTATTGGAAGAGCGGTTAAATCGTGATTTTGTTGTGCTTCTGTTTTTCTTTTTACGTTCAGTTTCTCATTTATTTATCTCGTTATTATTTCATTTATTTTAGAATGTATTTAAGACTTTAAGTTAATAATAATAATAATTAACAACAATAATAATAATAATTTTATTTTGCCGTTGAAGTTGATTGGAATTGGATCTTTTCCATGGGGCAACGTGGATTTAAGTCAAATGAGCTATAGGTAATACAGCTGTATTTGTAGTTTTATTTTATTATATTTTTAATTTTCAATTTGAGATATATACTTTTGATTTTTATGGTTGGTGTCATGTACTATTGGTTTTGCGTTCTGAATGTGTTTGTTTGTTTATCGTGCTCAAGTCATTAGGAGCTAGCTGCATTCTGACATTGGTGTTTTTGAAATTTGAAACATGGCTCCTCTCTCCTGTGCTAAGTTATTACTTTCTTTTTCGTTAACGGTAAATGAAAAACAAGTGAACAATCCAAAATAATTCTTTTCGAAGTGTTTGATAATAGTTGTTTGCTCCTCTTGATCTTTTCAAAATTGGAATTTGTGCTTTAAGTGAGGTGCTGGTTATGTTTGAAGTTTTGGTTAACTAGTGTTTGTTAATTTGCTTTGGTGTTATACATGGCTTAGACTTGACTAAAAATGTTTCCTTTTTCTGTTCATGTGGATATGGGAGTTGAGTGGAGTGATGATTCATGATGAGACTCATTTTCTCTTCACAATAACGTGAACACCCTTTTAATGCCATTTTTTCTCTGCTTGTCAGAGAAGGGCCATTCTGTTACAATGTTGGATACTCTCAAATGGATTTAGAAGACAAGTTCCTTGCCAAGGGTATGTTTTTTTGCTTCTTTTTTAGTTTGTTCTTTCAGTAGTGACAGGTTGCAACAATTTTTTGAGTTTATTCTTTGTGTTTGTAATGCTGACTGGCTGATGCATGCTGTGTGATTTGTCTAATGATTCTGTTTTTATGTGTGTTTTACTACCTACTAACACACTGCTTCATGTTTCAAAACATGTCTAACTAAGTAACTAACCATCAAGTTTCTTTTGCTTTCTTCCCTGGTAAGGACTAGTGTTTATGTACAGTTTCAGTCCACTGTTGTTTGGTTTAAATATTGAAAGTGGCTTCCTTTGGTAGGCCTTTTGTCACTTAAATCACTTTATAGCCCCATGGTTAGGTGCCTCATAACTTTTGTGTTATGCTTAATTGCTTTTTCAATATTTACCCTTTTGTTGACCAAACCCTAACTTGAAAGTGGGTTGGTTCTTATGATGCAATATATTATAAAATGGGCTTAAAATAGAGTAATATGATGACATAAGCTTGAGGTGATATCATCTGCATGGCTATTTTCTAAAGAATCAAGGATCAATGTTATATCAGGATAAGCTTCTCAGGTTTAATAAATGCTGAACACATATGGTTACAATCTAGTATTTGTATTTCTTCCTCTGTATGGTATAGATTTGGAAAGTAATTGTGGCTATGGGCTGCAATGCATAAAGCTATATATAATTTCCTATTCTTTCTCTTTTTTGTTAATTGGAATTATATTTTACTAAATAAACAGTACTGTTTGTCGTTTGTTGTATGGAAATGTTATACTTTGTGAACCTTTGTGATACCTCCTTATTAAGGAAAATAATAATGAAGAATTATGTGGCATAATATTTTCAGCAATAAATTAGGTAAGGCTATGACGATTGTCTACAAAACCAATCTGGGACTAACTTTTAAATGGATTTATTTTTGTGCTTTTTCCTGTTATGTTTATTCACAATATGAATGTCCATTTATTTTTTCCCTTTAAACCTTGGGGGTATGAATTTTGATATACCAATAGTGTTCTGTTTATATCATATGAAATTATGAAATATTAATGCATTAATATGCGTGTTTCTGTTATTGAGTATAATTAGAAACAATTGAAGTACATATAATCCTCCCAATTAAAACATACATTGTAGAATTTGATGGTATTATAAATGCTAAGAGTGGGATATGATTAATGAATTTAGTCCTTGTATAAATAGCTCCTCAACAAGTGATTCTGTTGTCCAAATTGTCTTGTCAGTTACCAAACTTAAAATTTAATTAGGGTATTAAAAGTTTAGCTGAAAGTAATTTTGGTATTTCTACAACAATTACCTTTAGGAAGAACCCTCCTAAATGTACAACTCATTCTACTGAAGATATTTCTTCCAAATGAATTCCACTCAATGACTCAAGTAATACTTTACCAATTATCCAAACATGCACTTGGTACTTTTAAAATAGATACAATTTTAGTAGAACTCCCGTGTGCGGTGATTATATAATTATACTCAAATATTATTTATTTCTACCGTACAGTTTTATGTTTATCCTGACAAGACTCTTTATAGCACAAATTTCATAGAAAATCTTCCATGTGATAATCAATTCTCTTAATTTAGATAATCTTAAATTGATTTGTAATTGTTCACAAGAAAATCTGGCAAGAAGGATCAAGATAATTAAGTATACTTCAATGGTTGGATCGATGAAGAATACATTCCTTAAAAATATTTTAAATGGTGGAAGCGTATAAAGATTTGCACTTGTATTGATTGAGATGTGCATAATAAACTAAAAATTAAAGCTTTAGGTCTTTCTCCTTTGCCTGCATAGTCTAGTATAAAGGGTTATTCCAAACTATATCTGTTGCGTGTTGGCCTTGGATTCCTGTCCAGGATTTACTACATTGTTGAATGTGGAGATGCTCCTGTAGTGTCAACTCTGTCAGGATATCTCTTTTCTTTTTCTTGTTCCATGGTAGGGAGGATCTGGTGCTTATGAGGTATTGACTTCTCATCCTCAACTGTTCCTGTTATCTTTCCTCTATGTAGTCTTTTAGGTATTTGAATTATGAGAATGCCTGATGTGTGCATATATTTTATGTGTTGTGTCCTTGAGAAGATGTGATCCCTATTGTTTGGAATATAATTTTGGGGTTGTTCTGTAATTTTAACTGATTCAGTGTAGCTTGACTTTTGTTACTCCTATTTAATTATGAATTGTGCATTTCAACTGGAGGAACTTGATTCCAGGTTTTCTCCTTGGTTGTTGTGCATCTTGAAATAACTGAATACAATATTTGTTGGTGTGTTGGCTGTTTCTCTTAAATGCTTAATTCATTTCCTGATTTAGTGTAGTATTAGCATCTGCTCATATTTTTGACATTGATGTTTAAAAATTTTGATTGTTTTTTTTGAAGTTGAAGGTGGAAATGGAGTTGACATTGATTCTGTCCATACAAAGAGGAATACTTTCAAAGACAATGATTGTGTTGATTAGAATTTAACATTAGGATGATACTTCATGATTAAATGATAAAGGATTTAAAATGCAAGAGTCAAAACAGCTTTATGTAGCATTATTTGGAATGGATAAAAACTTGCTAATACTTTCTGAATTTTCTTTGATTTTGCATATGAATTAATGGCTGTCTCCAGAATAAACTCTTCATAGGTTTTTGTTTTTATATTCTTCATTTAGTTCTTCAATTTGTTTTTAGATTGAGTTCATGTGAGTTGCAGTCGACTTGTTCATCCTGTTATGACTTCTCTCTTGTTCTCAATTTCCATCTGTAATAATGTACTATCGTGGACAATTTATTTACATTCTTCTGTTGCATTTGAATAGGGAGGGTTCTGGGCTCTAGTGCAGGTGGTCTAGCTACTGCTGATTGATGCATACATGATAACAAGGTAGAAACATAACCTAGATGTGTTTATCTCTAGTTGTTGGATTTCCAGTTTATACTCTTAAGCCTATGTATGATGTTAAAATATGAGGCTTACAAGTGTGGAGCTAAAGCAGGTATTGGTTTACTAATAATAACACAGGTGTTAGAGCAAGAATGAGACTGTATGAATCAAGTAGCAACATATGCTAAGCTTTGATGTTAAATATAAACAATTGGGGCCATGATTTTGTTTGTGAAAGGAAATCAAATAGGCTCTGCAGATTTGTGAGTCGTAGAAATGCAATATTTTACGCTCCCTGCATGAGTTGGTGTGAGCTCAGTCTCACAAATCTGCAGCATCGCCTCACAGAATCATTGAACTTTTGATTCTGCTTGGCAAGTCAGGTTCCAAATTGTTTTGGCCATTCTGGGATTCTGCAAACTAAGCCCGTAAATCCAAGCCCATAAACCAAGTGCTCACTAACCCTAACACTAAGAACCAAGAAGCATCTACTGAGAGAACCGAGAAATACAAAATAACTATTTGTCTTCATCTTCAACCTCTCGCAACCCTCCCCCAAAACAAATGTGATTGTGGATGTTCTTGCGGTGCCACATCTATATGGGGATCATCTTGCTAATATGGTTGATGAAGGGGATGGTTATGATTACGAATTTAAGCTTAATTAAGTATTTGATGTGCATTATAATGTTTTTTTCTCTTATTTATGCTTTGTAATATGCTTATATATGAATTTTATGAATCTTGTAGAATCTTATGCTTTGCATTACGAATTATGATTCAACGGTTTTTGCTTCTGTTTCCCCTTCCTGAGTCTAAGTAAAATTTTGAGTTTGACTGCCTTGATCTGAACGATGTAGTCATAGAAGGGTTGAAGTTCTCGTGTTCGAGGTCAAACTGCTCTGTGATTAATCTTCTATTCATATTTCTTTGGTGGAACTGAACCTGTGTTTAATTTATTATTTATCTCATTTGTTGTTGCTCTGGATTAATCAGCTATTTTTATTATTTCTCTTCAGTTGATCAACATCTATACGAGAAGTGGTTTCATTGTTTACTCTAGTTGGATTTTCCATCTGTTTCCACCGGACTTACTTTGTATTTGGTTGTTATTTCAGTTTCTGGTGTTCAAAGCCTTTCATTCAGTGCTCAAAGTACTCCAGAAAAAAATGGCCATTCAGATGATGCTTCAAAAAGTTCAGAACTTCTTTAGGAGTTCCTAAAATCTGGTCCTAAGAAGGAACTTTTACCAACTTGCTTTGATAAGGACAAAAAGAAAATTTCTTCAAAAAGCAGGATGGCTGAAACTAAGTCAACCAGTAAGATTGTCAAGAAACAGGACTCGAAAAAAGTTTCTGGTCTCACCAATCAGCCTTCTAGGAAGCAACATCGCAAAGGAGAAAACCCGGTGCGGTTCGTACCAGCTCCTGACCCACCTAGTGATTTTGGACATTCAAACTCCTGGATCTGTAAGAATTCTGCCTGCCGAGCTGTTCTCTCTAAAGATGACACTTTTTGTAGAAGGTGCTCTTGCTGTATTTGTCACCTTTTTGATGATAACAAGGATCCTAGTCTTTGGTTGGTATGCACATGTGAATCTTCTCAAGGGGACTCCTGTGGGTTGTCTTGCCATATTGAGTGTGCTCTTCAACATGAAAAAGTAGGAGTTGTTGATCATGGACAACTGATGCAACTTGATGGTGGTTATTGTTGTGCATCCTGCGGTAAAGTTACCGGGATACTTGGGTGAGTAATTTTCTTTACTTCCCTAGTTATTAGTGTTTTACCCCGCTCTTCTTTGTATCATTTTATTGATACTGTGAGGCTTCGATTGATCTTTCAAATTTCTTTGTTTATGCTGTGAAATAATATGTATCAGCCTGCATTATGTATATAACTATATATTGAATAAGAGAATCAAAAATGGATTTTCCCATGTCTCCTGCTTCTCTTGTCCATTATTCACTTGACATGCATGCAACAATGAAGCAAACTTAACTGCTACAGTTTTTGTTATACTTTGTCTTTTTCAAAGAAATGAATTCCATCATGGCCTTTCTCAGTTCCTTTAATTTGATTGTGAAATGGAATATTGAGGTGTACAATACATTTAAACCATTTTCAACTTGTGTTTGTGACTAAAATTTTAGTCTATGTTGATGAAATTGGTGCCTCATGTTTAATACTGGCAGATGTTGGAAGAAGCAGCTAAATATAGCAAAAGATGCCCGGCGTGTAGATGTACTATGTTACAGGATATATTTGAGCTACAGGCTTTTGGATGGTACTTCAAAATATAAAGAATTACATGAAATGGTAAAAGAGGCAAAGGCTAAACTGGAAACTGAAGTTGGTCCAGTTAATGGGGTTTCTGCCAAGATGGCACGTGGGATTGTCAGCAGACTCCCTATTGCCAGTGATGTACAAAAACTCTGCTCTCTTGCTATTGAGAAAGCTGATGAATGGTTGGCCACTGTTCCCAATGTACATCCAGAATCCAGAGGTTGGAACTAATATTTTTTTTTTAATATATAAATTCTTTTTGCTTCCCAAGCAATTTGATTTATATGGTATATATGATGAACTTCTTTAACTTGCAGAGGGTTCACTTCCTGCTGCATGCAAGGTTGTGTTTGAAGAGGTAACAGCTTTCTCAGTCAAAATCATTTTAATTGAAATGTCAAATGCATCATCTTCTGTGGACATTAAGGGATACAAGCTCTGGTATTACAAAAGTAGGGAGGAGTCACACACTAAAGATCCCGTTTCTGTGTTTCCCAAAGCTCAGAGAAGGATTTTGATATCCAACCTCCAGCCTTGCACAGAATATACATTTCGGATTGTATCTTTTACAGATACGAGTGACCTGGGTCATTCTGAGGCCAAGTGTTTCACCAAGAGCATTGAGATATTGGAAAAGAATTCATCTTCATCAGTTGCCATGAATAAAAAAAAGGAGAACCTTCAAACTGAATGCAATTCTTCTGGCTCCGAAATGGAGCCCAATCCCACAATGGAAGACTCTGGATTTAAGGTTCGAGACCTTGGAAAAATTTTGCATCTTTCTTGGGCTCAAGAACAAGGCTGCTTTGAGGAGTTTTGCTGCGCTGACAAGAGAAATTGCTGTGGGAAAAGTGAAACAATCAAGCCTACCAATCTACAAGAGCAGTTGCCTTCAGTTTCACGCGACCTTGATCTAAATGTTGTTTCGGTGCCTGATTTAAATGAAGAGCTTACACCTCTGTTCGAGTCTTCTAGGGATGAAGATAATGGTTGCACTTTGCAGCAGGCTGTTGAGGCAGATGATGATGCTGCTTCTCATGATTTAGAGAAAAATTTAGCAATATCACACGGTAGTGGTGGTTCCCAAACTTGGAACCATGGACCAACCGGAGAAGTTCCAGCAGTTGACTCTCGCGGAGATGCATGTAGGAAAAGGATGGCAAGCACCAATGAAGAGACACATGATTGCGACAGCACCTTGATAAATGATTCTCCTTTACGCGCATCTGATGGTCCATTCTCCTTAGACGAGAACTTTGAGTATTGTGTGAAAGTAATTCGCTGGCTAGAATGCCAGGGTCATATCAAGCAGGAGTTTAGGTTGAAATTGCTGACATGGTTTAGTTTGAGGTCGACAGAACAAGAACGTAGGGTGGTAAATACTTTCATTCAAACTCTGATTGATGATCCAAGTAGTTTGGCAGGGCAACTAGTTGACTCATTTTCTGATATTATATCCAACAAGAGGCCAAGAAATGGGCTCTCTTCCAATAAGGCTGTGTCATCAAGTTAAGGCTGTGGAATCCTGTTACCCGATATCATCCCTATTTGCTTCAAGACTAGTACCATTTTCAAATCAACCCTGATTGTTTCTGCCTTGTACATGCATTTTTTATTACTCACCGTGATTCATTTTGTTGGGACAAGTTTTTGTCCTGCTAAAAGGATTTGCATTGATGATTGCGCAGACAGTAGTAACTCATTCATCCTTGAAGGGAAGGAGGATCTCGGGACATGGAAGTCTCAGGATGTTGAAGGCAATTTGCTATTTTACTAAATTACTGCAATTATTTGTCAATTATGAATTTAGTCATCGTAGATATTATTAGTGTTGAACTTTCCTTTCATTATTACTTTCATTTGACAAGCAACATTGTGATGGCTGATTTTATTCATCCCGTCATTCTTTTGATTTCTTTGGTGTTTTAATTTTTATCACTCACTTCTACTAGGACTGTGGTTATCTTGATGTGGGTCTCTACTATGTAACCCTATCTATGGTTGTTATCATCATAGGGTGTTGTAGGTCTGAAGCTACCACTAATAGTATATTAAGCTAAGCTGTTGGCACAATAGATAACATTGTGGTTGTATCATGCTTTGCAGCCATGTTAAGATTAAGGATTTTTTTTTAACACGATAATGACGATATTGCAACTTTTATTTTTTTTTAATTGAAACTTGAGGGTAAGAAATAGAGTAAATAAAAAAAATCATTATATATGAAATTAAAGCGAGTGGATAAATCTTATAATTTATTTTTCTCTTTAAAATTGAATCACGATTTATCTTTTGTTTTAAATTCATTTTTTTAATATTCATGATACGCATTCTTGGCAGATTTGTGTAATAAAAAAATAACTTTATTTAACTTTATGGCAATCAAAATTTGAAATAGGTGAAATGATTATAATATTTTTAAGATATTGATGATTAAAAGGATTTCGAAGTTTCTGAAACTGAGTGATCAAGGGCAGCAGAAAATAATAAAACTTAAGTTATTGTCAGTTATTTGATAACATTAATTGTTTTAAATTGAATCGTCTTCAAAAATTCAAATAGAAACAAAACTGGTACATTCAAACGAGTTTCCTTGAAAAAAAAGGAAAGCTAACTAACAATATACGAGAATCGAACAAAAATAAAAAATTAAAAACCTAGCATGACACATATCTTCGCGCATTATAATAATTTAATAAAATTAAATGTGTATTAAATTATCAAAATAATCCATAATCCATAAGAGCACGCACCTTTCATCATTTTTTACTCTGAAATTGAGTAACGGCGGTTATCTCTGAAACTGAGTAACCGCTGTTTTTAGTTTTAATTAAATTAAATGCGTTTTCTTCTTATAAAAACGATCAGTGCTAGTAATAATGATAATTCTGAAGAAAAAGAAACACGTGCAACGCCGTCAAAACACCGTCAAAGGTGGTAGACTTGCTTGTCTTTTTGGCGGTTACGGCAAATTGAACTTGTCAGATCAACCAAGTTCACGTAAGTTCCCTCTTCTTTCTCGCACAATCTTTCACTTTTTTTTGTGTGTGCGTGACATTTTTTTCTTCTGAATTTTCGTCTTTGTTACTTTTCAAAACTGAATTTTTCTCGTTAAATTTGCTTGCATGTTCATTTTTTTATTTAGTACTTTCAGGATGCATGCAATGGTGTTATATTGATATGCATTGCCATAAATAGTAAGTAGAAAAACAAAAACAAAAAAAAAATGGAGACACTTATATGAAAAAAAAATGGAAACAATGATATTCGAAAAACCCTAAATCATACATAGTCGAAGATAAAATCAGAATATATAAATGAGAAAGAATCCTTATTTTTTGAGTTGCTTTTTACTATTCAATTAGGCTTAAACTCACATAATTAAACAAAAATTTCATATGTAGTACATCTTTTCAATTTCAAATTTCATGTATACATTGCTGTTATTTACAAACCGTAATCACTGCATTCTATTTCATAACTGACAACTGTTTTTATCTTCTTCACCAAACCTGCACTTTATTATAAGGCTTCACGCCATTTTCTTTTTCAAACTCTGAGGAAACATTCTCTGAGTTCTTTATAGTTAAACAGTTTGTGATTGTATGTTTTCTCTTTAATCCTATATATGGCATTTGTTCAGGTTATGTATATGTGTTTGTGATTAATTGATTTAATTGTAGTCTGTGTTCACTTTTTATGCAGAGTAAACAATGGCAAATCAAAACCAGAACCAGAATCAGAACCAAAACCAAAAGAAGAACAAAGAGGATTTCTCTCTGAAGGCGACAACTCCAAACATCAGTGCTGGAAGAGCGATAAGTGGTGATTGGCTCCCAACTGCATTTGACTTGGTTGAGAAAATGCAGTTTCTGTTTGTCAGGGTGGTGAAGGCCAAAGACTTGCCTGAAAAAAGTGAATCTCAACCTTGTAACCCTTTTGTGGAAGTGAATGTTGGAAGCTTCACAGGAACAACCAGATGCATGGAGAAAACCACCACCCCAGAATGGAACCAAGTCTTTGCTTTTGCCAAGGAGAGGATTCAAGTACTAGTTTTGGAGATTGTGGTGAAGAACAAGGGTGAAAATGGTGACCCTAATGATAATGGTGACCTTGATGAGTTCGTGGGACGTGCTGCATTCACAATTGGTGATGTTCCAATGAGGGTTCCTCCCGATAGCCCCTTGGCGCCGCAATGGTACAAGCTTGAGAATCAAAATGGGGTGAAGCTTCAAGGAGAGTTGATGGTTTCTGTTTGGATGGGAACTCAGGCGGATGAAGCTTTTTCTGAGGCTTGGCATTCAGATGCATCAGAGGCTAGTGGTGAAAACATTGCTCACACTCGTTCCAAGGTATATATTTCTCCTAGGCTTTGGTATCTTAGAATTAATGTGATTCAAGCCCAGGATTTGTTGCTAAAAAACAAGAGTGGCAATAATAACTCGGAAATTTTCATCCAAGGTGTTTTGGGGAACTTGGCTTTGAGGAGCCGTTCTATAAAGTGTAGTACAAGCCCCTCGTGGAATGAGGATTTGATGTTTGTTGTGGCAGAACCCTTTGATGATTGCTTGTTTGTGAGCATTGAGCAGGGGAATAACTTCAAGCACGAAAGCTTGGCAATTTGTGCTGTTCCTTTGAAGAATGTGGAGCAGAGAATTGATGCCACTCCACCAGCTAGTGTGTGGTACAATCTTCACAAGCCAAAGGAAAAGGAGGGAGAAGAGCAGGAGGTTAATTTTTCCAGTAAACTTAACATGAGGATCTCTTTAGATGGAGGGTACCATGTTCTTGATGAGGCCACTCACTACACCAGTGATGTAAGGCCATCATCTAAGTATTTGTGCAATCCCAGTATTGGTGTTCTTGAATTGGGAATCCTGAATGCTGTGGGGCTCTCTCCAATGAGCAAGGAAAATCGGACCAATGCGTTTTGTGTAGCTAAGTACGGTCCAAAGTGGGTGAGGACAAGGACTATTGTAGATAGTCTTTCTCCCAAATGGAATGAGCAATATACATGGGAAGTGTTTGATCCTTGCACTGTGATCACAATTGTTGTGTTTGACAACGGAAACTTGCATGGAGGCAACAAAAATGCCGGAGGGAAAAAATGTGAAGGACCAGTGGATAGGAGAATTGGCAAGGTGAGGATTCGGTTGTCAACACTTGAAAGTGATAGGATTTACACTCACTCTTACCCTCTTATAAACTTGCACACTCAAGGAGCAAAGAAGATGGGAGAAATTCAATTGGCTGTGAGGTTTTCTTGTCCATCATTGTTGAATGTTTTGCAAACTTATGCACAACCTTTGCTCCCAAGGATGCACTATTTAAGTCCATTGTCTATATTTCAGTTGGATAATTTGAGGAACCAAGCTGCTGCCATCACCACATTGAGGTTTAAAAGGGCTGAACCACCACTGAGCAAAGAGGTTGTGGAGTACATGCTAGACATGGGGGTAAATGTGTGGAGCATGAGGAGGGCAAGAGCTCAGTTTTTCAGGATTGCTAGTCTTCTTAATGTTTTAGTTTCTGTTGCTAAACAGTTTCGTGAGATACATGCTTGGAAGAATTCAATTACCACGGTGGTTAGTTACTTCATGTTTCTCATTGTCATTTTCTGTCCGCAAATAGTTTTGCCATCAACATTTTCCTTCCTACTCCTGGCTGGGATTTGGGGCTATAGAACAAGGCCAAGGTGTCCTTCCCATATGGATATGAGATTGTCTCAGGCTGACACAGCCAGTGTTGAAGAACTAGAAGAAGAATTTGATTCCTTTCCGTCGAAATTCAGTGGTGAAAATTTGAAGAGGAGGTATGATCGATTAAGAGGTGTCGCGGGGAGGGTGCTAGAAGTGATGGCAGACTTGGCAACTCAAGGAGAGAGGGTGCAGTCTCTACTCAGCTGGAGGGATCCAAGAGCAACAGCTTTGTTTGTTATTTTCTGTTCTGTGGCTGTCATTGTGACATATTTGGTTCCTTTCCGCATTTTGGTGTTCATTTGGGTGACTTATATGTTAAGGCCTCCAAGGTTTCGATTTGATATTCCTGCAGTCCCTCAAAACTTCCTCAGGAGGATGCCTGCAAAATCAGATGGCTTGCTATGATGATCTTGGAAGATTGTGATTTGTGACTCTCGCATCAACACTTTGTTTTTATCCACCTTCCTCATGTTTTTCCATTGGAGATATTCCAATTTTAATTATTTCACTGCTTACTTTTTGATAGATAAGTAATACGATCTGTTTGTATGCCCATAAATTCTATTAGATTGGTCAAGCAAGTGAAAGATTTTTTTTTTTGTTCTGTTAATTACTTCATTTTTGTATTTATTGAAAAACAAAAATAAATCATGATCATTGTTCTGTTTGTGGTATGATTAGCTTGGCTACAATTGATATGATTTAAAGGATTGAAGTTCACTTTAACAGTCTGAGAGCAAACTCTATTGCCTGCAATATTTTGTTCCGCACCTACAATTAGTTGAGTAGAACCTAGATTAATGTATATCTTGAGTGAATTTACATACTTATAAAAATATAATCAGCTAGCTCAATTCTAAATTTCTAATTATTCTATTTGTGACCAAAAACATTTGCTGATATAGCGTACCTGCTCTGCCAGTTCATTATTCTCTTTTGGTGTATTGATATGCAATCGATGGTGATTTAATCTATTAACAGGATCATTTCTGAATTAAAGGCTTTTGATGATTTATCAAAGAATTTGCTATAAAATTGAGAATAATGTTTTTCCTACAAAGTTTATTCTTCGTCCTGTTTTGAGAACGGTAGCCTATAACCCTCGAGGCTAACAATAATTTTTGAATAATATTCTTTATGGTAAAATACTGAATACAGAAGCTGTGTTCCAAAAAGAAAAAATCGAAGCAAGATAAGAACATAAGCTCAGAAATAATTTGCAACCAAGTTTGACAGGTTTAGACTCTAGTCACTTTGCTGACTACAGTAAATTAACATAACTGAACAAATGGAAATTGCCTTTATTTATTTGACATGTAAGTAACTTTGATTAAAGCATATTGAATAATGTAATGTTCCAAACTGAGAACGGCTTGTAATGTTTTTCAGCTAACATTTTAGTTTGGTGACTGGTGTGAGTGAGTGTTTGTACAGAGGATTTTGCTTATGTAGATAATTGCAAAAACAAATTGGTGAAACTCTAATTAGGATAAGATCATAACATTCTGGTATGAGAGAAGCTGAAGAACGATTTAGGATTTGGTCGGCTTAGTCCACATGAACCTGATTTACAACAATGTTAAAAAATCCTTTATATTATTTGTGCATTGCAATTAAATTATTATAGTATGAAAGACGAAATAAAAAAGCAAATTTAAATAACTCTTTAAATTTTTATTAAGAGTTTAATTATTTATATTGTTAGTATCAACTAATCAAAATCGTTATAAGTATGACTTTAGAATAATTAATACAAAAATAAATAATTTTATCTTATACGACAATTTACAACTGAATTAACAGTATAAAAAATCTTTACATTTTAAGTGTATTTAAATTAAAATCCTTTTATTAATCCTAAATTGTATGGACCGCACGTTATTCGGACCAGCCGCGGGCTTTAGCCCATACCTTACTACAGCAAACGACAAACCAATATCACAACATTTTTTTTTTTTATAAAACAATTTATTTTGGCTGAGAAAACATTGAATTTTTAATTTGCAAAATAATAATAATAAAATATTATATAGTAGTAGCAAGTAGCAACTGAAACATGAGGTTCAGAAACAAACTGTCACTTACCTCACCCTCTTTTTTTCCTCACACACAACACAATGCAAGTTCTTCATGCTCCATCTTCTCCACACTTCTCTATCCAAACCTCAAAAGCACCACAACTAACATGGGGTGTGTAATTGATTCTTCTCATACACCTCTTTCACATCATGTTATGCTCATCACACTTCTTCCTTTCTTTCTTTCTTTGCAGGTTTGCTTCCTTCTGTGAGTGTAAACTCTTCACCTTTTTCAGCCCTTCATTTTTCTCTTCACTCCCAAAGGGACCAGCGTTTATTATGGAGCCATAAAAGGGTCACCTCCAGAGCTGCTTCTGTTGAAGGTAAACTACTAAATTTGATTCCTTTTCTGTACATGGAACTTGGAAGGTGCTTAATTCTGCTCATTGGCCTCAAATGTGTGCGAAAGTTTTGGAATTTGTTTAAATTTTTGTGAACTAGGATGTGGGAATTATAAATATCATTGTGGTTATGGGTTTAGAGTATGATAATGGAACTGTTTTATAATGAATATTTCACTTTCCCTGTTTCTGGGTTTTGGTGGGTATGTATGTCTCTATGAATGTAAATACAATGCTTGATCAACCTTAAGCTCGGCAGAGGTTGGTTAACTTGTTATCAGATCCTATCAGGATTGATGTGATAAAATGTTTTAAATTGAATTCCAAAAAAATTATTTTTTGCAATGCTTCATCAGTTTATATTCACATTCAGCAATTGCTTAGAATTTAGTTGCTTAGAAGATTAAGACATCAAATGATGTAAAGATGTGCACTTGTAAGTCATGTCAGACATATGATAGATTGTAAGAATATACATTCAAGAAGTTGTTCACAGCCTAATGAATCACGTTTTCGGTTAAACATGATGGCAGATGTATATTAGAAAAGTTTGAATATTCCTATGCATAAAACCTGTCATAAAAAGTAAACAACATGCCATAAGTTGTTTAGCCACCATAAACTATTAATGGAATACTTGTAGTTGATTCATGCCTTAATTTTGTTGATTTTCATGTATGCAGTTGGGGATTCTTCAGTATCAACTGGAACGGCTGAGGATGATGTGTTGAAAGCCTTGTCTCAGATCATTGATCCAGACTTTGGAACAGATATTGTTACATGTGGATTTGTGAAAGACCTGCATATTGATAAAGCTCTAGGAGAGGTCTTAAAAGCATAGGCCTGAAATTTTCTGCAACACACATACATGTAAATGATAATGTGTTCTTACCAAAGTTTTTTTCCTTTGAATCTCAGGTATCGTTTCGGTTAGAGCTCACTACACCAGCATGTCCAATCAAGGACGTGGTAAATGACACAATTGCCATTGTTTGAGCTATATCTGATGTAGGTTAGAGTGGTAGACCTTTCTTTTTGTATGCTCATTATGTAGCAGGGATAATAAATGAAATATTTCATCTATCTTCCATTATAGAGAAAGAAATGTTTCGTACTTGATTTTCCCCATCTTTAAATCTAATGTGTTGATTAGACTATATATGCATGACAGTTTGAGCAGAAGGCAAATGAAGTGGTGGCAATGCTCCCTTGGGTCAAGAATGTAAAAGTTACAATGTCTGCACAACCAGCTAGACCCATATATGCCGAGCAACTTCCAGCAGGTCTACAGACAATTTCAAATATTGTGGCTGTGTCCAGTTGCAAGGTTGGTCTTTGTGGGAGGTTTTGTCTTCTTCATATATTGGTCTTGTTGTATCAAGTTAATAATTTGGTTGCTTTCTTGCAATATCTTTTCCTCACATTTTTCCCTTATTCCTGCCGATTAAAAACTTTGTGGCATCTAAATGAGTTAAATAGAACTTTTATTTTTATTATGTATGGTAGTTCTTTATATATATAGCACCTGAAAAGTTTCTCGAGTTTTTGATGGAACATAAACTAAATGCAGATCTTCCATGATAAAAGGAAAAAAAGTATTTTTGCATTATATTCTATTAAATGCATTTAAAGAACGCTTCTGAAAAAAACAATACCACTATATCATTTCAACTATGGGTTGAAACTAAAAAGTTTTGCTAAGTGGAATTATGAGCCAATCTATTTACCACGATTTGCATTTCATTTCATGCCATGAATGCCTTTTATGTTGAACTTTGCAGGGGGGCGTGGGAAAATCAACTGTAGCAGTAAACCTTGCTTACACTTTGGCTGATATGGGTGCTAGAGTTGGTATATTTGATGCTGATGTTTATGGTCCAAGCTTACCAACTATGGTCTCTCCTGAAAACCGACTGTTAGTAATGGTATGATCTGATAAACCATTTTTTTTTAATATTTAGTTGATTGAGTACTGTAAACATAATTGTTCAGAGTCTTGCTGCAGAATCCAGAGAAGAAGACCATAATTCCAACTGAATACTTGGGAGTGAAGTTGATCTCTTTTGGATTTGCTGGACAAGGACGTGCAATAATGCGTGGCCCCATGGTTTCTGGAGTCATTGATCAACTTCTGACTACTACTGAGTGGTATGCATTTCTGAAAAACATTTTAAAAAAATACATGCTTTATTCGCTTGCCAAACCATGTCTTTCATAGGATTTTGCATTGTATTTATTGTATAAGGCACCTAGTTGGATAAGGCTTTTGGTTGTTGTTTTTGTTGTTGTTACCGATTTTTTTTTACATCCTTCAAGTTTATTGGTCCACCCCAGATCATGTATTGGAGTTAAAAAAAATTGAATTCATATAGTAATCTATACTTTAGTCCTCTCCAAAAATTAGATTGAAGATCAAATGGGTTCTGCTTGATTTATAGTCCTGATTTGCTATACAATGTAGGGGTGAGCTGGATTACCTCATTATTGACATGCCTCCTGGAACTGGAGATATTCAACTCACATTATGCCAGGTTTTGGTCCTTTAGCTTGTTTCACATTACATTTTGGCTGATAGGGTTGGAATTGGGCCAACTTGATCACCTTTGATCTGAAATCAGAACAGCTAAATGTGATTGAGATGGGCCAGATTTCAGCCCAAAGGAGATCAAGCTGACCCAAATTTCAGCTCAATATTAGTGCAAAAGTAATTGAACTGGCCTGATTTCAGTTCGGTCATTTTTTAGTGGAAATCTGGTCTGTCCAATTATTTTTGGAGTTTTGCACTAATTTTGGTGGGTCCATGATTGTTTCTCCTAATTTTGTAGTTTTCAATAAATTTCAACCAATAACGAAGTGTGTTAGAGAGTGCCTTGCTAACACTCCTCAAAAGAGAAATGCTAGCAACACACTCTTTTGAATACACATTTTACTATGCAGAAGTTTATTAGCAATTATAAATTTTGGTGGATCCTACTTCTCATTTAATGATTCTCTCCTAATTTTGTAGTTTTCAATAAATTTCAACCAATAGTGGAGTGTGGGTTAGAAAGAGTGTGTTAGAAAGTGTATTGCTAGCTCCTCTTAGCTTAAATTTGGGCCAGCTTGATCTCCTTTGGGCTTAAATCGTGCCCAGCTCAATCAAATTTGGCTTAGGAAGCCTGTATAGTGTATATATCCTTTAATTGTTTGTCAATGTCTTTTTAGTTGCCAATTCTCATTGATTCGACTTTGGTTGCATATTTATTTAGGTAGTTCCATTAACTGCTGCTGTAATTGTTACCACTCCTCAAAAGCTGTCGTTCATTGATGTTGCAAAAGGAGTTCGGATGTTTTCAAAACTTAAGGTGGTTCTTCTACAATTTGAAGACATAACTATTCCATTTTATTGTTTTCAATCCCATGCTTGTGTTTTGCATTATATATATATATATATATATATATATATATATATATATATAATTGTGAAAGTATTTGCTAGTCATAATTTAAGTCATACTTCATTTGATACTTACATTTATTTTTTGTTTGTTAATGCGTAAGGTGCCTTGTGTTGCTGTTGTGGAGAATATGTGTCATTTTGATGCTGATGGAAAACGATATTACCCATTTGGCAGAGGTTCAGGTTCTCAGGCATGAATAATGTCTTCGATTGTTAACTTTTTATTTGCTTCATCATACTCAAGGGAAAAATTATAGACAAGTTCATGATACTTAATATAAAACAATTATGTTCTGTCTGTGGCATGTGTTTGATAGTTTGATGATTATGTTTGCAGGTTGTTCAGCAGTTTGGAATACCTCATCTATTTGATCTCCCTATTAGACCAACTGTATGTTTCATTTTACTTTATCTTTTATACTTCAAACCTTTCTGCTCTTCTCTCACATCTTTTTTACTACCAAAAAAAAAAAATATCCTTAACCTTCCAAAGTTTATCAACTTAGAGGATTTGAAGACAATACTCCACCATTTAAAAGTTTAAACCCCCAATCATGCAAGGGTACAGTGGATACAGCACTTCACCACAATATTGCATTAAATCTGCCACCTGAACCAAACGTTGTTGTTATTTGACCTCCTTAAAGTATAGGGAACTTGAAAGAGAACACAAAGTATCTCAGATGTTTCAGATCTATATTTTGATTATTTTCTCCCATCTTTTCTTTCCCCCTATACCTAGCTTTCCCTCCTAATCATAATTAAACTCTTGTTATCTTAGGCTTAAAGGCATAAACTTGTAAGGTACTCTTTTTATTGGACTCTTTTTATATGGTTCTATCAAATTCATAAAACTAAAATCCTAACTTGATAATGACATAAACAGTTTGGTGTCATACATGTTGCCTAGAAACATGATTGTTGAAAAACAAGCCAAGAAAAGGGTAATGTTTATATATATATTTTGTTTGCTTGTCAAAAACATAATTAGTTTTCTTTTTCTTAAAAAATTGAAGTAAAAGTTACTTCAATTTAAAAATAAAAAAGTACTGATCTTGTAAAAAAGACTTGCCTTCGTGGTCTCCCTTCTTTCTCTTCTCCATTAAAAGCATCTAACAGTTTTACTAGAAGAAAGTTTATGATTTGGCATATCCAAACCCAAGTCCATCATGATATAAGCTGTGTTCAAATCACATGCAAAAGAGAGGAAGATTATAAAGTTTGATACTCATCTGACAGTTTGAAGGCATCCTGTGGTTGATATGTTTTGGCAATAGTAAATTACCAAAAATAGGTCTGCTTATGCTTGCTGAATTGTAAATTCTATAGGAGCAGCGTTGTTTGGTGACACATTAATTATACAGTGCACACAATGAGTTTGTTTAGTTCTTCAAAGATATTATGTTTATACCATTCTCAAACCCTAAGTGTTTTTTCTTTATTGCTTAATGCAAACTAAGATTTGAGAACAAGTGAAGTTTATTTAAATAATTGTCACAGCTCTCTGCTTCTGGAGACAGTGGAATGCCTGAAGTGGTAGCTGATCCTCAAGGTGAAGTTTCCAAGATATTCCAAAATCTAGGAGTATGTGTTGTTCAGCAGTGTGCCAAAATACGCCAACAAGGTATTATGTTACTACTTGATAATGTTTGAGAAGAAAAAGCCTCTAATCAAATCTATCAATAACAATATAGTGAAGCTAGTTGTTCACTTGTATCTAACTGGTATTAAATTTTAAGTTGTTGATCACTGATCAATTTGGGGTAATTGAGAGCTTGAGTCTTTCTTCTCTTATGAAATAATGTTATCTTGTTAATGTTTAGTCCCACTGTTGTATTTGATACTTTCTAGAGAAACAGTATGCAGTTTTTCCTTTAAATATGCATTAGGTTTAACTACTCATTTAGTTCTTATAATTGCATAAATTTTACCTTTTTGTCCGTACAATTAAAAATCATTTATTTTAGTCCTTAATCCTTAAAATGGTATATGTAGGGACTAAAATAAATGATTTTTAATTGTACGGACTAAAAGGTAAAATTTATGCAACTATAAAGACTAAATGAGTAATTAAACCTATGCATTAACCAGATACATTATTAAACTTGACAGCTAAGCAACATTATAGGTGGTAATTGAAAAAGGACCTTGCAAAACCCTATAAACCAATCCTGTTATATATGGTTTGAAGTACTTGTTTGCATAAGTCTATTTACATATCCTCTGTACAACTGTAACAAGGAAATAATGTTCAGAAATTATTCTTTCTATTGATTTTAATACAGATATCAGTTTCTCTGTAGCATTCATATTTTTTCTTTGATTGAAAAATAATTTACTTTCAATTCAGTTTCAACTGCGGTCACCTATGATAAATCAATCAAGGCAATCAAAGTGAAGGTACCAGATTCAAAGGAAGAATTCTTTCTGCATCCTGCAACAGTGAGACGGAATGATCGCTCTGCTCAAAGTGTGGTATGTGGATAAGTTTTATTTTCAAAACATTTCAAAGTTATAGTTATTTCTTAACTTGTATTGTGCTTACATCATCATGCATGAGAATTAATAGAATGACCCTATATAAATACTGCTGGGACAATATTTTGTCACCAAAAAAAATATTGTGGATGCTATATCTAGTAACATTTCATATATTGATCAGGCAGAAAGTTAGAAATTATGAAACATAATTGGTTAAACAACTTCACAGGATACAAAGTAAACTAGAGATTCTAGAAGTGATTGTCCACAAGTTATGAAAATTGAAAGTAACAAAAGAGAGATAAAAAAAAATGAAAGGATAGATTTGGAGATTATTGCATGGCTGGCATAACAAACTCAAATGTCATAGATAAACTATTGAGAGGGGTATATTATTTTTGCTAATATATTATTTTGACCCTTCAATGTGGCACATTTGTCATTGCAATTCAATAAGATTTCTTGAATTTGGGCTTGAGCCTAACTCAACACAGAAGGACTGAAGCAAATTAAATTTATGTAAGCTTTTATAAGCTCTATTTAGGTCTTATCTGTAGTCAATGTTGGATCTCAAAAAACTTAAAGCCAAAAGTCTCTTGGTGACAGAGAAAACTGGAATTCCTAAACTCTAGCCTATTTTTGTTTTGGATTGAAAAGTAAAGGGAAACTTTGGGATTGAAGTTGAAATTCATGCCAATGAGAGTGGATTGTTGTGACAGAAAGTCCATACCAGATACTTTGAAAAAAAAGTGTTGCTTTCTAAGAAGAAAAATTGCACCTTGACTAGTAATCTATGTTGGATTTAATCAAATAATTTAAATTCATGTCTGCATGGGATCCTTTGTATGCTATAATCCATCTCATCAGGAGCTAATTTTATTTAAAACAGGATGAATGGACGGGGGAGCAGAAATTGCAGTACAGTGATATTCCTGAAGATATTGAACCTGAAGAAATTCGACCAATGGGAAATTATGCAGTTTCAATAACTTGGCCTGATGGGTTTAGTCAGGTAATATATACGTCAGATGTGATAATCCCCAAGGAAACAATAAAACTTTAAATGAGTAAATAGTATATGCACTGACGGTGTAAAGAGTTGTTATATTATTAACCTCTCAGAAAGTGTCATATATGGTAAGTTAGTTAATTTTTACAATAATTACTTTAAAAATAATACAAATAACAAGATTTCTGATTGGTGAACAATGTAAATTGTTTATACTAACAATGTATAGAAATTAATCTCTTTAAATTATTCACATATCAATCATTCTTAACTAGAAATAAGGTTTGGACTGGGCTTTAAGTAAGCAGAATAGGCTTCAAACCTAACGTGTGTGTTTTGACCAAACATCAAACCGTGTTGACACCTTAATGCTGTGACATTGTTAGTTACAGTCATCACATTTAAGCAATTGTAACAATATCTTTACCTGGTTGATTGGTATAAGAACTATAGCCCTTAGTCCTTAGTCCTTGGCTCAAGCATATTAGTAGATGCAACCAGTAACAGTATAAACTAGCAAGTACTCAGCAAGCACGCAGTTCTGAACACAGGCCATTACCGTTAGTTGTTTAGTATTAAGCAACTTTGATCTATAGTTAATTTTTTTATTTTTGCTTTGTGTTGCAGATTGCTCCTTATGATCAATTGCAGATGATTGAACGGCTAGTTGATGTTTTTGAACCAAGTGTACAAGCATGATGAAAAAAAACATCAGATGGGTTGTACTGATGTAGGTGTTGGTAATATGGCAAAAATCATATATACATGTATGATAGCCTCAATTCATAGTCCTTCAACAAATAGGGATATTAGAAGAGTCTGATAGAGCATTCTGCAAAGGTATAGGTTGGCCTTGAGATTCACTGCACTCAACTTTTTTCCTTGGTTTTTGTTGTTCCATTGGGTATAAAGCTTTTATTTTTCAACTGTGAACACAAGTGAATTATATATTCATTCACTAGCCTTGTACCATAAAACCTTCTTCCTTGGGCTTTTCTTTCCTCGGGTACATTTTGCAAATATCAAGAATCTGTCAAATTGATATATATATATATATATATATATATATCTGTGTGTGTGTGCTCGCGTGCTCGCGCGCTCGCGCGCGTGTGCTAAAACACTAACACTTTTCTTTATAGGAAAAAGAGATCACATTGTAATTATGAATAAAAAGACTATGCAATGACAGTTTTTATAAAAAAAGAAATATTTGTTTTAAATCTTTAATTTATAAAAAATAGTAGTTCTAGACTTTAGTATTTTAATTTTATTTTTTTAGTTCTTAAAAATTTCAAAATTCACGTGCTTCTAAATATTAATATTTCATGAGGGATTAAAAATACATTATTTTGTTAAATTAAAGACTAAAAATAAATAAAGAATTTAATTGTAGAAACTAAAATAAAAAACAATTCTGTTATTGCAATATATATTCAAGCTGTTTTTTTCTATAATTTGAGGAATTATTTTTTATTTATACATGCAATTATTTTCGGGGTGATTTGGGAAATTTCGTTTTATATTTTTTCTCACTTAATTATATAGAAATAGTATTTTTTTTAGTGTTACTTTTATTTAAATATAACAAAAAAATTGAAATCATAATTTATTTCTTAAAACTATATAATTGAGAAGTTTAGTGTTTAAATACAATAATTGAGAAGTTAAGTTTAAGTTACTTTTCTATACGTTATGACACTTAAATTTGGAAGGGATCCTTATATATTAGTGAAAATGATGTCGATCTACTTTTGGAAGGGATCCTTAAATTTGATGCCAATAATTGTATTAAAAATAATTTGTTTACACCTAATTAAAATATATTATTTTTGAATTTTTGATATTTTGGGTATAGAAATGCATTTAAGTTTAATGATAATGTCTGGTATTGTGGGGAGACTCAAAGTGCCTTTGTGCCAAATAGACTCATAACTGATAATGCCTTGATCGCTTTTGAATGTTTCAATTTCATGAAACATAAAGAGAAAGAAAGACATGGCTTTATGGGCTTGAAACTGAACATGTCAGGACAGGGTGGAATGGACTTTTCTGGAGCAGATTCTTTTTTCTGAGTTTCCTCATCAGCTGGATCTCTTTAATTATGAAGTGTGCAAACACTATATGTCTTTTGCTGTTAAAGTTAATGGTAACCCGCATAGGGAATTCTCTCCATTCAGGGGATTGAGACAAGGGGATCCATTATTGTCTCCCTATCTATTCATTATATATGTTGAGGCTTTGTCAGCAAGGCTGGAAAAATTAGCGAGGGATAGGATGTTACATGGTCTTAAAATAGCAAATTATGCTCCTATGATATCTCATCTTTTCTTTGTAGATGACAGTATTATCTTCTCCAGGGCCACTACAAAAGAGGCAAGTCACATTCTAGCCATCTTAAAATCATATGAGGCAACTTCCGGACAAAGGATAAACAACAATAAGTCAGAACTTTCTTGTAGCCAAAACGTGCTTAGTACTAGATTTGAAGAACTAACACAGTTGTTGGAGGTAAAGGCGGTTGAAAGTCATGACAAATATTTGGGATTTCCTACTTTGATAGGTAGGTCCAAGACCCAAATCTTCAAGTTTGTCAGAGATAGAGTTTGGAAGAAGCTGAAGGGATGGAAAGAAAGAGCTTTGTCACAAGTGGGTAGGGAAGTGTTGATCAAATCAGTGGTGCAATCCATATTTCAACGGATGTCATGCATGGGATGTTTTGCACTCCCACCAGCCATCTGAAAAGAAATTGAGAACCTCACTGCTCGTTTCTTTTGGGGAGGAGATATGGAAGGTAGGAAGACTCACTGGATGAGTTGGGAAAAACTAACAAATAGTAAGAAGGAAGGTGATATGGGCTTCCGTTTTGTGAAAGCTTCCAATATTGCTATATTGGCCAAACAATGGTGGAGGCTAATGGTGAATGAGGAATCTTTGATGTCAAGGGTTATAAAAGCTAGATACTTCCCAAAAAAATCTTAGTGGGAAGCGAAAAAAGAATCAAATGCTATATGTGGACAAGCATTATGGAGAGGTGGATGATGGAAGAAGGTTGTCTCTGGAAGGTGGGGAATTGTTGGTTATTTAGAAAGATGTATAGGGTTGTAGCAAGAACAAAAGAAAGATATTGAACTGTAGAAGGCTGTGTGAATAGCATAACGTGCATTTATACAGCAATAAGAAAACCATTCTGTGCCCATTTTGTGTAAGAACTAAGAACATGATCTGGCGAGCTTCATCGAATATCCTGCCAATAAAAGACACTTACTTGGGCAAGGTGGAACGTGATTTTAGAAACTCTATGCCCATTTTGTGAAAATGCCAGAGAGAGAGAGACAGTCATTCATGCCATAGTTACTTGTCCAGAATCTCAGTAAAACAGAACATTCTACGGAGGAAACCATTCTTTGGAGAGGCTAGAACAATGGTGATCACACTGAATTGGGCAATCTGGTTTTCCAAAACAGAACAAAAGATGTAGAGAAACTTGAAGACTCCAGAAAGGGTATTGGGGACACAACCTTCTACGGAGGAAACCATTCTTTGGAGACCTCCAACGGAGAAATCATTCTAAACGATGTTATTTCTTTCTCTCATCAATAATAGATTCAGCATCTTTACCATACAAAAAAAAAAGAAAAGTTTAATGATGACACTTGTCTAGAATAATTTCCAAAGGAATATAAAATATATACCTAATATTTGGTTCGAGGGCGAGCCTTGGTGCAGCGGTAAAGTTGTGCCTTGGTGACTTATTGGTCATGGGTTTGAATCCGGAAACAGCCTCTTTGAGGAATATAAAATATATCCCTATTTTTTTCTTTCAATTGAAAGTTTGGAACAAGTATTTCAAATCTCTTTCAAATATCATAAGTTAGAAGAAGAGATTTGAAAAAAAAATAATTAAAAAAACTTATAATATTTTCTTAAAATTGTCAATTTTGTCATTAAGTATGATAATTTTTTTTTTATAGTAATTGGTCTACATTGTTCATTTTTCCAATAATTATTTTAAATTAAATTAATTTTCTTTATTTAGGATAGTTTTTTATTAATTGATAGTACAAAATCTTTACTAATATATGAAAATTAAAGTTTAAAAAAATTATAAAAGAAATTATATTACTAATTATTTTAAAATCTAAACAAGCACATGCAATTACATTTTTTTTCAAACCTAAGAGCACTACTAAAGGTATATGAAGCAAATGAAAGTTTTTATTTTTCAAGATCAAATACAGTAAATTTTTTAGAATCTATGATCATACTTTTAACATATATACATGAAATAAATGTTCAAATTCAAGCTGGTTTTATTAAGTTATGGTTTATAATTACAATTGCAACCACAATATTAAAATTTTGGGCATTTCTTTGATTGTATGGTTGCCGTGATTGGGCCACATACACGATAACCACGTTGATCAATAATTCTGTTTTGCAAGTCTTATATTGACTCACTCCTAATTATAAAATCATTTTAAAAGAAATTATTTGTCTCTTTTTATAAGATTATTTTTAAATTTTTAGATATATTAATTATTTTTTCTATATATTCTTAATTATTTTTTTCCTCAAACATTAATGAAAAGCAATTAAGTAAATAGAAAGTTAAAAAAATAATAATTTTAGAATAATAGTACAAATAATTAAAATATTTAATGATTAACTAAATCAACTACCACCTTTATTTCTATTGTATAAGATCCAATTGTCTAATTCATTAATATTAAGAAAAAGTAGTTGATGTAATTGATAATAATAAATTTGTTCTGAATTTATATATTACTTTTTCAAAAATATCATTGTTGTTAATGTTTCTCTCTTATAAATTAATATAACCTCTCTCTTATTTAATTAGAAGTAATTTTAGTTTAAAAATAATAATGTATGAGATAATATGAATTAAGTCTTATATAAATAAATAAATTTAAAAAATTAAAAGGTAAATAATCACTTTTGTCCCTTAATGTGTAATTCGTTGAGAAATGTACCTGTGAAAGATGAAAATACAAAATTTAGTCATTGAAAGAGTAAAAAATGCGACAAATATATCTTTGTGGTTAACTTCCATTTGTCACCAACAATAAAGTAGTTTACGTGGCACACTGACATGATTGTCAAACGTGGATTGTCAACATAGGGGTATATTTGTCATAATATTTTTTTGACTTTTCGCTTTTCAACTCCGCTGACAAATGCGTCCTGAAATATGAAAATATAAAATTTAGTCCTTAAAAGTATAAAAAGTTTGATAAATATATCCGAACATTAAAAATAAATTGTAACTTATTATTATTATTATTATATGTTTGTAATTTATTTTTATTCGTTTAGTACTTATATAATATATTTTTAATTTATCTTTTAATACATATATTATTATTATTTTAATTTTCTCGTCAAACCTTAATTTTTACTGTTAAAAAACTTTTTTAGTAGCATGAAGTAATTGAAAAAGCCTACTAAAATGCTGCTCTAATTTCACTCATAAATCACATTTTTCATAAAATTAATTGTCTTTCTTTTATCACAGCTCAATATCTAGTTGGAGTCATCTCATGCGCATTTATGGGTCAGGAGGCTCTTTCACATATATATGACTCCCATTAATTGGTGTTCGTTGTTGTGGATATTATTATTTCACTGAGAATAAAATTAATTAATTTTAGAGAGATCGTGTGGCATTAAAAGAGTATTAAAATTGCTTTGTTAAGTCGCACTAGAAGTAGCAGTATTAGGAACCGGCCAATTAATGAAAACAGGACCCAGTATGAGATTTTTCAGAGACCAAAGTGAAGGTTCAATGTTGTTGTATTTAGCAATAGGGGCTACTTTTCACACATTGTAGCTTTAAATTTTCCCAGCTAACTTTCTGTTCCTTTGGGTCAGTTCTCAACTTCTTTGATGAGGATTTGTTTTTTACCTTAGGACAGTTGCTTTATTTATTATGGTGTGTGATTTTGACATTCTTCATTAGAACCCGTGTGTGTCATTGACCTTTGTGGCACTTATTTGGCTCCTTCTCATATCATGCCTCTTCACTCTTCACTTCATATTTCTGAAAAATCAAAAGCTTAATCAGTTATTCTTCCCTTTCATCTCAAATATAAAGAGAAAAAAACACATTTTTTTTTTTCTCAAATACTACTTTCAAAAAAATTTCAACAAACTTTACTTTATTTAATATTATTATCTCTAAATTTCAACCAACGTGAACCACGTATATTGAACCTTAACAAAATTTATTTCTTGGTCGAGATGATCATAATTCACGTTGGCAAAATGTGGTAATTTGTCAAATTTATCAAATTTTAACAACCTATAAAATCTTCACTTGTTTTCACAAATAAATATCAATTATTAAATATAAATATTATAATTTGTAACCGATTAACACTACTTAAATATTACAAATAAAGACAACTAAATTATAAAAAAAAAAAAACAGGGAAATGGAATTAATTAACGAAAAACAAAAAACAGACAAACCATAAAAGTTAGTAGTGAAAAAAAATATTATCTGACCTAAAAATTAACAAAAGGCTAAATTTGTTTCAACCTAAAAAACTAAAGAAAATTAAACCTAAACTGAAAAAAAAATACTTAAATAATATTTTTGTGCAACTAAATTTTCAAAAAATTCAGATAATTATATCTAATTATAAATATATTGAAGAAACAGGGAAATAGAATAAATTGTTGAAAAATAGTAAAAGTTAGTAGTGAAATTTTTTTAATATAAAAATTAACTAAAAAAATATGTAAAAGTTAACTAAAACATTATCTAACCAAAAAATTAACTAAAGACTATGATTGTTTTAACCAAAAATAATTATCACAGGGTGGCGCCTCCTAGAGGTAACAGTGTGATGGCTCCTATATTGTCCCTTAACAGAATGAAACTGTGGGAGACAAATCACATGGTGGCGCCTCCTAAAAGTATTGGGCAGGTAATGTTAGGGCACGGTGAAAGCCTTCAGAATGATGTCTCCCACAAATTGACCCAAAAGAATCTCACTTTAAGCCAAAATCATCCATAACAAGTTAATTGTTTTGAGACCAACCCAAAAAGATATTTTGTTTACAAATTCCGTCTATTTTGGTGAAAAAACCGTGCCTAGTGCATGCCCACTAATACTTAGCTTCATTGTTCATTGGATTTGCCTTGTTTAATATATTAACACATTAAGTAATGTGATGGATTAGGTTTCTTATAAATGCGTGAATATATATTTAACAACCGAGATCCAATGAAAATTAGCACATAGCTTCTGGTATTTGACATAAAAAAATTAGTTCAATTTTCATGTAATGTTAGTGTAAATTTTTTTGTACTATCAATTAACTAGAAACATATTAGATAAGATTTTAAAGTAGTTATAACCAAAATCAATAATTTTATCATATATAATTATTTATGATTTGACGGTATCAATGTATTTAAATTCTTTTATTACAATTTTATCTATTATTTTTTAAAATTAATGATTACACCTCTACTATTATCTTTTTTAAATAAAAATTCTCGCCTCAAAAAAGTCAATTCTTAATTTAATTATATAAATAAATCAAAATATAAAGTTGGTTGAAAGATTAAAAAAAATAAAAAGAGAAAAAATATCACAAATTTGATTCTTTTACTAATAAAAATTAGCAAATTAATAATTAAACATTTATCGATAAAAAATATAAATAAATTTGATAAAACATCTAATTTAAAATCTTAAAATATTATATTTATGTAGGTTCTAGTTTGTTATTTATATATTATTTAACTTGCTTACTTTTATTCAATATAAAAAAATTACATTTTATATTTTAATTGTTAATTTTTTCCTCAAATATGAGTATCTTTTACGTATAGTATACTCCTCTGAGCGAATTAAAGTCTTCCGTCCACGAGCATTTAATGGTGATATCAGGATTTAGCTATTAACACAAATTCTACAAACTTGTACCCATGTTAGCTCACATCAAAGGAGGAAAAAAACCGTTTTACTCCATAATGGAAAACTTTCAATACAAAATATATTATTTATGGATCCACCACTACTTTTAATACTCGTCTGAGTCGATTACCGGTTCACACCATCGATTCTAACTCCTTGTTGGATTAGAATTGGATTGAAATTCCGGACACATTACCTAAGGACTAAGGTCCTTTGTGGACAGTTATTTACTACTTTGAAACGAGAGTGCGGGATAACTTTATCCCTAATGTAGATCTTAGTCCATCTTTGTATCTTTAGGTTCTTTAATTTGGAGTATTTGAACTTAGAAGGAAAATTATATGGATTTGAGTATTTGATTAAGCTGTGAACACGTAATAGGTCTATATATTTTTCCTCAGGATGAAAATAAATATTTATTATTTTTATAAGTTTTAATTTTATTCCTTATATTTTAAATTTTTTACTTCTGAGTTTTAATAGTTTTAAAATCACTAAAAATTAATCCTTATCCATCATTTTAACATCTTAGTCCATGTACCAAGAATTACTTTTAATACTTCTAAAATTTTGAGAGGTCAAAATTAAACTTATACTAGCTAGTAAAACAAAAAGATCATTCTTCATATTATGAACTAGAACAGTCTCACCAATACTTTGCACGATCAGGAAATAAAACAAAAGAAAGAGCAAATAAGTAAAAAAGAAAAAAGAAATAAAGTAGGTGCGGTGAAAACAAAAATAGCTTTGCAATGCATGAGAAAATCACATGTGTATATATATGTAAGTAGTGACTAGATAATTTTTATAATACTATTAATTAAAATACATAATTTGAAAAGGGAGATATTCACTCTCTCAACTCTCACAATTATTGGACATTTTTAATCATTTTTCCTTATTTGAATGTGTATCACTATCTATGTATCTATGCAGTAACTAGCCAAAAAACTTCTTTCAACTATTTCGAATTTTTCTTTTTTTGTTTTGAATACTTCATTTTTTAATACCACATTCTTTTTACTCTACCACATTTCACATTCTTTTTACTCTACCACATTTTATCTTTATTTCTAATTTATATATATTTTTTTGAAATTACAATAGTTAAAAACAATCTTAACTCTATCGTAATTTAAACTGTTGTTCGTAAATCTAAAATTTCATTTATATAACATAAATTTTAATTATAATATAATTTATATATTTAAATATTTTTTATTATAAAAAAATTAATTATATAAAAGAATTTATCTTGTGTAATGTACAAGATAAAATACCAATTAAAATAAAATTGATAAAAATTGTAGGGATTGAAATTATATTTGAATTTTGGACTAAGAAAACAATAGCTATCATTTTTACTATTTATAAAAATATATTTTTTAAAGCATTTTGTCTTAAGACTTATGTAGATGACGAAACAAACTTGCAACTTTTGATGTAATGATGTAATACTTTGCACTACGTGTCGTTGCCCTCTGAAATGAAATCCACGTTTGTTAAAAGAATATACTGTGATACTCAGACTCAGTACTCACCACATGAAGTGGCGTGAAAAATTGGGCCGTTTAAGATAATTTTGAATAACGATTATTCTGAGTTGTTTCGTGATGAACGAGAAGCGAGCTGAGTATATATCTCACGTAGATTCCTTGCATGATTTTGCATCATTCTAATTGGTGTATCGTGTCGTGTGAAACCGTGAAGCCTAGGTTAGGTTGCGGTCTGAATTAAATGGCTCAACCATGCATGGTGCATAGTAGAGATACTCCAACACAACACTTTAACAATGATGATACCCAGCTTACTATTACGAGAAATATTGCATTGGTTCTATTCGAGTGAGGATTTTTTTTCCCATTTGTGGTGAATTATTCGGATAAGGAATATTTGTAACATGATTAGATTCATTTTCTTCTGTGGAATTTTTTTCTATATATAAGATTCTAATAAATTTATAGTATTTCATGAAGTTATGTAAATTATATAATATGAAAAGAGATTAATTAAATAAAATTTCTATTTATGTAAATAAATAAGGGGAAAATTAGCAATAAAGGATAAGAAAATTTAATTGGCCAATGAATATATGATCCATATAAATCTTCTTTAATTTTTATTTTTGTACAAGAAGGCAAAACGATGGAAGTTTATGGCTGAACGCTTTAAGCACCGTACATTTGAATGGAATCAATAGCTGCAGACTCCGACGGTAAATTCTCTCTCTCTTTCTCCTTCTTAATTCTCTTCTCTTTGAATTTCTTCATGCATGTTTTGTTAAGGTAGATAAATTTCTACCCTAACTTACTTAGGGATTTCAACAAAACATGAGTTTTATTTAATAACAAAATATTATCAAATAACTGAAATATGAGTTTTTTTTGCTTACACAGTTTACAAGCAACTAGTAGTACTGTTCCCATTCAACTTAAAGTTATAAGGAATTATATATGTTTGAGAGTTTCGTTTAAAATAATGTAATAAATGAATATCGTCATGTCATGCGTGAGTGAAAATTGAAATATTAAACTAAAAAAGAGAGAGAGGATAATCTAGGATATGTTCATATTGTCGGTAATGAATATTCCATAAAGCAAAAAAGAATTGGTCACTTATGGCCCTGTCCACACAACAGAGATATAGAAAAGACAAAAGAGACGGCAAATTCTTATAAATGGATGGTTATGTCTGTACAAACATATTAACATGGGATTCTCAACAACAAAAAGAAAATGCTTTGCCACCCTGTAATGACTTTTGTGGTGTGCCTACTTTTAACGTAAAACAAGTTAACTGGATCGCACACTTTACCGATCACATGCACATACCAGCATAGAGCACCACATTATTGACAAAATTATGAGTACACCATAAAACACCCACACCCCACTTAGGAGTATGCACATCTTATGATCTATCTCATCCATCATGTCACCAATTTTCACCGACATTTTTCCAGGTATTTATGTGGCCTGTGATCAATATACAATGAGCTTAATAGTATGACAATTTGACAAACTTAAAGTGTGGTATTCACAATTTCATTCTAAGAACCCTATACACAGGTGACCTGATATTTGGATTGAACTCTGACTCTATCTTTTATATCACTTCTAAACTAGAAGTAGAAGATCGGTTATATACTTATATTGACCAGAGAATAATTTATTGTCTTAGAACCAATTTTTATTATTACTAAGTATGCTTTGTCTTTTCTCTCTCTCTCTCTCTTAGCTTTACAGGATAAAACTTGTCTCTTTGCGTATTTCTTCTCCTACTCCTTCTTCACATGAGTCTAATTAATATAGATTGCATAATTCTAAACTAGAAGAGCGGTTACATAGCCACGAGAATAATTTATTCTCTTTTAACCTATTTCTGTTATCACTAAATATGTTTTGTATTTTTTCTTAATTATTTTACAAGATAAAGGTTGTCTCTTTGTGTATTCCTTCTCATTCGGGCTTTATATATGGTGATATTATTTCTTGGAAATAGAATGGTACCCTAATAAAAAGACGACAGAACACATGGACCTAAATATTTGTGGGGAAGCTACATGAACCAAAAAGGGACCCCTAACTTTAGTTTCGAAGTTACTGGAAAATTGGACAAAATAAACTCTTTCGTGGAAATGAGGAAACCTTAGCCATAATTGCATGAGCTGAATTGCCGAGCTTTTATTGGTTCAACGATGGTAGAAGGATAAGATTCTCCAATAAAACAAACATATGGAGCAAATAAAAGCTAGCAAGGGAGCATATATAAAACCTCTAGTCCCAAAGATGGTCGATATAAAACACAAATAATCGTGTCATACATTGTTTTATACATTCAAAAATATTTGGCAGAATGTATTACAAAATTTATTACAATATATACCTTTTTGTACTAGTGTGTATAAATATATATTTCACTTAGAAATGGTACGCCACTACCACACTTACAAAACTCAACTAA
This sequence comes from Glycine max, assembly GCF_000004515.6. Lineage (NCBI taxonomy): Eukaryota > Viridiplantae > Streptophyta > Magnoliopsida > Fabales > Fabaceae > Glycine > Glycine max. The sequence goes on along the minus strand of NC_038245.2, from coordinate 42,117,940 downwards.
GCCAATCCAATTTATGGTAGAAAATCGGTTCAGTCTGAGAAAAATGTCAAATCCTAATAACTTATTGATACAAATAACTTATGCTATTTTAAATTATTTTACATTATATATTTTTTTAATAAAAAATACATTAAAATATAAATATATTCCTATATAGTCCGATGTAATCCAAACAAATATGGACTATCCCCAAAAAATTATTGAATCAGATCGAACTGACCCAAACCAATTTGCCTTAATCTTTCTCAAACCAATTAGAGGATGATATTGGAAAAGAAAAAAAAGATATTAAAAAAAGCTAGTAGCATGGAGAGGAAATTTGCTTATTATATAATTAGTGGCAGAGAGAAGTTTGGAGAAATTGTAGATATTATTGACGTGGGATGCTCGATCGGCTTGAAAAAGATTTGTTGGTCAGAGGATAAAGGGACGAGACAAGAGTTGCATTTCATGTTGTTCTTGGGTTTCCTATTATTTAAATCCGGGGAGAAATAAAATAATTCCATATACCAAATTAGCGGTAGTTGATGATATAAATTTTATGTGGTCTTGGTGTTTGAAACAAGGAAGAGGTAACTGTTGTTAATACGATCTTTAAAAAAGAGTTTGATATTATTTGCATACTAAGTTCGTACATAAAAATTACGTTATATATTCTTTTAAATCTTTTCTTTCAACATGAAAAAGCAATAAGTTACAAACAAAAATATTGCAAATTGCCCATAGGTTAAAAAAGTGGTGCAGTGTTTCATTGCATTCATATGAAAACAATTTATTTAATTGGATAATATGTATTTGATTCTCTCGATATATAAAATTCTCTTGGATGAAATAGTAAATAAGATTAGTAGTTGATCTAGTGGGTTAAAAGATATTTGTAATTTCTAATCCCAAAAAAATATTATTTAGGTTAAATGATAATTAAAAGTAGAAAAAAGTTAACAATATTTTCTCTAATATTTTCTTTTAAATACTCTTGTGTAATTGATTGAAATTTATTAAAAATTAATAATTTTGATGGACATAAAAATTAAATTTTATTTCTCACTTAACTATTCATTTGGTATAAGGGGCGGAGTAAGAAATTTGATTTCAGGGGATCAAGAAAAAAAATTAAATTTTTGCATGCAAAAAATATTAAAGAAGTTAATATATTATTATATATCTCGAATGTTTTTTGATAAATAAAGAATATATATAACGACATTAAGTACAAAGGTAATGATATATGAGAAAAAAATTAGATAAATAAAATAATTAATTTTAAATAATTATATGTATGTATCTCAATATTAGCAACAATTTATTTATTTCTTTTTATCTTCCTAACTATCATCTAACATAATAATTTTCTTATAAATTTTAGGGGAACCATAAAATTACACCTGCATGTCCCTCCTCCGTTCATGGCCCCTGTTTGGTACGAAGGAGAAAAAGGAGACAGAAGAAAAGAGAAGGATAAACAATAATATGATACGAAGGAAGAGAAATATTTTTTTTTATATATAAAAAAATCTAAGTACCATTACATAAAATTTCTTCGACCGGATTTTAAAAGTAAATTTTTTTGTCTGACATGACCGGATTTGAAAAGAAATAAGTATTATTTACTTTTCCAATTTAGTCCTCCCGACACCTAGTGTACTGGTAGAATAATAATATTTTATAAATTTCTTTACTTTTATTCTTTTCTTATCCACTCACTTTAATTTAAATATTTTTCATCTATTTTACGTTAATCAAATAATTTTAATTTTCACTCTATTTCAATTCTTTTTAATTTTTTCTGGCACATTCTCTCATTTTTTCTCTTCACAACTAAATATACCCTGAATAAATAAACAAAATCACCAAATGATGAGTAGGAGTAAGGCCACCAGACTGGTTGATTTTCAGTAAATTTTGGTAAAAAATGTGTTTGAAAGAATGTATAAGACAAAATATAAACTAGCATTTTTGAAAAAGTACAGTGACCCCCCTTGTGTGAAAATGGAACAATAAACAATTGTTTTCTGGTGCATGCATGTGGCCATAGTTGCCTAATTGAGAAGAAAGGGAGTTTAATGGCAAAAGGGAAGGAGTTAGTTCAAATAATAATGGCAGAAAAAGGTTGGCATTGGACTTTTACTTTATCCCCCAAGTCTCACGGCGCTATCAACATAACACGACAAATGGGGCCTTTTCTGTCTAATGGAGACATGGACCCCCTTCTTTCTTTTTTTCCTTTTAATTTCGAAAAAAAAAAGGTTCCCCACCAACCACTACTTGAAGGATGACCATTAGATTATGATGGATTACGTTTGAATAATTTATTGATGTAAAAAATTGTATGATAAAGACATGTAGAGAGTGGGGAGAGAGAAATGTGAGATGATGGGTATAGTATTGTAAAAAGTACAGTAAAAAATATTATACTTTTATATTTTTTATCACATATATAAATTATAATACTTTTTTTTTGAATGGTAGTATTGTTAGGAATTATTATTTAGTATTTTTGAATTTTTTTTTCAATGAAAATATTTTTCTTAACTCACATCTCTTTTAGTTATTATTATTTTTAATTATAAATTAAATTTCATCTTTTTTAAATACCAATAATTAAAATTAGGATTATATCATAATATAATTTATTTTATTATAAACCTAAAATATAATTTATATGTTTAAAAATATATAGATAATTTCGCTATCATAAATAAAGCTAGGTTGCATTATTAGCTTATAAATTTGGGTAGAGGACCTATACCTCCTATCCTATTGGTTTTTTTTTTTTGTTGCTAAATTTGACTGCATTTTAATGGAATTTAGTTTATAGAAAATACTAGATTTTAAAAAATGATAAACAAATTTAAGTGTGTTTAACCTGTTGACTCAATTTGTTTGTAAATGAGTTGATTTAAATTGTGTATTGCATTTTTTTATAAAAAAAAAATTGACCCAACACAATTTGTATAAATTTAATTGAATTAAGTAATAAGTTTAGTTAAATTCCATCCAACTTAATCCATTAATATCCTTATTTCCATTGAACGCCAGTGTGACAATTATCATAACTAACATCCTTTTCAGTTTTCACTTACAATTTACAACTGCTATTGATGCCCTCATCATCTCTACGTACAATTGCCACTTTTACGATCACACTTTCATAAGAATAATTGCCCCATAGAAGAAGTCCCTTGAGAGGAAGGAAGGAGGAAAGTTAAATTTTCTGTGTGTTGTGTTTTGCCTCAAAGAAGGAGAAACTGAGTACTTTAGAAAGTGAGTGGAAATGAATCTATTTAAAGGTATGTATAACTTGATGGACTAAACAGTGGGATAGTAGCAATAACTCCGAAGAAGAAAATTCAAAATACAATATATGAAAGTTTGAAACTAGAATTTTCTTTTCTTTTAATGGGTATAGCCTACTACAATGTGGACCTCGGCAGCAATATCCTATACTTTCAATTCCTAAAAATGTCAAAGCCAATAAATGACTCCAACTATCGAACAAAATGATAATAAATTGGCTGTGATTTTTAAAAAATTTTAATTAAAAAATGCCAAAGAAATTAAATGCAGAAACAACTTAATGCAAAAAAAGAAAAAAAAATTCAATGCACTTGCGTATACTTTTGACTAAATCTTAATTAGATAAAGTAGCTGAAGCCGTACTGCATTTTTATTTTTGCTATAACGGGGAAAGGGTTAAGTTGCCTTTTTTATTTTATTTTCCTATTATATAAATAAATTTATTATATATATACAGGAAATGTTAATTAATTGGTGTGGGTTTTACATATTATGATAGGTTAAATTTTTAATTAGGGCTGATTTATTTAATTGATAATCACTTTTTTAATGCAATTCATAATCACTTTTGGACACTAATATTACTTTTTTTTCGATCCCCTTGTCGGGACAAAATAAAGTGGCTAATTAAGTGCAATTTATTTTTCAAAGTATTCCTTCAATGTTTAAAATTGTATTTATATTTTATTATATAATATTATAAATTTAATTCAATAACATACGTCTGTGTTTGTTGTTATTATATATGTGTTTATGCTTTTAGAACTTTACTAGATTAAGGCAGCACTAGTAAGAATTTTTCCTCAATCAGTGACGTATATATTATGTTATGTTAAATAGATGGGGGTGTTTCTAAACAACCCAAAACTTGATTTGGTTCGAAATTATGAAATTAAAATTAAACACAATTTATTTTATATTCAAATTGAATTGGGAATAGATTCTCTCGCTTTTGTGCCTTATTATATGAAAAAAATGAATCTATGTGTCCTTAAATATTTAAATTTTTTTCTGACTGATATTTTTTTTTACAAAATTTGATAATTTATTATTTAATAATTATAAAAATAAATAAATCAATGAAAAATTACCTGATAAAGTTATGTGAGATTTTAATAGCATATATTTTTAATTTAACATTGAGTTGAATATAATTTATTATAAAAATTAAATTAATATCTTAAACAAATAATTAGTGGTGAAGAGTTTGAATAATATACCTGATGTCTTAAGTTTGATTCTCATTTTCATTGTAAAAAAATGCGACGATACTTATACACATTAACATAATTTATTTATAAAGATGTTATATGAAATATTTCTAATTTTAATTATTGAATCATACTATTAAAATTTTATAATTTGACTCTTTTTTTTATTGAATATGACTCTTATAAAGTGATGAATGCACTTTAAAGGATAGCATATACTTACATTAATCAACTATTGGAAATTATAATAAAATTAATTATATGTATATAACAAAATACTAAGTTGATTATAATGTCTTCTAAAACGCATCTCACTTTTAAGAGATGTTAAATCCAAAATAAAATTTTAATTTATAAAAAAATATACATACCAAGTTTGAGAAAAAAAAAAAGAGCAATATGTACCAAAATCAGATAGTTAAACCTGACCATCCATATGAGCACATGACAAATGACGGCACACAATTTGCTTAGTTGCACCCTTACAATTTACAACTACCATCTTACATGTTTTCTTTTGACCTGAAAAAAAAAAAGAAGGAAAAACATTTCTCATATGGCTATAAATATGGCCATACCAAAAAGGCAGCAATGAAAACCACACATTTTGCAATAGTTAGCTCTAGCTCTCTTTCACTACTTCTCTGCCTTTAATCTTCCTTTCATATGGAACCAAACGTTAACAACAACCCAAAGATGTTAGAGAAAAAGTGGCTTTCTACTGCTTTGAATGTTAGAAGCCAAGGATTAGGAAGTGAAACAATAGTCTTTGCTCATGGCTATGGAACAGACCAATCCATCTGGGACAAGATCACTCCTTCCTTTGCTGAAAACTACCGGGTTGTGCTGTTTGATTGGCCTTTTTCTGGAGCTGTGAAGGATCCAAGCCTCTATGACCCTTTGAAGTATACCTCCTTGGAAGCTTTTGCAGATGAGTTTATCACTCTTATGGATCAGATGGACCTCAAAGTTGTCACCTTTGTTGGTCATTCCATGTCTGGCATGATTGGTTGCTTAGCATCCATCAAAAGGCCTGAACTTTTTAAGAGACTTATTCTCCTTGGTGCTTCTCCCAGGTACTTTGTTTTTCTCTTATCCTTTCTTTTGTTGTTTTTTTCCTCCACATGTATCCTTTTTCTGAATCAATTTTGTCTAAAAAATCCTCGAATATTGTAAACATCTCTTTTAATAAGAATTTAAATTTAATTTCGATTCACCAAGATTGTTGTGAGAGATTAATACTAACTCCTACTATATCTGAGTGGTCGCTTATCCTTTGTTTTGTCTTAATTGTTACTTTGTTAGTTAATTATTTGAAAATTAAGAAATAAGTTGATTTTTTTTATTTGATTTGATTAAAAAAACTTCCCCCTCCTGTGTATTCCGAGTAAAGAACTTTTTCAACTCGTTAGTTTTTGTGATACTTTGAAATCCTTGAGTTACTTGATGAAACACAGTAACTCTCTTCTTGCATTAATCATGACAGTACTACTTTGAACGGTTCTATTAAATATTTTAATTTATTTAAAAATCAATATTAAATAATTTTAGTATGATATAATAAATGTATTTTAATAATATTTTTATTTTCTAATTTATTCCGCTTAATATTTACTTTACACTTTTATTATTATAGTACTATTTACACAAGAGAAAAAAATACGATAATAATGTAAAATAATTTTACGTAATTATCTAATCATAATTTATGATGTATAATAAATTTATTAATTTTTATAATAATTATTTTATAAAACATATAAATAATAATTTATAATTAAATGACATGTAACCTATAATCATTAAACACTTCTTAGAGTGTTAACTACAATATTTTTTTCTCTCTATATTTCTATCATATACCACTCATCACACCTCACTTTGTTTTCATCTTTTTTTATTATGTAAATTTAATATACAAATATAACTTTTCTTTCTTTTTATTGTCTCCTCTAACATGCATGTATTCTCCTTTCTTCACTGTCATTTTTTTAAATATTTGTCTCACTAATCCCATCATCCCTATATTGTTTTGAGTTAGCCTAGAGTTACACGTATGCTATTTTTTTTCCTTGTCTCTTTCTCTTCAGCGAATCCTTATACCTACAGACATGTGTTTAGGGGGTTTGGTCCCAAAATTCTATCTAGGACTCTCCACTGCCTGTAGGAATCTTTAGTATTAGGGAAAACGAACAATAACTAATCAATACTATTCATACACCTAATCATTTGAGCAACTTGCAAATTTTGACTGTACGAAAGATGAGGATAGATCATAATCCAAATAAGCAATAATTTTTTTTGTTATTTTACTATTTAAATGAACTAACCAGGTACAAAATTGAAGGAAAAAAAAAAAGATGAACCAACCAAAACATGTGGTCTATATGGGATTGGGGGAGGGAGTCCAATTTTTTTTTTTTTTTTTTGTACTCTAGTGCTATCAACTTTTTAAGCGTGGTGGGGGGTTTGATGATGCCCTGTGCTTTCATCCATATATATATATATTAATAGAATAAGCAGAAAAGCTCTGAACTAACTCAAAAAAGACAAAACTTCACTTTCCCACTTTGCTGACTTCAATTATCTCGAACTTTTGATAAAAATACGATTTGGAAGATTGCTCCGTAGCTTCTTTTGAATTTGCACCACCAATTAGCCGGCCAAGTCAATTTCAGTTAGAGATCAATTCAGTATATTTATACTTTTTTTTTATATTTTGATTCCTTTAAAGTAAAGAGATGTATAAAATAAAAAAGTAGAAATGTATTTATTTTCAATTTAAACGATTGAAGTGATTAATATATTAAAATTAAAGCTAAATTATTTGAATATTATCTAAATTTAAGTTTTGATGAAAATAATTATTAGTTAGATCTTATTTATCTTCTCATCCAATTCTAACTTAATAAAAATCTTAGTTACCTTCCCCTAATAAACTAAAGGGGTCAAGATAAAAAAAAATATTAATCTTAATCACAAATTTTGGACTACAAGAGATACCATTGAAGATTTGAATTTGATTCTATTTCGGATGGGCCCTAATTATTGCAATCCAACAATAACAAAAATATCCTTAATAAAATAAAGAAGTATATAAAAGTAAGGATAAGTTACTTCCATAATTTTTTTTCTCATCCTTTCACCTTTAAAAATTTACCAAAAAGTGAAAAAAAAATTTCCCTTTCCATCCCTCCATTATCATTCCTTTCATATTTCATCTTTCCAAACATACTATAAAAAATTTAAATTCGAAGTTCTAAAAATTCCTTAAGAAGTTTTGGTTAATTTGAATTGTAAGACTTGGGTTGTTGTTATTATGATCTCAGTTATTCGTACCCAAAACAATATGCATAGATTTTCACATATGTTTTTATTTACACTAATTAAACCTCTCTCACCTTTAATTTACTTTTAATTTCATTGATGTGATGGTACCATATTTTTTTAAATATTACAATCAACTTTTTTTTCATGTGAGACTTAATTTTATATTGTCATCTAATTATAAATTATTATTAATATAATTTTTAAGATAATTATCGTAAAAGAAAAAAATAGTTATTTTATATGATAAACAGTTATAATTGAACATGTTCTTCTGTGTTTCTATATTAATATTTGCATACATGGCATTGGTCCATAGATAAGAACCAAGTTCTTAACATTAAAAATACCTGCCAGGACTAATAGAAAAATATTAAGATAAGGGTTCATTATGAGATTTATTTTAAGTTCTTAAAATTTTTATCATTGAAGTGAAAATTTGTTCGAATTCTTATGCAATATATATAAGGCTCACTAAAAGTAAGTTAAGAATGGGTTCCCCGTTGAAAACTCTCTTAAATCCATTGATCAACTTTGGCATTTTCTATGTTCTTCACTTTATCTTTGTGCCTCAAAGGTTAGTCTTATGACTTTTGGCTATGAGAATATTTTGCTTCCAGAAAAAAATAAAATGGTAAAAATAAAAATAAAAATCATAATTTTTTCTTTAACCAACTCAAACTCAAGACATATCTTAGTATTATTCCATGTTTAATTCTCAATTAAAAAAAAGGATTAGTCCCTCTAAGTTCTTGCCATAACATACAGGTATATTAACACAGATGACTATGAGGGGGGCTTTACTAGCTCAGATATTGAGCAGTTATTGCAGAACATAGAATCCAACTATGAGAACTGGGTTTCTGCCTTCTCCTTACTAGTAGTGGATCCAAATGATGAGCCATCTGTTAACAAATTCAGAGAGTGCTTGAAAAGAATGAGAGCTGAAGTAGCAGCTTCCTTAGCGAAGACTGTGTTCTATAGTGACTACAGAGATATACTTGACAAAGTTGAAACTCCATGCACCATCATTCAGACCTCTAGTGACATTGTTGTTCCACACAATGCAGCGGTTTACATGAAGAACAAAATTAAAGGGAAAGTTACATTAGAGTTTGTAGACACCAAAGGGCACTTTCCTCAGCTAACTGCATGGCTTCAGCTAGTTGATGTGATTAAGGGTGTACTTGGCTAGTAATTCTCAATTTCATTCCTTTTGTTACCTTAGTTTTACACCTGTTTCTCATTTCATTTATAGGTTGATGTAGTGGTGCGAGAATTATATGGTTTCTTGATGTGGAAATAGTGTGGTATGTGTTAATTAATTCATTGTTTGTACTTGTGAAATAGTGTTGTTAAATTAGCTTTGTGGGAGTGTACTTTTTTTGTTTGTTTGTATCTCTTCTCTTAGGTTTGTTGGTCAGTTTAGTGGGGCGGTAAATCCTTTTTTTTCCAACTAAGTTGACATGAATCTTATCCATTAATTGGTGGAACTCATCTTCAACACATGATTTGGACCACACTATCTTTCTTTGTCTTATTTGAAGGGGTTGCAACTAGATAAAACAAACAGCCGCAATTTTGACGATGAAATCTATAATGTCAGATTTTGCATGGAATAATTCTTTGAACATATTTAATGTTTTCTCACCAATTCTTAAGAAAAAAAAAAGAGTACCAAATAAGTATCCAAGTTGCAGACTGCATTACGAGAAAAGTACAATCCCAAGAGTTAATATAATATTGAATAAATCATTATAGAATTTCAACAATATAAAGGATAACAATAACCAAGAAACTTGAGCAGCATATCAATGCATAGCAACATAGTAAATGGTCATGATGCTTTGAGTCAGGAGCAATCTCCTATTCTTAAGTTTCGTAGGAGATCCAAATATCCAAGATATTCAGGAGTGATGTATCTGCAATATCAGAACAAATAATCATCAAGTTTTCTCTGGAACCATCCCAAGAATAATCACTCAAGACAACAATTGCAAAATAAATTTCACATTTGTTACTTTGTATGCAGTATAATTGCAATATATGATTTCCTAACATATAGTAATCACAAAGCCTGGAAATTCCAAATTCATTGTGTATACTCTGCCAAAGGCCCATAAATTTCAGGAATGACAATCAACCAAACTAGAGTTTTAATAAAGCGCAGTAGCACACAAACAAAAGTCTTACATACAAATACCATATGGTTCCCATAATAGAACAATATGACCACACTGCTATTTTATATACATATGTTTACGATTTTAATGTACAAAGGCTGATTAATTTTTTCCTTCCATTTAATTATTTACATTAACATACAGGGAAAAAAGTATGGAAAGTAGTAGGCAAAGAGAGAAATACCCATGTCGAAACAGGAAGTCAATGATTACAAGAGAGCAATTCGGCTTGAAAAACTCTGTCTTGCGTATGACTTCTGCAACTTGCGTAACAGGGATCAACTTGAAGCTATCAACTTCTCCATCTGATATTTTATTAAACCAGTTATCACAAAGGGTGAACAGGGCGCCATTAGAAGAAAAACAACAGTGAAATTGAAGAACCTGTAAGGCTTACCTTCATTTTTAGGTAAGAAACTTTTTGGAAGTTTTAGATCATAACAGAATTCAACATCTCTCTTGTATCTATACCCATCAATGTCCATATATGAAATAGCACCAACAGGTATGGCTCTGACAGAAGCAATCACATAATTAGACAGAGAGAGAGTGCTACTAATTTGGTTGTTGTCATTTTGGCTTATGGTTGGAAAGAGTGAACTAGTGCACACAACTAATAAACATGTTGAGCATAGGCAGAAAAAAAAACCCAGTTAACTTGCCATCCCAAAGGAAAAGAAAATCCATTCACTAGAGGAGGAAGGTTTGGGACCAGGTTATTAACTTACTTGACAGAGATAGATCTAGGTATTCCTGCTTCCTCCTCACATTCCTTTATGAGATTCTCCTGACAGTCAATTCCGTGTGGCTGTGACAGTAGCAATTAACTCAGAAACTCAATGATAATGTATTGAACAAAAGGAAACATTTAATAGTAAATTGATCTTATTAGCCAACATTGACTTGCTTGTTTAGTGTTTGCACATTATTAACACTGTTCAGTTTCTAACCAGAGGAAAAATGATTCACACACAAGGTAATAGTGGTCTCAAGGAGAAATGTTTAAACATTTCAAGGTCAGAACAGATATTGATGAAACTACAAACCAGTCCTCCTGCAACTAGATGATCAAGCATCCCAGGATATGTCTGTTTCGTGTCACTTCTCTTCCCTACCCACATGTGTTTCTGCCCATCCACCTCAACATAGCCATTCATATGGACTCCATAAGCCTAATCTTTGAAGAGAAAAAAACCGGTTAAAGATGTTATAACCAATAAGAGCTTTAGAATATCAAAATGCAGGTTAAAGAAGAAAGGTTATAGAAAAACATGAGCTTTAGGATTAGAACTGGACTATCAACTAGAAAGCCTGTTGAAAAACAAATAATGTGTGGTTGTGACAAATTTGCTTGAAGACAAATCATCAATTAATTTCAAAATGAAGCCAACACTAAGATTGCAAATTGGTAACATTCAATTCCAAAAAATTAAAGCAAGTTCAATTTGACAACGAATAATACTTGACCAATTTTTTTGAAAGTTTTTACCATGAAACTTAGTTGGCATAAAATAGTTTATAAACAACATGAAGAGAGGAGGAAATTGTTTTCTACCAAAACAATAAATTGTGGCTAAACATGCTTTAGAAGAGTAGAAATGAGTATAAACTATGATAACAGCAGAAGGCCTGGGCAGAATTCACAGTGTACAGGCAGCTGAATCTAAATATCTGACTTCAGACATTTGCAATAACTACAAACAAACTTATGAAGCATGTTAGTCAATGACGTACTCAGAGATATTCCCATGTACCTTAATGCCAAAATAAGGAGCTGCAGCACGCTCTAATGAAAAGAAAATGGGTGCACCAAATGATGATGTCACGGGGTAAAGCTGGGAAAACAAGGACAAAAACATAAGTTAGATACATAGGCATTAGAAAAGCATAGAAGGATGACAATTGAGAAAATTTAATAATCATAATTAATACCTCATCCCGTATGCCTGGAATCTGCTCCTCTCCCAAACGCTCTACCACATATCCAACTGCGCTGGTTCTTTCGTCAGCTGTCTTCAGTGTTGGATGCAAAGAAACAAAGTCACCATAGGGGCCTCCATTGTTTTTATCTATGGGGAAAACAAATACATCGCCAAAGTCCCTCAAATGCTCCACAAACCTGAACTAATTTGAAGTTTAGCCAATAAACCTGCCACTATCATTAACTAAGGTGCAGGTGCAGCAGTTCATTTCATCATAATAAATCAGAACAACAACAACAACAAGAAAGCCTTCTCACTAGGTAAGGTCAGCTACATAGATCAGCCAGAGCAAGGTAAAGAATTGATTCAGCCAGAATCCAACAAGGTAAACCAATGAGACATTTACAAATAACTAAGCAAGAGATGATACAAGCAATTTACAAGGAAAAAAAGAGAGATTAAATTTTACCCATTGTGAATGAATCCAACAACGTGGTCCTCAATGACAAATGGAAGGAATTCAGATTGTTTCTCCTATAAGCAATTTCAATGTCAACAACACAGACTAAGAATAAAATCAAACCAAGTGTGTCCTAAAAATTTAAAATTAGCCAGACCCATATTTCAAAAACCGAATAGAAAAAAAACTTTATGGTAAAATAGAGAGCATGACGCACAAACACACAATTGGGTGACTCAAGATACCAAATTTGCTTCATTCATTCATTGTTTGTATTTTCCAAGGAAGCAAAGAAAACAGTGAGAAGAGCTTACAGAAGCACGATTGCATAGTTGAAGTTTGTGGGAGAAGCCTTGGAGGTAGCGAGAGCGGTCTTGAGTGGCAGATTGAGATTCAGATATGCGAAAGACATCATCCCATGTGAATGAAGATGTGGCAGAAGAAAAAGAAGAAGAGGCGATGCTGAAGTTGATGGAAGTTGTTGTGGAGGGAAAATGGTGAGAGGGGAAGTGTGAAGAGAAGAAGGGTCGTGACCTGATGTTGCTCAAAGTAGCAAACTTGTTTATGCAGCAGCAAACCGTTCCCATTACTCTCTCTGGGTTACTCAGCACGGCAGCACACAAGTTAAGGTATCTCATATCACGACATGATCCAAGGAAGTGAAGGTTCTGCTTTTACTGTGTCAATTCAGGTTTTTGTTTTTGTGAATGGAGGCATTGTTAGAGTTAGGCCCTTTTTTAATGGGCCAGAATACCAGATATTTCAAGTCTTTTTATTTATTTATTTATTACAGCTAGTTCCATATTGACAATTAATGTGAAAATATCTATTTACAAAACTTTAATTAATCAAATTAATCGATCAAATGAAAAGAATATGATTGTAGTGTTTTTTAATAATTAGAGAATTTAATTGGACATTTTAATAATTGAAGGACTCAATTCAACTGTTACTAATAATTAAGAGATCAATTATATAATTAAGTCTAGTTTAAATTAAATAATTAGTTGTTAATTTGTGTCTTAATAGAATGATTGTTATCTTACTCATTCAATTGTTTGTTTATTCTAAAATTGAGGGGTGGTAATTTTTTTTTTATCTTTGAAAAAAAAAGTTACATTTTATTTAAAAATCATACTAAAAGTAAAATAAAAATAAAAAAGGTTTAGACACATACACTTTAAATGTAATTTTAATTTTGATTTGGTTATTAGCAAGGACTTATCAAAATAGGTTTAACTAAATCCATTTTGGATGTACTTTAGTCTGGTTATAATGTAAGAACTAATTTTGTGGCTGGTTTAGGATGGCTCGGCCACTTTCTTCATGCATCAATTTTTTTTCTTCTGATATTCTGTTTTACATGCAAGAAAGAGTTTCTATTATCAATATCTACTATTGAAATTGAATTCCAGTCAAATGTGTTTCTTATATTTAGAACACTTGGTGCATGTCTGATTTACAGTTAAAATATTGGGATGCGTATCTCAATGTAAATCCAAAAGCAAAAACAAGAGTGTTGATCCATTCGTAAAATTATTTTTGCTTCAAAAGTATTTTTGCAATCCAAATCCTAACATACTCTTGGAAAATAGTGAAGGCGATGATGTTAAAAAAATGTGGCATGAGGCATCCATTCCATGAAGAGTACCCTGTAATTAACAGTTATGGTGGTTTCATCTTCCTTTCGCTTGTTGGATAAATTTGTTTTTTTGCCCTCACTCTTCCTTCTTTTTTCTTTGTTCATACTTCTTACATTATGATAATTTTTCTTCTTCTCATAATACCTTTCTTCTTCGAGTTTTCTTGCAAAGTAGTATCTTTTCTATTGGTTATTATTATGACGTTTTCTTTTATTTTGGAGTCAATTTGATCAATCTTAGATTGAGAAAGCATACTATGCCTTATGAACTTAGTCTTGCTCTATGTTCAACTTCCTATGATGTGTGTTGGATTTGTTTCCCTGTTTCTTCTCAACTTGTCTTGCTTAATGTTCTTAAGCTACCATTCCACAAACCTGTATTTCCGTCAATTGATAACATGTTGTGCAGCTTTCTGTTCTCAAATGTTTCCCGAATTCCAAACACAATCTTCTGAAAGAAATTCAGGAAGAAACTCTAAAATTGTTTTTGAATGACTGGAAGTTTATGCCTTTATTTATGGTTTGCACGCTATACAATTTACGTACAAATATACATAATGTGAGACCATTAGACTTTGTTATTGTTACATCTTTAGTTGTTAATTCTCTGTTCTTACAATAGTATAGTTTATGGTCCCGGAAGGGCAACGCAAGTTTATACCTTCATGGTTTGCATGTTACACAATAGTAATGAAGCAGCTTTCGTCATAGCTTCAAGGGAGCTTGGTTTTTGAGTTTTTTGCAAGGACACAAAAGCATATCATTGCATGAATTGAATTATGAAAGTGGAAAAAAGGTTGATAGGTTGGCTAGCTTCTTTTATCATTATTTTGCTGTACATATCTTCTATATTTTCTGATAAGCTCCCCTTAATTTTGAGGCCAAAATTGTCACCTCAGATGTGAGAATGAGAGTTCATAATTTTTATTTATAGAGTAGTTCATCTTCTACAGTAAAATGAGTTTTTACCTGGCTTCTCACTAAAACAAATTTATAATATGAATTATTTCCTCTTCCTTTCACATCTTCATATATATCTACTCAACTAATTTCATCATATATAATAATAAGACTCATAAAAGAAAAAGTCCAATTACTGCTTTATTGCAATTTCTTGGATGATATAAGTTATAGTTATGAGGAAATTTTCCTTTTGCAGAATAATATATTTAGGGAAATGTTTTCACGAAGTGTCTGTGTTATTAAATTTCGTTTTAGGGTGAAAGATTGACGATAAGAAAATTTATTTGTTCAAAGCCTTCCATGTTGTGAAAAATACAGGCTGAAAAAAAAAGGATAAATGTCAAAGAAATTACCAACTATAAGAAAAAAAACATTTTTAACTTTCAATTAAGAGAAAATTCAACTTTGAAATTTTATTAATTATTTGGTTTATATACTGCAAGTCTGCAATTGACTACTATATTCCTAGTTTTTACTCTGTCTTTATTTCTGATTAATTCTGTTACAAGGTTAGAAAACATTTTGTTATATTTGGTCCACACTGAGAGAAAGTGATTTAAAATGCTTTGAACAAGTCTTTATATATCCATATTATAATCTTGGAACATTTTCATTCTTTTGGAAATTTGTGTTTAAAATATTGTTCATTGAGTTCATTTTTTTAAGCCGAAACAGCAAGTTGAAGGAGCTGCTGAAGAAGCTAGAAGAGCACGTATAAGAGTAGAGACCAGTCATGAGATCATGCTTCTTTTTTCTAGTTTTCATAAGGTGAAGTCGGGGTAATTACATGTCTGTCATCAAAGATATTGCGTCTCATAACACTAATTGTACTACCAGGTAACAACAGTTTCACAAAAAATATGTGGCAAATTCAAAAGTTTTGCAAAGATGTGAATTATTGACTGATATCTGACACACATGTAGATAATCTCAAATTCATTTTAGGGTAATAAGTTACCAAGAGAGAGAGAGAGAGCAACATCTTTTGAAGTATCACTGCAGTCAGTGAGCCTGAGGAAATCTAATGACAACATCAAATTGTCAAGACAACACTAGATTTGTAGTCAAATAGTAATACAACATTAATCTAGACTCTACTGCCTTTGTTCTGTGCTAATAATCAGTACAGTTGTACACTATTTTACAATGTACATTTCAAACATATTTTCAAGATCTATTTTTCCTCCAAACGGAAAACAAAGATTTGTAGGAAAAGATGACCCCTAGTATACAGAGCAGCTCTATATTCAAACATGCACAATGTAACACAAAGACTCTTGCAAGCAATGGCAGAAGTACTTCAGTAAGTATGAACTGTAAATTTTTTTGTACAACCTACCCACTAGTTGCAACTTGTCCTTTCCTCCTTGACCTTACAACCCTTTGATTCACTTGATGTTTTTTATTAGGATCCACAAGCAGCAAGCATGACATTACATAAGACAAGAGTTCTTCACGGTGGGAGAAGGTGAAATCCAAATGTGCATATTCGAACTCATTATATGAAACATCTACACCAGCACCCTTCATCAATTTATAATGTTTCTTTACCATTGAAGGTCTTATCACTTTGTCCTTCTGTCCAGCAACAAGATCAACAGGAATGTCTATGAGTCCGTAGTGTTCACCCAAGTCCAAAGGCATAGGCGAACCATACACTTCCATATTGGCGGATGCACTCCCATAATCAAACATTCTGAACCTTCCGGTGCGCTTCATCTGTGCAAGATGGAGAGCAACACGAAAAGATACTCCCGGCATGTCATTTGTGTTATAATGTGGTAATCCTAAAACTCCAACCCAGTTTGAGCTGTCTCCACCAACAACATAACTCATTAAAGTTTGAACCAATCCTCCAACTGCAGGTAGGTTATGCAGATCCCGGGCTAACTTGTTGACAAGCATACGAAAAAATCTGGTTGGTATATAGAAGGCAGGCACAAGAAGAGACAAAACAGGAGCCAGTAAAACTAATAGAAGCTCCGCCATAGAAAAAACTGCATTAGAGTCATCATGAAAACCAGCCGGTGATAATAAAACCAATCTTGAAAGTCTATGGGGTTTCCCTTCTATCCTTTGTGTAATAACATACATCATCATACCAGCTCCTCCCAAACTATGGCAAATGGCACAAAGATTGTAAAGCTGATCATCATCAGTTTCCTCCTCTATATCAGGTTTAGTAAGCCTCAATTCAGCAGTTTTTACTTCATGGATTTTATCTATCATAGCAGGAATATCCTCAGTCCCGTGCTCATTGATGGAATACCGCCAGTATCTACATTACATCAATTCTTACATGAATACATAGCATAGGATACAAAGCTAGATTATATCAGATACAAACAGAAATCAACTTTATTCAATGAAAGGCAATGAGGATGATAGAAGGGGAAAGAATGGAAAGGAATAAGTCCCCTTATTTGGGAGTAAACATATTATCAAGGGAAAACAAACACTCATACTTTTCCTTCCCAATTCTTTCCATTCCATTCTCTAGGAAATTTTTCAAAAATATATAAAGAGATTTGCTTTACGAACTTACTGACGTGATGATATGTTCTTGTTGACATGTTCCCGAGAAACCAAACCACGAAAATTCCCCAGAAACACATCATACCCTGCAGATAGAATAAAACTATACATGTAATAATTCCAAAAAAAAGGAATAGTTTGCTAAAGCACAGATATTTTCTAGACAAATATAACAAACCTTGGTCATAGGCTGCAAAAGCTGGAGAGCCAACAACACCATTAGATACCCAACTGAACCCCAGAGAAAAAAAGTATATTAGAATATCACTATGATATATTGTTGAGAAGTTAAAAGAAATGAATCCGAAGTCCAGATACTGGCCTAAAATAGAAAATTTTGATACTCAAGTAAATGCATTATTGCACAGTAAACATAATTTTGGTAACAAGATTATCTCCAAGAAAAAGACAAATGAAGGACACACCATAAAGCATCAAGAAGTTCATATGGTTTTGAGGCTTATAAGGGAATTCTCACTCCCCATGGCCATTTGAGGTACATTTTAAGGATAAACTGAAAGCACAATTCTCTTTGGCCTAAAGGACACAGCACCTTTTCACTCGTCACTTTTGACAAAAACTCAATATTTGCCAGTTGCCACTGACTTTCTGTAGGAACTACAGGCCATGTCACTCCCCCATACACCCACTCAAATGTCACAGAAATTATAATAACAAACAAACCTATGTTCCCATTTTATCCCAATTCCTAGCATAAACACATATATCCCTATCCCAAGCAAATATTTACAAACACAAAATTTAAGTGGGTATGCACAAATCTCTCAACAAGTTGCTCAATAGTGAGTTCTGAACTCAAATACTATAAATGCTCTGGCCTTTAGTAAATAAAGCCAATTCCATTTACCAGACTGTTTCTATCCTACTAATAGTAAGAATGTAAGGTTCATGCACCTATTGACTTAAAATAAAGCTCACAATGCAACAAAAGATTTTCTCTCAATCTACTTCACAAATTTTGCTTATTCTGACATCATAACAACACTCAGGCAAAATCTTTTGTTCTTCAAAACATGAGCTTTTCAAACACAAATAGACAGTATGACTCTCTTAACTCATAAGTAAACTAATAACAGAATAAAGTAAAAGCTAAGCAAATATAGAGATAAAATGACTCACCCCATTGATGAATCAAAAACCCCATGCTGAAGATAAACAGCTTTCCTTGAATCTCGCCTGGGAAGTCAGAACAAGCATTAGATACCACATGCAAGGTACCACCTTTTCTAGAAATCATAATGACATCCCTAATGATCACCATTTTCCACACAAATATTTTTGCCACATTCTTATCAATTTATAAAAGTTAACTTTATAAACAGAAAAAGACACATTCCCAACCATAATAAAATTATTCCACATATCTGAAGTTACTCACTCCACACAATGATAAAATAGTTGAGATATCAAAGTATGCCAATTAGAATCATGCACTGCTGTATCCATTTCTGACTTCTGAAGTAATTCATAAAAATAACCATCCGTGGTGCATTTAATTTTATCTCAGAAGATCAAAGTAAAAAAACTCAAAAAGGCTACTTAGTTAAATTTATGAAGATCCACATGATTTCAATCAAAATGAACATTTTTACCTAGGTATTCTTTCCAAAAGAAGAATATATCCATCAGCAGTGATCACACGAATGGCTTCATATGGATACCTGCCATAGATAGAATGATAAATCATGAAGCAGACTAGCAAGATTTCAAGACAAAAAAGAACAAAATGTAAAGGCAAATGCATGATAAAGAACATTACCCAAGGTCTGTTATGACATCCTGGCATGTCCGGGCATCTGTATTCAGAGGCTGATACTTTACATTCCTCTGTGTAGGTGTTGGGTCATTCTCTCCTAATGTAGCACTATAAATGGGGGTGTCCTCAACACCATCACAATCTTCTTTAGTGCCACTTTCATGAGATGAAAACAACCTGAATAATGTCCCAAAAGCTTCTGAAGGCGAAATAAGAAGATGTGCTGCCTTGTGAACAACATCGAAGACAGCTTCTATAGATAACTCTATGCCTTGATGAAGATCCTGATTCACAATATAAACATACTTAGCAATACATAATTTACATACTCATGAAATTGATCTAAACAACATAAACAAATACAATACAAATTAATGAATAAAGAAATTGTTGCACAACCTCTACAACTCCACGTCTCCTATCAGTAGCACGATGGATAATATGATCCTTGAGGCTTAGCACCCTCTTATGTGCATGTAAATGCGAAGGGCGCTTATTTCCAGTGATAGACATGGCTTTCGACACCCCATAATAAACTAACCGGAAAAGATGAAGTGGAATACACAGCAATAACTTTACAGGAAACAAAATCAAAAGTAAGATATACTGGATCCAATCCATCTGATGCCTACTGTACTTTGCAAAACCAGCTTCTGAGGTTCTAGAACTCTGAGATGCGGGAGATGGAGGGCAATCGAATCTATCACTATCTTCTTCTCCAGATGAGTATTCAAGGCTTGAATTATCAGAATCCACAGAAAGTTCATGGATGAACTGGTTGAAAGAGGATACACCACTTGAAAAAAGAAAGCAAAGTTCAAGGCAAGGACAACAATATCATGAACAAACTAGCCACATTGTTAAGCTGTAAAGAAAGGCATCCATCCCAAAATGAGATAGAATGCATGATCTGAACTCTAATGTTTCAGAGAATTAGAAAAGCAAAACATTAAAAAAAAGTAAAAGAAAAAATAAAATACATAGTCAAATATACTTACAAGTTTTTAATAAAACTAAAAGAATTACACTTTTTATCCCTATATACTAATTCCTTGGCATCAATTATTTTCTAGTTTAATTTGACGTCATTCTCGGCCAATTCTCTGGCTCCACTATGTGTCCTAATTTATTCTTTCTCTAATTTTCATTTTTCCCCTTCTTTCTTCTTGTCTGATTTTTAAAACTTCAAATCCTTAATTCAGAAAATATAAAGCCTTAGTCATTTCTTTTCAAATTTGGTTTTTCAATAATATAGTTCCTTGCAACTTGCATTCTTTCCTAATTCTTTTAGTATCCATGTGCTGTAGACAGCAACCTGCACAACAGGTAGATGAAGGATATGCATATAAAGGCATGAAACCAGTATCATGGGGTAGTAAAGGGTTGAAACCTTAATGCATTCATAGGTACACCTTTTATAAATTAGTATCAGTGCATGCAAATACTTGGTAAATGACATAAAAAACAACCCATAATAGAAAATGCAATTTTCTAAAGAACATTAACAAAAAAAATATTAATAACTGAACTAGTGACTCTTAGGCCTTAGCAAATAAATAGTGATTCTATTACTCCATACCAATAGTCTGAGTTATAACAAAGCAACAAATACAAGTATATAAAATCAACTACGTAACACTAAGAAAATAAAGAAAAAAATCACACAGAAAGTTACTAATGTTATAATGAAAACTTACTTCTCCATCCAACGTGGAAATCGCGGTCCCCTGAAAGTTGGCTTGAGTTCCCAACCATGGATGCCTTCAAGTATATTAGCTTTCCCAGGTAGTAGTGCCAACAAAAGGGCTGATACTCCATTGATTAGCCTCACAATATTGTTTAAGGACTCATAAGTAATTGCCTTCAATGACCTGCACTAAAAACCAGATAAATATGCCCATCCTTTGCCAAGTAAACAATTGATTAAGACATTAGGATAGAATACCCCATGGCTCTAAAACATCAATGCATTGTATTGTAGCACTTCCATCAAAACAAAAAAAGTATTAGGATTCCAAAAATTCTTTGCCACTAAAAGATCTTTTGAATTGATTAACACCTTAAGAGTTAAGACTGTACAAAAGCAACAAAATTAAACAGAATTGTTTTAGTCAAATCTTTTAGATTAGCAATAAAATAACATCCCCCTCCCCCCCAAAAAAAAAGGAAAAAGAAAAGTGCGTGAAAATTGCTATAAGAATAGCATTGAAGCATAACAGAAGCAAAATGACTTAACTCAATCCATCAAACAAACGATACCCATTTGAACAGTAAAAACAATACCAAACATCCAGTGTCCAGGAGGATCAGCAGAATGAGAGCCATAGCAACAAGTAAAAAGAAAAACCAGGACCAAACAGAAACTATGTCAAAAAAATAGAGAGGAGAAACACGTCCTTATCATTGAATCATTGCCTAAAAAACCATCATAATATAATTAAACTCCACTCACAAAAAAAAAAAAAAAAGGCACCCCATTTCATTTAAAACATAGATATCCAACAACCATGATAAAATATTCAACCCCCCACATAGATAAATCAAATGGACTTACTCTTTAGCAACACCAAGAACATGATCAACCACGCGTTGCATCATGGGGTTGTGTTTTTCCTTCCAAAGTTCGGTTATTTCTTCAAACCCCTCCAAATCCAAAATATGCGGAAAACCGAGAAATTTGGCGATAACCAGAATCGAATCAGAATGAAAAACAAACAAATTGGAAGCGGATGGTCGTGGAAGTTTGAAATCAGTGACAGACCGGTAATCCGATGAAAGGTTCTAAAATAACACTCACCAAACCAAAGAACCTTTGCCCTACAAGGTCGGTGGTTTCTGTCTAGGAGCCACGTGGCGATTCTCATTGGCGAAAATAATAAGTGCCGCTTTTTGGCTATAATTTCGTGTTGCTATGGATCACGATACACGTAATGTGTGGGGCCGAGGATTTATGTGGTGATGCTATATTCGCCTTCTTTTTATAGGACACGATATGGACCGTTGATGGAGTTTAATCAGTTATGTGATGGACCGTTATGATTGGCTCTTGCTTGAAAGAAGAGGCACGACACTATGCAAAGTGCAAGCGTTTCAATTTGACGGAATAAGGTAAATGCATTTTCTAAGTTTGGTATATTGATGACTTTATGACATTAATAGTTTAATACAAATAAATTGATTTTGAAATTTTTAATCCTATTAAATTCATTTTGAAATTAATACAAAACATATGTTTCAAAATCAAACATTTATCTCCTTGTTATTGCTCATTTTATTATTTAACTTCATTTTTTTTAAGTTACTAGTTTATGGATTTATTTATTTATTAATTTATTAATATTCAACAAAAGTCAAAAGGCAAACAAGTTTTTTTTTTAGAAAAGAGGGGCATGGTATATGGACGGAACTAAATCTAAAAAGAAAAATAGAATCAAATTTGCATTCTGTGAAGTGGTGTTAGTTGATTCTGAAGTTTCGTTTTACTTTACTTTTACCTAACGACACATTAATCATATGTTTCATGAAGAATCTAGCACATAAAATAACGTTTTCATTGCGGGATTCATACAATGGACTGAGTCTTGAATCAATATTGTTGCTTGTTCTTCTCTCGAGAGACGTAAATTAGTGTTTTTTTATTGGTAAATATTAATCTATCATAATGTTAGTTTTTATGGACGTAATCTAGTATATACTGGTACCATAAAGAAGTGGGAGTTTGTTGCTTACTATAAGCAGAGGAAGCAATTTATTCTACATTCCATGCGAATATGAACATGGAATTATGGAAATGAGGTTTTTCATTGTGGAAACGGATTCAGGACAGTTAGTTTTTTTTAATGTATTTATGCAATTTAGTGCACTATAATCGTTAAATGAAAATTATACTATTGAGATTTTAATTGGGTTATATATTATAAGTTTAACTTATGAAGATAAAATAAGAGTCAACTGATCTTAATTTAATAATACTACTAGTTGATTACATGGAAAAGTTTTTTTTTTTACATCAATCACATGAAAAAGTTGTGTTCTAAGAATATGAACCACCATTTAATTATAAAAAAGAAATTATAAACGCAACAGCACAAAAGGATTTTTTTTTTAATTAATGGGGTATGTTTCACTGGGTAGAAAAAAATAGAAAAGAAAAAAAAACACATATAACAATGCTTTTTCTTCTGTTTAGTTGGGGAGAAAATTAAAAGAAAAGTTTACTTTTAAAGACATAAATACAAAAAAAAAGTCTTCTATTCTTCTTTCAATTCAATTTTATTTTTATTTTTTCTCTCCTTTCTTCCTTTTCATCCATCCAATATACTGTAAATCTTGAATTAAGTTGTCCTTTTGGAGTTAAAAAAAAAACCCTAGACCCTAAGCACAACAGCACAAAAGGAATTTTTTGAGAAGTTCTCCAAAATATATAAAATTGGTTAGAATGAATCAAGAGTCAGCGAAGAGGGGCATGCTAACATTCATGATACATGTATGATAATATAAAAAATAAAAATAAGTTGAAAATTTAAATAAAGAAAGGAAGAACTCATTTTTGCCTCCAATCATAGTAAAGTCAATTAAATATAACACACTAAAAAATTTTTAAAAAAAGAAGAAGAAGAAGAAGAAGAAAGAATGGTACACGAGAGTTTAATGCGCTTGCAGGTAGGTATCCCTAATAAGTAATAATTCATTCATAAATTGCGTACTAGCCAGCACAGATTGACTTTGTCACTTTGACCTCAATAATTTACCTAATGGAATCTAGATTCTACATATTTAAGCTCGATTCTGTGAACCATTGATTTGAAGATATTAAAATTATACTAACACGTTATTGTATATAAGAAACAAATGAAAACATTTCTTTGTTGAATATAAAAAAGTGATCTTCCTCTTAAAAAAAGTGATCATAAATAAAGTGCTTTTTTTAACTTATTTTCAGTTTATTTAAACTTAAAAAATATTTTTTTTAGGAAGCACGTAGAATTTTTTTCTTATAAAAATAGAAATTATTTTTATTAAAAAAAATTAAACAAACACATAAAAAGTATAAAATTATTTATTTTCCTTACAAAAAGTGTTTTTTAAATAATAAAAAAACTTAAGAAAACAAGCCCCTAGTCCTGGACATGTTTACTAGGAACATACAAAAGATTATCATTATTCAATTTTTTTTTTTTTTTTTGCAAATGATGTAATTTTGATTTAGAAATTAAGCATATTATTTAACTTTAAAGTTTAGCTTTGGAAACAAAAGGTTTTTGCAAGACAAAGTAAGGCAATATATGTGTATGCATTGCAAGACTCGCAAAGAATATGACTTAGAAGTAAAAATGGGAGAAAATGTTTGACCTCATGTTTTTAAATTAATTTAAATATTCATGATCAATATTAAAAAAAATAGAAAATAGAAAAGGCCGAGCATGTCACACAAGATATAAGTGGAATGATTAAAATAGAGAAATATATTATGAGATATTTGTAGTCACAAAATATTTATCAAAACACGTTCAACTAGATTCTATGTTAATGAATCGAGGTCACAACTAGTTTTGTCCTACTAGGTACCTCCTTCCAATATAAAGTTAATCATGAAAGGTTTGGATTTTAAAAAATATATTTGATGTATTTTAAAGATGCATTTGAACTAAAGTCTTGACTATAAAGAGTATTCTAAAGTGTTTTGAGTTGGTGTCCAGGTTAAAGGTAATTTTTTCAATAATAGATTTGACATCATTTTAGAGGTGGAAGAGGTCAGCCAAAGGTATACCGAGTTATTGAATTGCAATATTTTGCATGTCCCTTTTCTATATCTTGATATACCTATAAGAGCAAACCCTATGAAATTAAAGAAGAAACTAGGAATCCCATTGTGAGAAAATTTGAAAAAGTTATCGAGTTGGAAACTTGGAATTCAATTGTAAGATGTTATCTTTTGTTGATAGAGTTTGTCTCGTGAATTTGATTTTGTAATTTTTTTATCTTTGTTTTACCTCTTTTTTCAAAATGCCAAATCTTGTGGTGGAAAAAGTTGTCAATACCCCAATAAACTTTTTGCAGGGATGTGAGGAGGGAAGAAAGAAATGGCTTGGTTGAGTTGGGACAAAGTGTGTTTGCCGGGGTTGGGTATAAAAAATATTGTCATTTTTAATGATGCGCTTTTAGTACAGTGAAAGTGACATATTTTTCATGAGAGGAAAACTTTATGGAGTGAAGGGTTAAAATCTAAATATAGAGGTAGAAAGAAATTCTATAGTGCGGAGGTCAATAAGACATTATCTTCGTGGTGGAAATATTTGTGCAAAGGTGTGAGGTGAAGAAAATGTTACAAAGTGATTTGATAATATGGTTGACTGGAAATAGGAAGTGATGATAATATTTTCTTGGCATGACTCTTGGATTGGGCAAGAGCCTTTAGCAAACATGTGTTCCTAGACTTTACTTGGTATCACACCAAAAGATGAAGTTATTACAAATATGGGAAATTTGATTGATAAGTCTTGGCATTGGAAGCTTCTTTGGGGTTTGTACACAGTTAAATCTGTATATGTTATGTTATGTGCAAGTAAAATTTTGTCTCACACGCATAACGCATCACCCATTTTGCTTTTGTTAGATTTTTCTCATATCATGTAGGAAAATGCTCAATCACGTGACGAACACTTAATAACGACATTAACCCAGCCCAACATGTATTGTTTGTGTGCGTGCGTCCTCTCGTGCTTCCCACTTCTTTCTAGCCCAACCCAACATTAACCTTAATTTCCTATTTTGTTAGCACTCGAGATTTTTCGCAAGTGCATGAGTGGGCCTTACATAACCTTTACGTATTAAAAATGATTGGAAACTACTAAAACTAGCACTTTAATTTCTTCTTCCTTTCTTTCTTTCTTTGTTTGAAAGTTTTTTTGTCCGAAAAAAAGGATATTTATTGATAAGCACAAGAAGTGTCATAGATTCACGATTTCTGTTCTTTTTTATTTGAAAGTAATTGGCAACTACGGTACACATGCTGTTTGTGACTATTAATTTTAGAGGTTGTGGAGTTAAAAAGGAGCATAACTATGTATAAAAATAAAGAGCATAACTGCGAAAGCATGTTCTTTTAGCTTGGTTGATTTGAAATTGGATTCAGCACTGTGCTGGAATGATCGATTATAGATTTTTTCACCCACAAATATTCTTTGGGATAGACTTGTATTTCTCACCACTTTCTGCGTTGCAAGCTTTCCGCTAATGTTTTTTCTGATGGATTTTTTGCTATTAAACGGGCAAAGGATTTAGAAATTCCTTCTAAGCAGAACTTCAATTCCATTTTTTTACCTTTTTTTTTTGCAAATTTTTCTTTTTCTTTTACCATTATATTTCTATCCTCCTGCT
Source organism: Glycine max (assembly GCF_000004515.6). Taxonomy (NCBI): domain Eukaryota; kingdom Viridiplantae; phylum Streptophyta; class Magnoliopsida; order Fabales; family Fabaceae; genus Glycine; species Glycine max. The sequence goes on along the minus strand of NC_038245.2, from coordinate 42,091,243 downwards.
ATATACACAAAAATAAATTAAGTTTAAATATAAATTTAAAACCTATAATTTTTTTCAATTTTGATTTTAATTCTTATACTTTAATATTTCAGTAATCTCAATAGATTATTATAAAGTAGTGAATCAATTTCTTCTAATTTTGAAATTACAAGGATTTACAAATTAAAACTAAAGTATAAAGATTCAAATCAAAATTACGAAAAACTATAGACAACCCGAAGAATTATATGGCAACAAATTACCGATTTTTATGGCAAAATAATGCTCTATTAATCGTACATGTGCTGTAACAAACCAATTTGTCCAAACTTCAAACCCTGAAGTAATTTCTTCAACCATACTTAGTTCTTGCCTTCGTGGCTTTGTGCTGTTCTTCAAAATTTTATGTCCATTCTCAGACCATAAAAGAATTGTATTATCCCGAGAGCACTACACTAGCCTCAAAAAATTCGGCTGTGCACGTGTCACCATATTAACGTGTGAAACCAAATTCAGTGTGCACCTTACAAAATCTCTTTCACCCACCCAAAAAAATCAGTGTGGTAACGACAAAGACAATGTTGGACTTTTTCTCTTCCACTAGAACTACATACTACCCTTCTATAGTTCTGTTGTTATAGGAGCTAATTAACTGCTCCAACAACCACAAAGAGACTGAAAGAACAGCAATGGAAGCTGCATTATGCAGTGCACTTGCTCTTTCACCCAATCAAGTATTCAATGCAGCAAATCCTGGTACTATACCATGTCCACTTTCTAACTGTGTTCCATTTTTATTTTATTTTATTTTATTAACATAAGGGTTACATTCAAAACTGTTTGCTTTATTTTTTTAATGAACATGTTGTACTAGTTGTTTATATTTATGCTTATGACATTTTTTTCCCAAAAAAATTGAGGAAGAGATCATGTTACTAGATATAATTTTCATTTTATGCAACCTTAGTAAAGAGAAAGGGTTCATATTTTAATTGCTATTAGTTTTGTAATCGCAGGAGATAAAAATGTTCCTTTGAAATATAGCAAAGATCGGAGTGTTGTAATGACAGTGGCAGCCACTGGAATATTAGGGAAAGGTGGTGGGTTGTTGGAGAGGCCAACCATAGAGACAACATCACCTGGTCGGGAATCTGAATTTGACTTAAGGTAACCAACGACATTAGCACAATTGAGAAGAATTGAAGAAATGTCTTGAAAATGCTTCATATAAAATTAAGAGCTCTTGTTGCTTGTTTGTTGGTTCATATAAAATAGTCTCTGTTGGAAGTGTAAATCATACCTTTTCTCTGACAAATTAAAGCTTTTAGGTGAGATAAATGATGGGTACGTGATTTGTTACTGAAGGTGGTTGCAAATATATTTGCAAAGATATGGGATGAATGCGGATGGAAAATGAACCAGATAATTAATTTTTTCAAAAATAATAAAATTAATTAATTAAAAGAACGTGGAGGTGAACGTGCGCTTCCGACATAAGCTACATTCAAGAAACTGTAATCCCTTGTTCAAGGACAGAAATTAATCCATTGTTAACACTCAATGCAAATTATATTTTTGGAATCAGTTCATCTAGATGCCACAGAGAAAGGGTATCTTTTCCTCTGTTTGGATTTAACTCTTGTATATTAAGTCCTTCTTTTCCCTCCTAACCTTTTCCTTTTCTCGTCTTTAGTCCATCTTCTTGTTTGCATATAGTATTTCATTTTTTTCCTTGCATTCATTTTACTTTCTAATAATTGTTAAACCTTTTGAAAAACATAGGTTTTGCCACTGAAGTACAAACTTGGACCCTTAATTTCCTACTGTGTTACAGTAAGATGTGCCGAGAGGTTTCTCTTATGGGCTAAGAATAATTACTATTTCATATTTCACAATTATCAATTGAACTAAACTGCCACACCTAGATGTCAAGTTTAGTTTTTAGACCCGTTTTTGTTTACTGAACAACACTAATCAAGGCAATAATACTATTGGATTTTTGGAATTGAGCCTGGTGAAAGTAATGAAATGCCAAAGTTGTGTCTATAGCATGTTGATAACGAGGGTGGAAATCTTTCTTGTAGTTTCATCTTAACCTTTTATTAGAGATCCACTGTATTTGCTTTTGAGATGAGCTAAGGCATAGTTGTCAAAAGAAAAGTGATTGATTTGTTTCTTTCTCTGGCTTGTTGTCATTGGAAAAGAAATGCAATTATAAAGTAGGCAAATCCATTTTGTGGAAACTTATTCCTGTCTTTCTGCATTTGTTGGCTCTTCTCTTTGTTTATTCCTGTCTCATTTCATCACATGTTACTATAAAGCAAAATAGAATGATGAAACCTTTCATGACATGTTTTCTGCCAGGAAATCGCGGAAAACATCCCCACCTTACCGAGTTTTGCTGCACAATGACAACTTCAACAAGCGAGAATATGTTGTGCAAGTGTTGATGAAGGTGATACCTGGAATGACAATTGATAATGCGGTTAACATCATGCAGGAGGCACATTATAATGGACTAGCAGTGGTGATAGTATGTGCTCAAGTGGATGCTGAAGACCACTGCATGCAGTTAAGAGGAAACGGCCTTCTAAGTTCAATTGAGCCAGCTGATGGTGGTGGTTGTTGATACATAGAGAGACCATTGACATGAGCTTTTGGCCTAATAGTTTCATTGGAGAGGTGACGTATCATATCATATCATACACATTTCAATTTTCACAGTTCCATAATGTGCATGTTTCCAACCACTGAAGATGGTTGTATAGAAAATTATTGACTAGGTAAGGAAAGTGATAGTGCTAGTTAGTTAGTAGTTAGTACTTATACAGGACATAAATTGCTACCAACCGGTAGCATTATTTGGATTTAACGTGTTATACTATCATTAGTCCCTACATTTCCACCTTTTCATTGAAGCAAGCCTCTTTATATTAGCAATAAACAGAACATAGCCTATATAAAATTGGTTGTCTGACATAGAAATAATAACTTAATGACTATATCTTGGATTAATATGATGATTGATACTCAAGAAAAATTAAAGTCAGTCAAGCAAGCCCCAATTGTATAAAATATCAGCAGGGAATGAGCTTTAACTCGCAGTGCTATGTATACTCCTAAAAGAAGTAATCTGAAAAATATTTTAAATCTTCAAGTTTGCAGCATTAAAGAAAACATATACACGGCTATCCATTAGTACAACATTAGTTACTACCTAAAGTTTAATCCAGGTTGGTTGCAATCTATGTTTCAGTAAGCAGTGAAAAGTAAAAACATAATCAAAGATAAAAGAGAATCTAGGAACCAAGAATGGTAATAACTGTCAGGGCTCATACAACAACCATAACAACCGAAACTTTTCTCTTTAGGTGGAGTGATCGAGTTGTATAAATATGATGTGTCCAAAATGATATTGCTAGTTTTGACCAAATTTGGTTGAAATTGACCAAAGTGTGCTTTCACATTGGCTACATTTATGTGTGTGAATTAGGCTGATTGTCTAGCCAAAGACTCAAGGTTTGTTAGAAGTAATATTACCCTATCTTGATGTAGCAACAAGACAACTTTACTACAAACCGAGATTCAATATACTGTTCATGAGCTTATGCTGTGACTTTGGTCAACTCATATGACTTGGGCTGGTTCAACTTTTAGGGCTAAGTAGCCTATTCAAGAGGCCCAAGCCAGAACTAAATCAAACAATGTCAATGCCATAGTGTTGTATTATGAATCATGTTTATAGTTTATAGACAAACTATTGACCCCTTTTTAATGACTTTGTCTATAATTTTTCTCAATTTCCCTCTATAGGGCTACTCTCCCATATGGAAATTTTGTATTACACATGCAGGAACCACCTAATGTAATATTCTACCATTTTTTTTCTTAAAAAGTCGTTATTCTAACTTTTTTTTTTTTTTTTATAACTAAGGACTTATGGTTATACTTATTTTTTTATGTTCATTGACAAAACCTACCCGAAGGCTTGTGAATTCACACTTACTAAGATTTTATAAATTATGCTCGACTTTTCTCTCTTTTGTGATATTACTTTAACATTTTTCGATCATATAAAAGTATAAAAAAATCAAGAAAAGCCTATGTAGTGAAAAGAGTACATAGTTTTATATTGCGTAATTTTTTTGAAAAAAAATTATGTAGGATTTTAAAAAAGTTATTATGACAATTTAAGCATCCATATTTTTAACCTATTTATTCTTATGCCCTCTTCCAACTGCAAGTATTATAACCATCCCACGTACCTACTCTGTGAACATTAAAGTGTTACAGAAGAAAACTCACTCTAGCCTACTACACTCTATAGTACACCATTAAAATTTAAAAGCGTGTTCAATTGAGTTTATGACCCTTGGATAATATACACTTAGCATTTCACTTTCCTTATCAATTATATTTCCCCGGAGGCAAGATAAAATAACTTTGTCCCTAAGAAATAAATAAACACAAAAAGTACAATAAGGATATTAAGTATTAACTAACAAAGTTTGCTAGTTGTAATTTGACAGCATTGTTTAAAAAAAAAAACAAGTTTGACAACATTACAATCGATAGTGATTAATGACATCCTCCAATGATGTAATGAATTACCTTATTATGTGATCAAATACATTGTTATAAACAATTCTAAAATTTGGAAATAAAGCCTGAACCAAAGCACAAGCAGTGCCTACCACAATTAATACTACCATTTATATTTTTTTAATAGATTAACCCAAAACATATAAAGAACTTACTTGTTCGTAGTCATGGAAATAATATATACACAAGCATTAAATGGCACAGGTTGAACAACGAACGATCTGGAACAGGGAAATAATTGTGTGGGCTGGTATGAGGGTATCGTCTAACGAGGTAATATCTATTTGTTTAAATTTTTAAAAATATTTTTTTAAAAATAAACAAAAATTTATTTTAAAAAATTTTGTTTTAAATAATTTAGACACACAGAAAAGAGAAAACTACTTATTTTATAAAAAAAAGTATTTTTCTTCTTCAAAAAATTAAAAGAGTAGGCCTATTATTAGTTTCTTATGAATTTAAAATTAGAAATACTCCTGAATGTTGGTTCTTGTTATGAGAAAAATTATATATAATTTATTAGAATTAATTAAATCAATATTACTAAATACTACTACTAATAGTAATAAAAAGTGGAAGAGATACCCCTCTAAAAATAGCATCCTCTGCAACAATGAGGGCTAACATAGGGGGAAGATTTAGAACAAAAGATTAATAGCCTCCAGCCCAAATTTTCAAGAAAATCCGCACACGGTTGGCTTTTCTAACATAGACCAGTCAGTCATTTGCTGCCAGACTTGCATGATGTTCCTTAGATGTTGGGAACATGGCATATCATTTGAACCACTGAGACACAATCTAACACTAACACAAACACAAAGTGGGCTAATTGAAGATTAAGATTAATATGACAATATGTATGTATACCATACTTCAAGCCCCAAAGTTCACCAGTAATGTGTTTGGATTGAGGCTCCAACCAATAAGAGACCATAATAACTCATTAATACTAATATTAACTAAACCAAAATCAAAAGTATTAAATTTATTTAGAGAAATTATAAAGATTCATCCCATCCTGGAAATAAGGCGACTGGGATTGTGTAAAAATAAAATGTAGAATAAATAAAGATAATATGCACTAATATAAGATAAAAAGAAAAAAATAATGTAAAATCGATATTTATAAGGAATCATTCATTCATTTAAGAACAACTTACTCAGTAACATGATTTAATCACTGAGTTGAGCATACATCCAAAATACAGAACAGTAAACTTGACCTTTCTGCATGCACATAAAAACAAAGCCAGCAATTAGATTTAGAGCCATCTTTCTATTTATTTATAATAATAATAATTTAATAATACATACGATGCAATACCAAACTCTTTTTTCTCACTTTAATTTCCCCATCCACCAACCAACAAATCAATCTTTATGTGATACAAGCACCTCTCTCTCCCCTCTCTTTTCCTCAAACCAATAAAGCCAATCACCCCCCACACCACACTTCACTCTCTCTTCCCAAAACAAAACAAAAAATGGCTGAAACTCTAAACCTCCCATTGCTACTCTCAGTCTGCATCATCTTCACAACCCTCTCTCTTACAACCTCTCGCACGATCACAACCCCATCACACACCAATGTTCTCGATGTCTCTTCTTCTCTCCACCAAGCCCACCAAATCCTCTCCTTCAACCCACAACTTCTAGAAGAGCAATCTTCAGAAACAGAAACTCCCACTTCACCATCTTCTTCTTCTTCTTCATTCTCTCTCCAACTCCACCCAAGAGAAACCCTCCTCAACGAGCAACACCCCAACTACAAAACCCTAGTTCTCTCCCGACTCGCCCGCGACACAGCCCGAGTTAACTCTCTCAACACCAAACTCCAGCTTGCCCTCTCCAGCCTCAACCGGTCGGATCTTTACCCGACCGAAACGGAACTGCTCCGACCCGAAGACCTCTCGACGCCGGTCTCCTCCGGCACCGCCCAGGGCAGCGGCGAGTACTTCTCACGCGTCGGCGTGGGGCAACCCTCGAAGCCCTTCTACATGGTCCTCGACACCGGCTCCGACGTCAACTGGCTCCAATGCAAACCCTGCTCCGATTGCTACCAACAATCCGACCCGATTTTCGACCCGACAGCGTCCTCCTCGTACAACCCCTTAACCTGCGACGCACAACAGTGTCAGGACCTCGAAATGTCCGCTTGCAGAAACGGTAAATGCCTCTACCAAGTCTCATACGGTGATGGCTCATTCACTGTAGGAGAATACGTCACCGAAACTGTGTCGTTCGGAGCCGGGTCGGTTAATAGGGTCGCAATCGGTTGCGGGCATGATAATGAGGGTTTATTCGTTGGGTCCGCTGGGCTTCTTGGGCTTGGTGGTGGGCCTTTGTCATTAACTTCACAAATCAAAGCGACGTCGTTTTCGTACTGTTTAGTGGATCGCGACTCGGGAAAATCGTCCACGCTCGAGTTCAACTCACCTCGACCCGGTGACTCGGTCGTTGCACCGTTGTTGAAGAATCAGAAGGTGAACACTTTCTACTACGTGGAGCTCACCGGAGTTAGCGTCGGCGGGGAAATCGTGACCGTTCCGCCGGAGACTTTTGCCGTTGATCAATCCGGCGCCGGAGGTGTGATTGTGGATTCTGGAACCGCGATAACTCGGTTGCGGACTCAGGCCTACAACTCGGTGCGCGACGCTTTCAAGAGGAAGACTTCGAACCTGCGTCCCGCGGAGGGGGTTGCGCTTTTCGACACGTGCTACGACCTGTCGTCTCTGCAGAGCGTGCGGGTGCCGACGGTGTCGTTTCACTTCAGCGGCGACAGGGCGTGGGCGCTGCCGGCGAAGAATTACTTGATTCCGGTGGACGGTGCCGGGACTTACTGCTTCGCGTTCGCGCCGACGACGTCGTCTATGTCGATTATTGGGAACGTGCAGCAGCAGGGGACACGTGTCAGCTTCGATCTAGCAAACTCTTTGGTGGGATTCTCGCCCAACAAGTGCTAGATTAGATAGATCTTGTAATTTACATATTTAACCCTGTTGTTGTTATTAATAATTTATGGTGATATATAGCGGTAGGTTTCTATTATTAAAAGCCTAATGGGACCCACTCAATTAAGTTTGAGAAGGTTTTGCTTTTGCCCTTGGACCTTGGATTGTGTGGGATCGTATGCAATTGAATTGAATACTCTCTCGATGGCTTCGAAATTTGATCAAGATGAGGCCATTTAGGTTTTAAGAATGGAGTTCATGCTTTCATACTGCTTTCTAGTACTACTTTCTGCTGTTGGTGTAAAGGCTTGCATGTAGGCCACATGGCAAACAATGTGACAATCATATGAGATCAATTTCACATGGGCTTGTTTGTTGTGGAGATTTTATTTTGGATAAATAAAAAATAAAGGAGAATTGAGGGATGTTTGTCTCTTCATTTTATTTTATCATTTTTTAACTCATTTGACTCAAAGTCTTTTCTTTCTTTTGATTCATATCTGTAACGATGAGGAGGACAAGCTTTGATAATAATGTTTTTTGGTAGTACTTGCTATCTTGAAATAAGGACAATAATTTTTGAGTGTTTGCTGGAGCTGTTTTGGATATAATGAGGGGATGATTCTTTTATTCATAAACTTAGATGTACTAGAATAAACAAACCCACAACTTGGGCTTAGGTGACAAAGGTAATGTGATTATCGTCATTGTTTATTACATTATTTGAATTAATCAAACAGGAATAAGAAAGTTTTGCAAATTCTTTTTTTTTTTCTCAATCTGCATGGCCTGATTATGGGAACCTAATTAACTGGTTATGGGTTCTGATGTGTGTTATGAATAATGGTGATAGATAACATAAGAGTGGTAGTGGTGGGTACCGTAGCAATTTGGAAACATTAAATTGTGGGGTAAAGTATCCCTGATTGTCGGCGAAATAATGCATGGTAGTAAATGAGACTGGTGGTGTGTAGTTTGTTAATTGTTATCATGTCCTCTCTCTGGCGTTTTTCAACAGCTGGAACCCACTCCCCATTTCTCATTTCAAGACTAGCTTCAACTCTTTTTCTCATTTACAACTTAATAGTGCTATAATACTGTATTTTACTATTACTTTAATCAACATTGTAATCTGTAACATGAATTTCTATATACTATTAACGTAATAAAACTGATTTAACTTAGATTCTTGTCTTTTATAATATATTTTTTAAAGAGATATAATATTCTTTTTCATTTATTTTCTGACTTGAGTTTTCTGAATGCTCATATTAAATTAAATCAGTATTTTTTTTATCTTTAATTAAAGTTAATTAAAATCTATATTTTTAAATTTCTAGTTAATGTTTAAAACTATTACCAAAATCAAATATAATGTGAAATACATAGATTACAATAATATAAATTTTATCAATTATAAATTTTTGCACGTTCTTAAGTTAAAGTATTTTATTTTAATTGGTTTTTACTTTTTTTAATAAATCAAATTACCAATTAAACAGGGAACACAAATTACATTTTGAGTTTTTTTTTAGTACGGAATCTTTATATAAGTATTTATTGATATATGTAAGGCCTATTAAATAAAACCTCACGTTTCATTAACCACAGTAAGGGTCCCAGGTTAGCGTTAGGTAACTTTCTAAATTACAAAATCTTCACAGTATTCATGTAATTATTTTTTATTATAAAATTGGTAATATGATTTTAAATATCATAATTTTCTTCATGTTAATTAAAATTAAAATTGGTAGTATGATCTTAAGGGTTTGTCTAATTGACCAATACTTAGAAAATTATGATATCAAACTTATAAAAGTAACATTCAGCATTTGTTTAGTTAAACTTCATTAAGGCTCCTAAAAATATAAATTTCATCCTTAAAACATAGAACTTTTAATATTTTATTTTTCTATTTATTCCTGTTTTACAAAGTTAACTTTAAGATCCGAGTGAAAAGACAATTTTACATGTACGTCTAACAAAGTGAATTGAATAAGAGAAAGATGAAAGAGATAAAAATATATGTATATCAGATGATAAGATGTAATGAAAAGAAAGAAAGAGAGAGAGAGAAATAATGAATATTAACTAAAGTAGATATTTAGAAAAATGTGATGTCCAAAAGTGATATAGCTAGTATACATAACGATGGATACTGGACGTGCATGGAAGAAAAAATGTATCAGAAAATTGAAGGCAGTGGTTGGGAGAGCAAATGTTGTAGCAGCAGAGTGAAAGCAAGGAAGGGACTTTCAGTTCTCACAAATCATGCCATTGACAAAAATGCAGGTTGGTCAACTACAATCTACAAATGCTGCAAAAAGTAAGTGCAAGTCTCAAAATCTGTTGCCTCACATGTAAAAATGTTGCACGTGTTATGCCACTAACAAAGCCTCAAATCAAGGACCTTTTCCTCATCCATTGTTTCCTTTAGCATGGGTCACCTCTTCCTTCTTGCTTGTATCATGTTGCTATTATAATATGTAGAAAAGCATTAAGGAAGATATGTGTTGTTCACTTTGCGACTTTGTAGTGGTAGTTTTTTTTTTTTTTCTGGGAAATCGCTTTACGTAATTGGGGTGCATAATACAAATCACTAGAGTCTCAAACAAGAAAAACTTTTGTGTGTTGACTACTTATTACACATTGGAATCATTGAAAGAGGTATGTAATCAAGAGTATGAAAGAGGACGGAAAGTCAAAAAGAGTAAAAGCTGCGGTTAGTTAAAATTTGATTTCAAAATCACGCACTTTATAAAAATAATAATTTAATCACATTATAACTATTTGTTCAATAATCTTTTTCTAATAAAGATAGTTGTTCTGTTCTATTCCCGAAACTAATTGAAGATGACTTGACGTAATGAGCAACTGCTTCCTTCACACACACATCCAATTCTAGACAAAAAAAGATTGTGAGCCTTTTGCCTTGAATAAGTTTAAGCAAACATATGGCATTTTTTTTTTAAAATAAGTTAACTTAATATATCAAACCTTTTCTGAAGGAAGTTGACAATTCCCATTTTCACACAGAAGTTAGGGAGTGCACATCACCATTGAAAATAACGAATCATGGTGAACATGACAGCAAAGCTTGCACATATTTCTTTCTTTACCTTTTTCTCTCGGGTATGGTCAAAAGTGGAATTATATAATCCCAATTGAATAGCAGAACCATCCATAAAATCAATAGAACAGTTACCGCGTCGCAAACTTTTTCAACAAATAACACAACAAACTTTCTTTGAAGTGTGGCTTCCAGAGCTAACAATCAAAGTTTTTTATTTTTATTTTTATTTCACCGTATCATAAAAATATTATTTAGCTGCTTTTATGTTAGCTAAGTCTTCTCAGAAAAAAAGAATGGAAGTTCAGTTACAATAGACAGAGTATACCCACTTAACTTAAGGAGAATTCTTTGCATGTAAGTAGTGTTGGTCTCCTCAATATGAAACTACTGAGATCATGAAATAAACATTTAACTTGGTTATCAATTTTTTCCTGGGCGTTGTTGCCGGGGGCACAATTTTCACTATTGGAAATGGAGTTTAGTCCTTTTAGTTAATCACTTGGCAAGAAGATCCTGCTTGTTTCAAATTCAACAACCACTCAACTTACTATATGCTATATCTTGTTGGCAGTCTTAACAATCGTTGTATCTTTATCAAATCCCTCAGCCAAATTTTACGCACTGGTTCCAGTCAACGTATTTTAGTTTGTTTAGAACCACTATCCATGTGCTTAGGAACCTTTTGTCAGTTAAAATAATTGGACCACACAGACACAGTAAGAACAAAGACACTAATGCTTCAATTCTTTGCTTAGCGTGAAACCCGGTCAATGAAATGTACTACCAATAAGATATGATCAGCGTGAGGACCATGGACGACATAGAAAAACATGCAGGAACAGATGAACAATAACATTTTATCCATTATTTTATTGGGGGAGGGGGGGGGGGGGGCTATTTCATGAAAACTTTAAAAATTTACAACAACCAAGCATTATCCCACTAAATAAGATCAACTACATAGATTACATGAAGTCATTCATCACAGTTTTAGCAGAAATATGTCAAGAATAATCCATGTTTGATATAACAAGTTTTATGTTGACTATTGAAGACCTTACACAACCCTCCTCCTTAACAATTTAATTGAAAAAATTTATTTTTTAAAAAAGGTATTGAAAGTGTAATTTTACAGAATTTAATACCTAACCTCAATTAGTCATAACCCATAAAAGTCTTACAATTTGTTAATATAAATTTCAGTCCATATTTCTTTCGTGGGTCCGTCAAGTGTCAACAAAGATTTTATAGTGGCATTTGCCTATAAAAAAAAACACGATTTTGTAGTGTTTTGCCATTGTCGTGTTCAAGAAAAAAAAAATGCCTCTATATTTCATTGCAACATTGTTAGAGTAAAACAACAGTCATATGTACAATACATTTGATATTTGAATATTGACAATATGTTATCGTTCTGTCTGTAAAAAAAGACCACTGAAAAGAGGTTGCACACCGACCATGTGCACCGTTCAATTTGAGAAATCGACCACTGAAAATTGAGTTGAAAATGACCACTGAAAAGAGGTTTCATTTCGACCACATGTACTGTTCAATTTGAGAAATCAATCGCTGAAAACTGAGTTGCATATCCACTATGGTCCACGCGGAAGATCAACGTTTTTCTCTCCGACAAGGAATTCCTCTGGGCCATTGCTGCAGGAAAGAGAAGGGTAAAGAGTGGCTGAAATCCATGTACAGTAGTTATAACAGTGAAATTAGTCGTCAGATATTTTACCTAAGATAACTGAGAGCAGACATTCGGTAGAGACAGGTGAAGACCAAGATATGCAATCCAATGGTATAAAAGAATGCGAAAGTTCGGGCATACCTGCAACAGGAGGATTCTTTATCAATTAACTTAACAATAACATGTGCAAGAAAGAAGAAGGAATAATACACTTGATCTTCCCAAGTCGAAAGTAAAAACATCAAATAAAATGCTATCGAAGCTTAGCAAATTATTTAAGCAGAAGAATGGGAATATCAAACGGGTTAACAAATTATTTAAGCAGAAGAAAACAGGAGCATTGAAGAATGTCTAAAATATAGCAGAAGCCTTCAAGCATACTTGTTCCCAAGGAGAAAACGTCCACTGCTGAGTGTAATTCTGTCCCTGAATCCTAACTCCTTGTATCTTTGATCCCTTTCCTAATTACATGAAAAATAGATGGAACAGTTCATAATTAAAATTAAATAACATTGAATACAGAACACAGTGAAAGATAACTTAGTCATGTTTCTAACCAATCACTTCCTAATCTTTCATCCAATCCCAATAAGCCCTCCCTTTTCTAGGTAAGGTGCAAAATGGGAGAGGGAGATCTACACATAAGGAGAATCCAGTGTTCAATAGCTCCAACAGGCAACAACAATTATTCAAACGCAAGTTTAACCAACAAAATTAGACTTTCAATCAAGGACATAACAGGCATTCTTCCCTGTACCTACTGACTAAACATATACCATTTTCTAATCTCAGTAATAATACATCTGAAAACTAAAGTTATTTCACAAACACAAACAGTTATGAACAAGTTGCATTTGGCAGCACCAACCTTAAAATAGATAGAAAATTCCTTCAAAGATCTTTATGTGCGGTTTTAGGCTTTTAGTTATCTTGGACAGATAGACACTTCAGTTTCAACATATGCATATGATCGCGTTCAGAGTACCAGGCCCGAGAGAGAGACCCAGCAACCCGTTTATCTTAAAGACTACGTACGCATATGAAGCACGTGCATGTGCATTTTCGTAATTGTATTAGCATTAACGAGGCACGCATTCTATTAGGATATGCCAGTACTTGTCGTGTGATATTTCGCGCCTGTAATAAGATAGCAGAAGGTTCTAGTACTGAATGAACCTATATATATACCTGAAATAGTAATGAATAAAGCAGAATATCCATATTCAGTTTATTTTTATCCTTCTTCTTCTTCGTATTTTAGGAGATTCCTCCCTTGGTCTCGAATTCAAGGGACAAGCGCTATCAATTTGGTCCAACCTGCCGGCGTCGCCATGACCGAGCACAACACTCGTTCGAAGACCACGGACCGCCTCGAGGACGCCGTCCTCCGTCTCACACAGACTCACCACGACCTGTCCCTCTGTTTGGATGCCATGCAGGAACAGCTCCAACTCCTGCAAATCCAACACCAGCCACAACCACCCCCATTACCTCCTCCGCTATCTCCACCCTCGTCGCGCCACCATATCAAGCTTGATGTAGCCGGTTTCGACGGGACCGACGCCATGGGATGGATCTTTAAGATCTCCCAGTTCTTCGAGTACCACCATACACCAGACGAGGAGCGCGTTATAGTAGCATCTTTTTATATGGACGGACCAGCCCTAAGCTAGTATCAATGGATGTATCGTAATGGATTCATCACGTCCTGGGCCGCCCTCCTGCAAGCACTTGAGACCCGCTTCACGCCAACTTACTACGATGATCCCAGAGGTACTCTATTTAAACTTACTCAAACAGGCACGTCAACGAATATTTGCATGACTTCGAACGCTTGGCCAACAGAATTATCGGGCTTCCCTCGTCGTGTTTACTCAGCTGTTTTATTTCCGGCCTCGCGCCGGAGTTACGTCGGGAAGTTCAAGCTTTCCAGCCCATCTCTCTCCCTCAGGCCATCTCCCTCGCCAAGCTGCAGGAAGATAAACTTGACGACAGGCGCCGTTCCTTCTGCCCCCGTCCACCGGCCTCGACCCCTCAACCTTTCCCGACCCTCTCCCCCACCACACAACCACCCCACACCACTGCCATCATTTCCCCGTTACCCTCCCCTCAACCGAAACCTACCCCTCCCTCCCGCAACCACGTACGCCGCCTCACCCCAGAGGAGACTACCCGCAAGCGCGAACTTGGACTGTGCTACAACTGCGATGAGAAATGGGTCCCCACACATAAATGCAAGGCCCGTTTCTTCCTCTTGATCTTTGAAGAGGATGAACCCGACCCAAACACCCAACCCGCAAACCCCATCCTCTCCCAACCCTCCCCACCCTTGCCCAGATTAGTTTCAACGCCCTTTCCGGCACCTCCACCCCCGATGCTCTCCGCCTCTTTGGTTCCATCCACAACTCACGCGTCACTGTGCTCATTGACGGAGGGAGCACGCACAATTTTATCCAATCACGCGTGGCCAAGCACCTTCAACTCGCCACTGTCACGACCAACCCCCTGCAAGTCACCGTCGGCAACGGCACCTCCCTTCCCTGTGACCAACTTTGCCCCCACACCACCCTATCCCTTCAAGGTCACGACTTCTACGTTGATCTTCATGTTTTGCCCATCAGTGGCGCGGACATAGTTCTTGGTATCCAATGGCTCAAACACCTCGGGCCCACCATCACGGACTACGCTGCCCTCACCATGCAATTTCAGTACCTGGGACACTTAGTCCTTCTTCGCGCGGATGCCCCCACGGTGCCTGCCGACATGTCCTCACTTCAGCTTCGCCGTATGTTGCAGACCCACTCCACTTCTGCTTTCTTCCACATATCCATCAACCCTCTTTCCCCAACTCCGTCACCCCACCCTGCCATCACCCACCTTCTCCAACAATATACTCACCTGTTCCAACCACCCACAACCCTTCCCCCTCCCCGGCCAATCACCCACCAAATCCACCTCCTGCCAAACACCTCCCCCGTTAACGTTCGTCCCTATCGTTACCCCCACTTCCAAAAGGCGGAAATCGAGAAGCAAGTGCAGGATATGCTCTCATCGGGTCTCATACAGCTGAGCAACAATCCCTTTTCCTCCCCAGTCCTACTGGTCAAGAAGAAGGACGGGAGTTGGCGTTTCTGCGTTGATTATCGCACGCTCAACGCCGTGACGGTGAAGGACAGGTTTCCAATGGCCACCATAGATGAGTTGCTCGACGAACTGGGTTTAGCCTCTTGGTTCTCTAAGCTCGACCTTCGCCAGGGCTTTCATCAAATATCCATGGCTGTCGCTGACGTCGCCAAAACCGCCTTCCGCACCCACCAAGGACACTACGAATACAAGGTAATGCCGTTCAGTTTATGTAACGCTCCCTCCACCTTTCAGGCGACCATGAATGAACCCCTCAAGCCCTTCCTTCGCCGCTTTGTTGCCGTCTTTTTCGACGACATCCTGGTGTACAGCGCTTCTTTAGATGATCACGTCTCCCACCTCCGCCAGGTATTCGATTGTTTATCTCATGCTCAATTCTTCCTCAAGGAAACCAAGTGTGTCTTCGCCCAATACCAATTGACATTCCTCGGACACATCGTCTCAGCCCGCGGTGTTGCCTCTGACCCTTCGAAGATTGATGCTATGGTTCAGTGGCCCATTCCCACGAACACCCATTCACTTCGCGGATTCCTCGGGTTGACCGGTTTCTACCGTAAGTTCGTCAAGGGTTATGCTTCCCTCGCTGCACCACTGACTGCATTGCTTCAGAAGGATAACTTCCTCTGGACGAAGGCCTCTCAGACAGCCTTCGAATCCCTTAAACGCGCCATGACTCAAGCTCATGTTCTCTCCCTACCCGACTTTTCCATTCCATTCATCCTGGAAACGGACGCCTCCGGTTCCGCCATTGGCGCTGTCCTACAGCAACGAGGTCATCCTCTGGCCTTCTTCAGCAAAGCCCTGTGCCCTCGCATGCAGCAAGCCTCTACGTACGTCCGCGAGTTACACGCAATCACCACCGCCGTACGCAAGTGACGCCAATACCTCCTCGGCCACTCTTTTACGATCCTTACTGATCATCGAAGCTTGAAGGATCTCATGAACCAGGTCGTGCAGACCCCGGAGCAGCAGTCTTACTTAGCCAAGCTGTTAGGTTACAATTATGATATACAATACAAGTCAGGTAAGTCCAACATTGTTGCAAATGCGCTTTCCAGGGTACCTCATCCCGAAGCAAGCCAGTACTGGCTATTATCTATCCCTCACTTCATCTTCCTCGATACACTGCGCCAACACTTCACCACCAGCGCTCCTTTCCAGGCCATGCTTCACCAAGTTACGAGTGACCCCAGTTCACACCTTGAGTTTGCACTTCGCGACGGCTTGTTATTCTTCAATAATCGAATTTGGTTGGAACCCGACAACCCTTTCGTCGATACCTTGATTGACGAATTCCACTCTACTCCTATCGGCGGTCACCTCGGCTTTGCCAAGACACTCCATCGCGTACAAGCCAGTTTCCACTGGAACACCCTCAGCCGTGACGTTAAGCGTTTCATTCGACAATGCCCGACATGCCAACAAGTCAAATACGAGACCAAGCGCCCTGCAGGGTTACTCCAACCTCTGCCTATTTCCAGTTCCCCATGGCAAGACCTTTCATTGGACTTTATCACTGGTTTGCCTCCCTCGCGTGGATACACGACCATCCTCGTCGTAGTTGATCGATTCACCAAAGGCGCCCATTTTGGAGCTCTACCAGATCGTTACACCGCCCATAAGGTTGCACTCCTTTTCTTTGACATCGTCGCCAAACACCACGGCTTCCCTCGTAGTCTCATCTCCGACCGCGATCCAATCTTTGTAGGCCATTTCTGGCGCGATCTATTCCAACTTAGCGGCACCAAATTGTGTATGAGCACCTCGTACCATCCTCAAACGGATGGGCAGACTGAAGTGCTAAATCGAACCTTGGAACAATACTTGTGATGTTTCGTGCATGACTCCCCATCGCAGTGGACACAGTTCCTCTCCCTAGCTGAATGGTGCTACAACACCGCGGTTCATTCCGCTACCGGCATTACCCCATACGAAGCAACATATGGTAAGCCACCACATTCGCTGGTCTCCTACATCAAGGACTCTTCTTCTGTAGAAGCTGTCGACAGCCTGCTCTCATCACGCCAAGACATCTGGGCCAACCTCCAAATTCGTCTACAGAAAGCTCAGCAAGCCATGAAGATCCAGGCTGACCGCAAGCACCGCGACGTTTCTTACTCCATCGGAGATTGGGTTTACGTCAAACTCCAACCCTACCGCCATCTCTCTCTCACCCGTACGACATTTCACAAGCTGTCCAAGCGCTACTATGGCCCCTTCCGCATCACTGAGGCAGTTGGTGCAGTCGCCTATCGCCTGGCTCTCCCAGCTCACTCCAAAATCCACAATGTCTTCCACTGCTCGTTACTTAAACCCCATCACGGCCCAGTTTCCGAAGACGTTGCACCTCTACCCCCACAGGCTTCTGACCACCACCCACTTGTTGAACCGTTAAGTATTCTCGACACCAAGTGGGATACTACCTCGTCCCCACCATCTCTGCTGGTTCTGGTGCAGTGGAATGGTCTCGCACCGGAGGAAACATCTTGGGAGCGCTGGGACGACCTCCGTTCTGTATACCACCTTGAGGACAAGGTGGTTTTGCCAGCGGCGGGTATTGATAGCATTCAGAGTACCAGGCCCGAGAGAGAGACCCAGCAACCCGTTACTATGTACGCATATGAAGCACGTGCATGTGCATTTTCGTAATTGTATTAGCATTAATGAGGCACGCATTCTGTTAGGATATGCCAGTACTTGTCGTGTGATATTTCGCGCCTGTAATAAGATAGCAGAAGGTTCTAGTACTGAATGAACCTATATATATACCTGAAATAGTAATGAATAAAGCAGAATATCCATATTCAGTTTATTTTTATCCTTCTTCTTCTTCGTATTTTAGGAGATTCCTCCCTTGGTCTCGAATTCAAGGGACAAGCGCTATCAATTTTGTCAAGCTGTGACACTAATACAAACTTATAATGCATGAAACATTTTTCAATATGCTGTGTTTCATTGCAGCAGCCAAGTTAAGTCACCTTTTTTGAGAATGCAGCAAAAGGATTTATATCATCCTCATATATCTTCTTGTATTTAGATTCCACATCTGACATGAAACCACTTTCAAGATCTTCAGCATACTGAACAAAAAATCACAAATAAATCTGAGTTCAGGGTAAAAGGGAAAAAAGTTATCTTGAAGAATGAAATAGAGTGATGTTTTAAGCACAAATTAAAAACCTTTTTAGAACCCCTAGAAACCACTTTCTCATGATTATAGTCTTGTACATAACGAATCTTCCCGTATAGTTTGACATTATCAACTTTGCTCTTTTCCAGTTCCACTGTTAATACCCCAATCTTCTCCTTCAACTGCCTTATTTCCTAATAAAAGTGAAAAATTCACCCAAGTCAACACTCGTTACACTACCATATCCTTAATCCAAAATTGGGCTGATTATAAACATACCTCTTCTGTCTCTCGCAAGCGGGTCCTAAATCGATCTCTTTGATTGCAAATCACTTTAAGCATTGAGCTCTGATCTTGGTCTAAGGATACTTGCCTTTGGTCAGTATTCTGATGCAAAAAGAGCTAATTCAAGAATTCTTTCAATCTAATATACATGTGTACAAAAGAATATTTGGGGGTGTTATTAATCAATCACAAAAAATTATCCAGCAAAAGAATTTTTTCAATGTTCTCAAAATCTAAATCTTCTAATTGCATGGGTTCAATTGTAAGAAAATCAACATTCGTACCCAAAGTTATCATTAAAAAATCAAAGAAAATAGATTGCATCATTAAACCATCTGTCTTAATATAGGAGAGTATACTTACTCGCCCAGCTATAGTGAATTTTATTATCTGTTTGGTTAAGTCTTGTTATGTTAACCATAGTATTTCCTTAGTTTTCTGTTAGGAACTAACTCAAGGTTAGTTGACAGTTATTGCTAAGTAACTGTCTATATAAACAACAGCTTTGTAATCTGTTGTTAGTTGGGTTGATTTTATCAATACAATCACCTTTCCTTCTCTCTCTCTATCTCTCTCTCTTTCTTCCTTTTCTCTGAATCTATTATGGTATTTGAGCAAGGTCGATCCTTGACTAGTTTTTCATGGCTTCCGCTTCATCTCCTATTACTCAAAAGCTAAAGCTGTTAAGAAAAAGTTGAATAATGACGCACATCCCTTCGAAACCTGTTAGCTCGAAGAATGTATAAAGTTCATCTAAATTTGGATGCGGGAATGGGAATGATCAGAATCAATCTATCAATTACTTGATCAAGAAGCTTTGACAACATGCCATGAACTAACTATCCCACAAGCATAAGATGTTAAGAGAAGGCCTGTGATGAATTTTACTTATATCTCTTACAGATGCATCTGAAATTAGAATAGTAATTCCCCATTGTTAACACTCAACTCAACTCCACCCAACAAATTATTGATGAGAACTAATTTTTTGTTAACCTAAAAGAAAACAACAGTTCAGACAGACAGCATCTCTTTCCAATTGTTGAATGTATGAAACTTTGTTTCTTTTGAAGATTGGTCTGCAGAAAGAAGTAAAATGCAGAAATAATGGCAGCACAAGAGTGGAATTTACCTCAGAAACCTCACCCCCACCAGCTTCTGAAAGATCCCAATCATCAAGGAAGTTCCCTTTACGGTCTTTTGAATTGGAACTATATCCCTGTATCAAGAGGGTTACTAAATGCATTAAATAAATAAAAAGCATAAAATTTCATCATTATTCATAAACGCATAACCAAATATTAGCAAAAGAGAGCAATTCTTATTCTATTTAAAGTGGTGGATATGTAACAGAGGCAACCCAGGTAATCATTCCAAACCTTCAATATATCATCTTCCAACTTCTGTATCAATTTCTGTTGTTCATTAGACTTTGCTGTAAGTTCTGCTATCTTCTGTTCAGCTGTTTCCAGTATGGACGTTTTCTCAGAAAGCGTGACCTGAAAATGGTAGGACTTCCATCTGAATGAAAGAGGTATTTCCAAATGCACAGCAATAATACTTGCATTTCTACATGAAATTGTTATTGACTTCACAATAATTGCTCAAATGAAGGAAATACATAGGATCCTTTCATCACTGGTCTTGCTTTCTTTGAAAGCTACACTATATAAAAGGCTAGTGTTATGTTAGTTGATTATTTCTTTCACTCTGATCTTTTCAAAGTCTTCTTCTTTGTTTATGGGGGCAGGAGGACTGGATGTCCCATTGCTAAACAAATCACATTCTTACCTTCAACTGTGTTAGTTCATGTTCCATTTTACGGTTCTTATCAAGAAGAAGAGACTCCATCTTGCTCATCTCTTCTCCACTTGTAGCCACTTCCCAGTCTTCGGCCTCGATTGAATTATAACCCACTGCCTACAAGTATAGTTCACAAGGAACACAAATAGTGATGTTACAAGAGAGCCCACCAAAATGGTAAATAGAGGATACAGGGAACAATAAAACCACCTGCAAAATTTTCACTTTCTTGCGCAGATCATCAACCATCTTTTCTGTTGGCCTTGCTTTAAGTTCTTTCTTCATCTCCTCAAGGGCAGCCTCCTATATTAAGAGAAGGTGATAAAAAATAGTTTTAAATTTTCATGAGCATGGAAGAACAAAATTATGTGCCATATAACAAAGCAAATGGATTGTAATTGCTACTATATCAACTGCAATGCATCTGCTCGGGACTAAGCCAATTTGAAAACAAAATATATTGGATCAAAATCTTGGGGAATTCACAAATCAAAGTCACTTATAGTGCATTTAAGTATCACACGAAGGAAATCTTCAGTAGACTTTGGCCTACCAAAATATTACCTTTTCATTGAGCATGGCCGTAAGTTTCTTGACTTCATTAATGTGTTGATCTCTTTCATTTGATAAGGCTGTTTCAATATTGTGTAGTTCCATGTTCAAATCAGAGATTTGTTTTTCTTTGGCATTTAAAGAATTCTCCAGCGCGCTATTTGAGTCAAAATTATCACTGCAAAATAAAAACAAACAATAATCTGAAGATTGCGATCCAGTGTAAAAGATAAGAAATTAGAAGGATTTGAGCAAGTATCAATGAGTGAGTATGCATATATGGATATAGGGTCAGATAGACAGAAAACACAAATAATTAAATTATTAAAAATTAAAAACAGAAATATAGGGTCAGATAGACAGAAAGTAGCTCTGCATCACTGAATAACTTATTGTATGGTGAATTCACGCAAGAGGAGTGAGGAGTGTTAGCAAATAGCAACCCACTCTATAACACTCTAGTATTGGTTAAAAATTAAAAAATATTAAAAACTACAAAATCAGGAGAGAGAATAATTAAATAAGTGGGACCCACAAAGTTTGTAATTTCCAATAAATTTCAGCCGATAATACAATGCGTTCAAAAGAATGTGTTGTTAGCATTTCTAGTCCACACAAAAACATGGTCTTATTTCTTTTAGAGACTATACTTTCTTCAAGGAAAGATTAATATGTTGAGGGATCCAAATAATTGCTTCTATTAACCGAAAGAGATAAACCCGAATGTGAAGAATGGAGTTTGTTTCACACATCATGCTCTGAATTTTATGAAGTAAAGAGAGTTTGTTTTACAAGCTTTTAAAGCTGTAAAAAATAATTAAAATAATAACACGTATAGCTAAAGATACCAAATTAAAATGATAAAAATAAATTTGGATTGCTTGATTAAGAATGAAAATATATCATGCAGCAAATCTTGAAACTAATTGAACTGGGATTTCTTTTAATTATCATGTTTGGAAGAATGAAGAGTTGAAGACCAAAGGATCTTTAAAGGAAATGCAGAATGGGAAATGTTATTCAACTTAAAAAGGGATGCTAAAGATGGGTAGTATAGTTATAATAAATTTCTTTAGTTTAACAGCCAATAAAAAAAATGTTTCTGTATGTAGAATTTGGAAATTAGAAACTTAAAATGCAGATAATACTCATAAATAGATTTTAGAAAGGGAAATGTGTAAATATGTCCAACTAATACTGCTTAGTTTGGGCATAATAATAATTTTTAATTTAAATAGAAAACAAAGAGGATCACCATACCTATTCTTAGTTTCAGTCTCTTCATTTGCCGTTTGCAACTGATTTCGGAGAACCCCCTGCATAGACACAGAAGTATCGCTACAATAAACAGCAAGTCTTATTGAACATGGAAAAGCATCAGCACTCAGCAGCTTGAGACAAGATTCATTCCACTTAATGTTACAGAAGCTATGGAAGGATTTAAAATATGTGGGCCCAATTAAATTCTTTCATCCAATTATCTTCCTCTCTACCCTTATATGGATACCAAACAGAGACTTGGTTATTTTAAGATTTGATTATGGACTAAACAGTAAAAACTGTATCCTTACATCATAAAGAACCAAGATGCACCTACACAAATACACAGTTCATTCAGTTTGACAATCACAAACTATATTCAGTTTACAGTCATTGATAACAGCCTTTGCAAAAAATATAAACTAGTAATTCCATTCTTTATACCTACAGGAGGGAAGAACATTGTCAGTGAAACCAGAACAGTACACGGGGTTGTGGGGTAGGTCATCAATAGAAATTTAAAGTTGATTATAAGGATATGCTTAAAATTTAAAGAAAATTTAACAAAGAGAAACTAATTTAGAAACTTAACAATAATAATAAAAAACAAGCCTTATCCAAAGAGTGAAGATCACAACAAGAATCAATTAATAGTTGAATCCTCAAGCACAAGTAATTCCATGGGGAATAGTTAAAGAGGGATTTAAAGTCAAGACACCATCTTCCTAGTTACCAATACTTTCTTTCTTTAGTTTATTTCAAATTTTGAAAAATTGCCCACTGATACTTTTTCCTATTTTGAGCTTGACATATATAATAGAAGCACTCTGATAGGAGTCGGAGCAAAGTAGTTAGGACAGTTATGGAATTAGATAGAGTTGTTAATAGTAGTCAGAGTCAGTAATAGAATTGGTTTATTTGTTAGAATTGGTTTATTGGTTAGAATTGTTAATTATCACTGCTTAGGCATTCAGAATTGTTAGTATTGGAAAACAAAGCCTGAAATGAACAACTCTTTGTCAAGGGGAAACCCTTAGAAGGAGATTTCTCTCCTTTTCTGTTCAAATGTCATTCTCCAATAACAGATTCATTCTTGTTCTTTCTATCTTGCATTCTATTCTTCAATTCTGGTTTGTTGGTTTGTAAGAGGCTCCCAGCTGTGTAATTAATATGTATATGGAATATGAATTGATTGCAGCAGTGATAATTTTTTTAAAGGATAAAGAAACAAACTGTTATAACTCAACAGAGCACCTAATATGGAACAAAAAAAAGATACAAAACACAACTCAAGCCCTATCTTGCCAGGAAGGGTTGGCAGCGGGGTCAAACTCTGCTACCAGGCTCTGTCAAAACTAATTTTTTAAAAGTGTTTAGAGCAAAGTCTTATGAGTATGAGTATCTCCAAAAGTTTTCCCTTAAACTCTGTTAGTCAACTCCAAACACAACCAAACCAACTTGGTCGAGGTTCTGTCATCTTTTCAAAATAGGTACTACTCTAAATTTATTTCAAATACATATTTCTGATCTTGTATGTCCTATCATCCCACCTCAACATTAATCGTCTTCACTACACTTAAACAGATTTAAAAACAGTGGACTATAATATTTTGTAAATTCTGAAACAAATAGAGAGAAAGCAGCAAAAATTGAAGAATTTGACTGAACAGGCGAACACACAATTACAAATAACCACACTTCAAAATCAAATAAAAGTTTGTAAATTGTACCTTCTCTCTTTCTAAACTAAGAAGCATTGATTGTGCACGTTCCACTTCATCCATCAGAAGATTGACCTCTGATTGCTTAGATGCCCTCTCTTCCTCTGAAGTTTTCAAGAAAACAGGGGATCATTTTCTTCAATATTAAATAATATTAGGAGAATCATGGTCTTTTAACTCTTAATATGCAGATTATAAAGTAATGTAAGAACTGATGTTACAGATTCAAGTGAAGTGTACAACTAAAATTAAAATGAAAACTATTTGATTACCAGATTGGGCGCGGAGTTCAAACAACTGGTTTTGTGCGAGTTCATGCAATTTCTGCATAGTAGAAACACTGTCTTTGGCATGCTGCAACTGATCTTGCAGTGCCTGTTCCCTGCACAGAATAAAGAGATCATCAGACTAGGTAAGAAATGCCAAGACAGAGGACAGTTCTGATATAGTAGTAGTCAGTCAATACAGGGCAAGAGGGACAAAGTGATAGGAACCTAGGTATTTTATATTTGAATGTAGAAAAAGAGGGAATAATTTCCAATTGCAGAAACAGACTCACAAGAATAGACTCTCCCTCTCTTGCTCACAGCAAACAGAAAGCTAATGGAAACATTTACAAAAAGAAAAGAATGAAAAAGGAAGTCAACATCATTCAAGAGACATTAACGCCCCATCCAATCCCACACTCAGTCCTTGGTTGCCCCTCCCTTTCCCTGTGCGCCCTTCTTATACTTCACACCATTAAAAAATTTGGTTTCTTTCCTCCCACCACCCTGCCATGTGTGCAGGTAGTGCTTGGAGCCAGTATTTCTTTGGCTCACATGGGTTCTCCATCCTATGTTTCCCTCCCTTCTTTCTATAGTCCACTTTGGCAATGGTAAGAAACTAAGAATGCTACAAACATATATCTAAGGCAGTTGTCACATGTACTAAACTGAATAAACAAACAATTTGCCATAGCAGACAAGATTACCAGATACCTTTCTTTCAAAACTTCCATTGTTTTCTGATTCTCTTCTGCCAGACTGCGTTGCTTAATCTCCACAATTTCTTTCACTTTCTCTTCCATCTAATTCACATAGATTCAAATGACAAAGTAAAAATCATGAAAGACAGTTAGGTCTAATTTATAATTGAATTTTAAAGATGTTGGGGATCTAGAGAATTCTACACATTGCAAATATGCCATAAAATAACAAAATATGAACACACAGATTGAAAGGAACTTATCAATTTGACAGTAAGGAGTTGGATTCAGTTAAGCTAGGAAATCAATTTATTGCATGTCATAAATGTAAACATTTAAAACCTTTCTGCCAAAATTTATCGGTAGACATTTGGAGGCAGTCACCGCAATTAACAAAGTTCTTTATCACAAATGGAAAAATTCTGCACTTGTTTGAATGCATGTGCACATTCACCCATTTGAACAATAAAACAGGTATGAAACATACAAATGCATCTCAAATTCAGAAATTGGCAATTCATGAGAAATCTTTTACTTAGAATAGGTTACAATATCAGCAATTTGGTAAGACCTACTTTGCCCCTTTTATAAGTCCAAGGTACTATCTAATGCAAAAATTAGATTTAAGGATAGTTATAGAATACATTATTGGATAAAACACATACATAAAGCAACCTTCAAACAATACTGTACTTGTAAGTCGTAATTACTTAAACCTAAGTTTATTCATCCTTAAATTGTTAAAAAAATAAATTGGATAAGAAAAAAGGATAAAGGATTGGGATGCTGATTTTAGAGATGCAATATATTAAAAACGATTGTTGTTCTTTCACCTAAAAGCTTAAGCTTTTGGGATAGTTGTTTCATAAAAGAAATGAAATCAGGCGATCATAATAGGATCCTGACAATACACCAGTGCATACTAGACCGAAAACAGGAAGCATCATATAAAGGCATCAACACTCAACAGGTATTTTCCTCAAGAAATGAAAGAGACTGTAACATGTAATCATATACACAATATCAGAAGCATTAATAACCTGTTGCTCTAATTGCCTGTTTCTCTCTTCAAGTCTTCGTATTGTAGCCTGCTGATTCTTCAAGTGAGTTGCCTCTGTCCTGAACTCCTCAAGCTCAACTTTCATTTTCCGGTTTTCAGATTCAAGCTCAGATATCTTGAGATCTTGCTCCTGCACAATGAAAACACATCAGAACATGAACAAGCAAATGTAACTATGCACATGGTTTCCCTACATGCATAAAATATAAGCACTAATCCACACAAGTATCGTACATACAATTTAGTAAGCAATAAAAATGGAACAGTTTAAAAGCATAATAAATTAATGATCATGACAGAGGCCTAATTTTGTAATCTTTAAATATGCATATTGAAAAAGTGGGAGGGCAGCCCATCTCTTTAAAAGTCAAGAGATGAAAACACCTTAAAGCAATGGGAAGAACACAAAAGAGATTCTAGAAATAGAATCTCATCCCAACACAGGTATGATGGCAAGGAAACACCCTTAAAGTTGAATGCATTCCAAGATGGAAGGACATGCCCAGTGCTCATTGCTAAAAAGAGCATTACTACATCAGTATATTTAGAATGGAGAATCATGCATTCATTATCCATAACTAACTCATGCATGTAGATGATGTAATACATCCAATAAAATTACATGAGTCCTATCACATAGTGCAAAAAATTGAAAATAAAGAAACAGGGCACCTAAGCAAAATGCTAGAACTCACAGCAATCGACACAAGAGCTGGATAAGGATCCGGAGCTTCATAGAGCTTTTGATAGATGTTGAGAAAAGCATTTTCTCCAAACTTTGCTCTCTTAGTAAGATTATCAACCTCTTCTTGATAGCCCTTAAGCAAGGAATTGAACAAACTTAACTTATCCTCAGGCGAAGCCTTTTTGAAGTCTGTAAGCAGCATAATATGCAATTCTCAGACACATCCATTTATTACCCCAAACAATAATAATAAAAAATTACAGAGCATGAAAAAAAACAAAGCGCAGCTATGCTCCTGCCTCCGTTCCATTTTCAGTGAAAACATGTCCTAACAGGTAAGCTATCCATATCCAAGTGAATTGTTACTAAAGCATATATTGAACGCTGATTTCAGAATAAATGTTAATAATAATTCTATTAACTAAGTTTCGAGCATAATTTGAAAACAGTAACAAAAGCACTAAGCACACACCTCTAGTGTTCTCTGCAAGCTTGCGCCGATTTCTCTGACTGTTTTCCTGGTTCTCTGCAATTCGAAGCCCTTGCTCATCCAATATAGATTTCTCCTTCTCCAACTCAAAATCTGAAAAGACGAATAAACACAGAGTCACGAATTCATCGCAATTGCAGCAATTGAAACAATGCGGCAACACATCACAGATTAGAGATCGTCAAGTCAATTCACACACGCGGAAACACGAAATCAGATGAAAGCTATGAAAATCGACGGAAATTTGGAAAGAGCGAAACGTGGAAGTGAAGTTTCGGTGTGACCTTTCCAGAAGGCGGAGACGACGGAGATCGGAGAAGAGGAGGGAGCGGTGGATTTATCTCGCTCGGGTCCGGATCCGGATCCGGATCCACCTGGTGGAGCCTCCATTTCTGGTGCAGTGTCTAATTTGGTTGAAGTAGTTATTTTTTCTTTCTCTGTTCTATCACTCTGTCTCGGTTTCGGGTTCTGTATTCACCAAACGGAAAACACTTTTATGCGGTAATGTGGGATCAGAAAAACGGATCTGAATATTTGCCAAGTAAATTAGTAAATTAAGTATTAGTTTAGCTTAATAGCTTTCAAGTTTTGTTTGGTCACTAAGTTAATAATGGTTTAGCTGGGTTGATATCATTATCAATTTTATCATAAATCCACAAGTATTTTTTACAGGTACAGTTTTGAAGGAGACGTGTTCTTCCTTGTAATCGTTGGGCCGAGTTGATCCTTTAGGCTTTAGCTTCATATTTTTAGCATTTCTATTCACACCTTCAGTTAACTATTTAAACTCCTACCTTTTCAGAAATGTGCTTTTTTTTCAAAAAATACCCCTGATATTTGACACCGTTCACGTAATCAAGGTTCTGTTATGTAACTGAATTAGGTATGCAGCAAAAACAAGTTTCTGTCAGATCTTTAAGATAGAAAAAAGGGGGCTTGAAATGCACACTTGACTAGTCAATGTCGAAGGAGCTTGAAGGACTTTTTGGTTTAACCAAAATGGAGTGCGACAGAGGGAGAGCTTGAGGGGAGTGGGGACTAAGAGAAGGGGTACGGAAATCATTAGAAACAAATGGGGTGAAGAATAGAGAGGAAGAAAAGCGAGGGAAAGGGGATGGAGGATGATGTTTTAAGCAAGGGTGTTTTAATCGAGGGGAAGGGGTGGGGGTATATGTGACTTTTTATTATATTGGGGGATTTAAATAGCAATTTTTGTGTGTCAATAATTGGGAGCCCACATTTTTTTGGGCGGGTTTGGAATTGTTGAGCCCGTGGTGTTAGTGCTATCGAGGTCTAACTTCTAAGATATGTTGGCATTTTGTAGTTATGGGTATCGGTTAATTTGTGCCTTTTATTTTGGCATAAACTTTTATTGATTGAATTGAGAAGTGAAAAAAAGATGCTAAGAGAATGCCTATTATTTTCTTCCAAAAAATACCCAAAATAATGTTAAAATTAATTAATAAGTATATTTAATTAAATTAGTAGTTGGAAATATATGCCGTATTACACTATTCTTTTGAAATTATATTTTGGATAAGTTAGTTTTTAAAATTATCATAAATTAAAAAAGAAAACTAAATTAAATAATATCATGAATTATTATTAAAGAATTAATTTTTGTCACTGATAAATGGAGAATCAATATGACCACAAGTGTACTTTTGAATGCCAATTAAAATAGGTGTTCACATATTGTCAATTAAGTATGATATTTATATAGTATATTACATAACCCTAACACATATTGAGGCGAGACTTGGGTGGATCATCTATATCTTCTGACCACCAAATGATTGACACAATTCTAGTTTTTTGTTTTCTAATGACATCAACATTGATCCACGTTCAAGCCAACACTAATGCTTGTAACTTTTGTGTATCAACACAGTTTTGATGTAGTTTTTAATTTGAGCGCACGTCTTAAATGTACCAAACACGCTCAGTTCATCCATTCGATTTATGATCAGTTGTATGTAAGGTCCCATGCAAGCTTTAAAAATTAGATTTTTTTTTTTTGGTTAAAAAAATTTAGAAAGTTGAAAACCATCAAATGGAATATTAAAATAATTCAAGGTTTTATGTATTTTATTTTAATTTTTTTATGCTTTTGAGAATAAAACAAAGTTTTTTAAACATTTCGCTGGCTTAGGAGATATTTAGAAGAGTTTATAATGAGTTTATTTATGAAAATATTTTATGATTCTCGTTTTCACAATTTTTTAAAACTTTTTTCAATAACTTTCTTGGTGTAATTTATCAAAATAGTTTATTTTTCATGATCGGAATTATAGTATACATCTTCATATATTAAAAAAGTATTAAACAAGAGTTCAATTAAATTGTATATATAATTCATATTACTTCATAACAAGATAGTATTCATCCTGGGGACTTTGTATTTTAGACTTGATCAAAATTAGATTTTGCGGGGGGAGTTGGCTAGAGTTGGACTTAGATTTCCTGACCCGTACATATATTTGTGCACTATAATAATGTATTAAGGATTGAAGGATAGGTGCTGTGAGATGATGTATGAGTATCTTGACTCCTTGAATAAAATTATTTGCTTATATGAAAAAACATGCATGATCCACAAATGTTTGTTTCTCACAAGAAAGAGACAAGAGACGATTAATAATACAACAAAACTAACAAATCCAGGCAACACTCAACATATATAGAGTACAAAGGTAATCATTGTTGTCCGTGGGAAATCACAAACAGATAATTAAGAAACAGATTTTGTAGAGAATGAAAAGTATATATGTAACTTGCAAACTGATGCTTCTTTATTGAATTCAAAGTGGCTACATACTCAACAACAGGAAATTATAAAGCAACTGATACTAGATATTAAAAACTAAGAAAGTTAAACTCCTAACTTATAGCACCAGATTGTATATAACAGCAAGTCTACTCCAAATTGTATCGTTGACATGAGAAATTCTAGCGAGTCATGGCGGGCACAACTGGTGGAGGTACTAGGTTAGCTTTTCTCATTGCGAATTCGTTTCCCTTCCAACCTAGATATACATATAATTAGAACTTGTGAATATAATAATGTACATATTATAATATTGTGTTTATATACGGTATTGAGTAATTATATTATACCTACTGAGGTGTCCAATCCACGGTTTTTAAGTTCTCGTCGCTCTTGGCTAATAGCAAACACTAAACAACAGTAGTGAACGCAAAGATCTCCGCATGGTTCTTCTGGTAAGTTGTAGAGGGCTCTTAGCTTGCTTCTGAATTTGAATGAATATAAGAATGCCCACCCAACCAAGCTAAGGCCACAAAATATGTAAGTTGCAGATCTAGAAGCTGCAATTTTTTTCACCATTTTTTATGGAAAGTAAATAATTAAAAAATGTTATGACTATACATACGTAAGTAGCTTAAACGGGTAACCGTTAAATTTGAAGACTTGAGTTTAATTACTCACATGTTCTTCCTTGGTCTATAATTTCCGCATTGGGACCAAAAATGCATTGTGGACAGAGCCAGGTAGAACAGCCTTCATAAACAAAGGGGAGAAGGTATATAATTAATAAAACTCGTGAAAATTGAACTGAAAGTATTTTAACCATGATATCTAATTAATTGCTTGACACTATTAAATTTTTTTTACTAGCAGTAAATGCAGATTAAGCTCAAATTAGAATGCAACAATTAATACATAATTTTGTGATAAGTCATACAAGCGTAGGACGTGGCATGGTAAATTTAGAAAAGAGCTTACAAATTCCAGTGTCGTCAAAGCAATCAAATAAACCAGTAGTCCATTGTCCAGTGGGTGGAGCATTGATGTTTGGTGCTTGTGCTGACTTACCTTCACCGGTATCCATTTTGAAGCTCTAATCAGAGACAAAATGAGATCGATGAGGAGATTGACACAAAATAGTACTATTTAACTGGGTTATCTTTTGTCTTTTGCATATATATATGTAGCCACAGAAAAGTTCCATGGGTTGATATTGACTTCGTATGTACCTTTTAACTTTTGTCCAATTAATTCGAACAAACAAGCTGATAGGTAACATTTGATTTAAACGTATAATTAATTATATAATTCATCTCTTGATTACAATAAAAAGTTTAATTGAATTTATAAATTATTAAAAAATTTAACTAGATCTTCTAATTATTAAAAATAATATAATAATACTTTTTTGTCAACTTGATTGATGAAAATAAATATTTTTTATATTTATTATCGATACAATTAACATAAAACAAGAAATTTTGACATCAATTTCTAAAGTGACCAATATAAAAATGATAACATTTTACATCTTACATATTGGTTTACTATTAAACAACTATTTATTTTTTTAACAAAAATTATTAACATGGCATGTTAATAATGATGCCACACTCACATATTGTTTTGACAAATGATGTGGGGAATCACCATGTGATGTTTTAATTTTTATTTTGTTTTGTTTTTCTTCATTTTGTTTCATTTTTTATTATTCATTTATGAACAATATTTTAAGTTTAAAATATTTTAATTTGATAATTTTAAAAAATGAATAAAAATAAAAAAATAAGAGAAATTTTAGTGTGTAATTTTAGTTATCACTGTTTCAAAATTAAACTCATTATTTGTTATTTAAAAAATATTTTATCAAGTATAATGAAATATGCGGTACTTTTTATTTTTTTATAATGTAATAATTTATATTAAATCAACTTAAAACCTTTGAAGTAGAAATAATATTGTCCAGTTAAACTAATTAATAAATATTTTTCTTTTTTTGGAATACTCGAAGAGTACAAACATATTTATATAACAATGTATTATTTCGAAAAAAAATATTTATATATAGGAGATGAATTTGCCCCATTCCAATGCGCATGCGGCACTTCAATTGTCTTGAGATCGAATTTGGCTTTTAATTAATTACTAATTTAGCTACTAGTCTTTTTGGTGTGGCGAATGGCAAGTCATATTTTTTTAATAAACTGTAGTAGCATTTGAGGCCTCCTTAACGCCAAAAATAAAATAAAAAAATAAAGGGTTCTGAAGAATTTTATTTCATTATTTATATAAATAAATGATAGTGTTAGAGATGAAAACATAAAAGTGGTGTGATGTGTACTTTTCTATTAAAAATGAGAAAATCATATCCTATTAAAAAAAATGATAATAAATGGGTGATAATTAATAAAATATAAGAAAATATAACAATTAAGGATATGAAAACATTTAAGGATAAGAAAATATTCGTGTCTCAAAATATTTAATTAATAAAATATGAGAAAATATGAGTAAAATGGTTCACATTCGTATTAATCATCAAATTAAAAATTTATCAATTAAGGATATGAAAACATTTCTATCGTAAAACAAGATCATCAAAAATTTCAGAGAATAAACAAAAAACTACATATTTAGAATCTCAAGCAATTAATACAAAAACTCATGTCCCAATACACTAGGTAATCACATCATTCTCACTGGATAAAATCATAGGGAGATCAGTCAGAATCACGTTATTTTGCGAGAACTTCAACCATGTGGGATAGACACATACTTAAAGGAGCACTCAAATTGGATGTATTTACCCCCAAAACCTAGATTATGAAGACTATGTTAGGACCTCTCCCTCCTAATTTAAGTTCAATCCAAACAATATTTTAACACACAGACTTTATCTATATGAAATATACAAAACACACGACACTTCAATTGTTCTCAAAATGATTTTAACTCGTCACACCTCAAAGTGATTCAACTCGTTGAGTTCTCACAGTGGATCTCATCATAATATTCTTTGCGCATTAACTTGTCGCCCTTAAAGGATTTTACAATCGTGTAATTGTACGATTTATAGCTCACAACTTAATGCACACAATATCTCTCAATACATGTGTGATCTCACAATTTAACATATACTCAACTTGTCACTTACACAATGCATCATACTTTTATAATCCTAAGACATCAAGTTACCATGCCTCATGCATCACACACATATCACACACTAACAATATTAATATGTTATGCTCATATGACTAATCATCTTATTAGAATAAACATTTAAAATCATATATGTGTCATTAGAGTTTGAATTATGCAATACATACAACTACTCAATTATTTTCAAAATAATTTTAACCCGTTATACATTAACTTGTCACCCTTAAAGGGTCTTACAATTGTGTGATTATACAATCCATAACTCACAACTCAATGCACACAACATCTCAATACACATGTGTCTTACAATTCATAGCTTATTAATCTATTTGACATCATAATTTTCTACATACATTCTAAAGCGTATATGAAATAGTAGAACAATATATTAACTAGCTCACTTAATTTATTTAAGGGGACTGGAATTTCCGAAGTCCGGCCTTGCATTTTGAAATACTAGTACTGGTCATACCTATATATTTAAATCAAATGTTGTATAGTAAACAGCTTGGTTGTTGGAATAGGACAAAAAAATAAAAGGAACATATGAAGGCAATGTCAATCCATCGAGCTTTTCCATGGCTACCTATATGCAAGATTATAACCTAGTGGACAAAAGTTTGCATTGAGTTGCCAATCTCCTCATATCATATTGTTGACTCGTTGGCAAGTGTACCAAATCGTCACAAGTAGTAAAGTTCTCGGAAGTCCGAGTGTCGAATCCACAGGGACTTTGTTTGTACTTAGATTAATGCAAACCCAATTTAAAAGCAAGAGATAAGAAATTTAAAATTTAAAATAAAAGATAAAGATAATAGATAAGATAAGATGAAAGAAATTTAAAATTTAAAATAAAAGAAAAAGATAAAGTCAAGATAAAATAGTGTTAGGAACTGACTTGCCTTGTCTGCCTAGGATGTATGAGTTTATGATTTTTTCTTTACCAATTCAGGTGATTTTATCTCACCCACATCTATTCATTTACCTGCCCCTGATGCCTCACGATGACAAGCCTATTTTACCTATCTATCCCCCAAATGCCTTTGCAAAGACTCAATAGATAAAATGCATGAAGTTCTAATTCTAGATGTTTGCTTTGACGCATGGGCATAATGCAATCACTCTATGCCTAGCAATGATTTTATTATGATATCTTTTCTTCTTGTTCTATTAGAAGTTATCCTCTCCCGAGCGTCTAACCCCTAAAACTAATGCATGCATATCTTCTTTAAATCTTATTTAGAAGTTACCCTCTCCCGAGCATCTAACCCCTAATAGAATATAAAGATGAGTATGCAAGATAAAAACAGAAAAGAAAATAGGAAAGAAAAACCTGGTATTGCATTGATAAATAGTGAAGAGTACATCATACATCACATTGGCTTCTAGGCCTGCCAGGCCCTAACTAAGGGTTTAGCCACTCATGGCCATTGAGGGCTTTACAAGTAGAATAGGGGTGAAAGAAAGAAAGGGAGTAAATGAAACCCCTAGGAGAGGGGGTTCTGTCGTGGCTTTTTTTTTCTGTCCCTTGGGCGGGCGCTCTATTTATAGCTGTTGAAGTGGGCTTTGGGCCTTCGTAGGCGCGCTCAACGCGACACCCCCTCGCTCAGCGCGTGTAGATCGCGCGCTTAGCGCGCATGTTGCAGGCTTAGCGCACGCTTCTGTTAGATCGCGGGCTTAGCGCGCGTGTTGCAGGCTTAGCACGCGCTTCTGTTGGATCATGGGCTTAGCGCGTATTGGGCTGGGCCTGCTTCAGATTTTCTTCTTTTTTTCAATTTTTTTGGCCTTTTTGCTTGTTACACCTCCAGTTTTTATATCTGTAGCCAAAATTCAACAAAACATCAATTCTTTAATATTTAAGCGCAAATAACTACTAAATAATTATTTTTAAAGACAATTTTGCCTTATTTTCTATCATCAAAATACAATTATTTAGCAGTTATCAAAATCCCCCAAATTAAAACTTTGCTTGTCCCCAAGCAAATCAAATTAAAAGCAGGCCCCGAATGCTTCAACACTTTCAATGGCTACAATTTCTCAGATTCCTCCAACTGGTCCTTTCCGCATTTGTCATAATCCCACAATGGAAGCATGAATTACATCAAGATGAAATTGGTTAGTATCGGAAATCAATCAAGTTGGTTTGCCTCACTTTCCTCACAAGGTTAGTGTTTATCTCTACGCACAAGTGTCTGGGGTGAGTGTTTAAAATTTATACGACCTGCAATTAAGATTCCCAAATTTTGCACTTCATCTCAATTAAAGTTATTCTTACTTACATTTGGTGGATCACTAAGGACTTTTATTGGCTTGTAATGGGACCTGGCTAGACAAGAAATCATGGTTTTTCTGGGATTTCAAACTTAAGGTTATAAGAGAGCATTCATCCTAGAAAAACTTATACTTAGCCTAGGCTTTATTTGTTTTTCAGCCTTAACACATATGCAATCTATTTTTCTTATTTCCAACCTTAGCACTTATGGCACCTCTTTTTTTTTTTTTTTTGCCCTTATTTTCTTTTTCTTTTTTTTTTTTTTTTTTTGGAAAGAGACTTTGGGCTTACAAGTTTTTTTTTTTTTGGTGCCTTATTATGTGCTACTTTTACATTCCCTAGACCATCTTCATTCTACCCATCCCCCAAATTAGGGGTTTATTATGACTAAAACCTTTATGCTCTCTTAGAACCCTAAAATAAGGTTAGAGATATCACAATTAGGCTCAGGGGTTTTTTTAAAAAAAATAATTACTAATTTGGCTCAACAAGGGTGCAAGGGATAAATTTCATCACAGGTTGGCTTTTTGGCTATGTGGCTAAAATAAAAAACATGGCCTTGATCATATCCACCTTATGTAAATAATCTAACAGTCTAAGAATGATGCAAAATTAGGAATTTAAAAACAGACGTTCTCTCATAATTAAGTTCACACAGCTCTCCAGGACAAGATAAAGTTATCGGCTTACCGGAACGTGATCTCTTTCCATCAAGCTAACCTTTTCTCTATTTGTGATTCATGTCTCACTGGTTGACTGACTCTTGCTTCCAGGAAACCAGTATTTTCACAATTGTCATGTAGCATTTCAAGTGTTGAATTCTTCAGAAAAAGCCTAAATAGTGACTTCATAAATATCATGCAATTTTTATTCAATAACTGAATTTAAACTACTGAAATTAAAATGCATAAAATCATAAGTAAAGAAAAGAAATAACAACTACCCTAAAAAAACAACTGCAACTAACTAAAGAAAGATAGGGTAAGAAATCCTAGGTTGCCTCCCAGTAAGCGCTTCTTTAACGTCATTAGCTTGACGAGTCAAATGCCTTCAAGGTGGCATGAAGGTCACGTAGAACACATCTTCCTTGCATTTTCGCCTCTTAGTTAGAGACGCCATGAAACTCGTGTATTCTGGAAGCACCTTCCACATTATTGCAAGAGAAGTGGTAGCGATCAAGGAAAAAATGACACTTAAGGCTTTCTCATGCTTTCCATGCATTTCTTCCTTGACAATCAATTGATGAGAAGGGGTATTGACTTGGAGAATAGTTTCTTGCTGAATTTCTACTTGTGAGTACTTCTCCCATTGTTGTGTTTTCTCCTCATTTCTTTCTTTTTCTTCCTTCTTTTCTCCTTCTTCATCACGCACATCTTCCTCAGTTTTCTTCTCCTTCTTTTCTTTCTCAGTGAAAATTACCTTATAATCCTCTTTGGGTTCCATCTCAGTATTTACCGCAAAGGTTTCAGTGGGCTTTTCAGCAATTGACTCAGCTAGTTGGCCTATTTGTATCTCCAGATTTCTGATGGCTGCATCTATGCTCTTTTGGTGTGATCTCGTCTCCTGGATGAATGCCTTTGTCTCCTGAGTGTTTGCCCTTGTTTCTTGAATGAAGCTTAATAGCATTTCCTTTATACTGATAGGCGGCTTCTCTTGATGACTCGGACCCTGGCTAGGATGCTGATAGGGTGAACCCCTTTGGTTGAAGTTATTACTTGGATAATATCTCCAATCGTGGTCCTGCAAAAAATTATCACTCTGATAGAATCCTGGTGGTCCTCTTTGATGGAATCCTTGATGATTATGGCTGCCCATGTAGTTAACTTCATTGGATGCTTCATCTTGGACCATGCATAAGCCTGACTCATGTGTTCCTCCACATATGTGACATCCCCTTACCTGCATAATAGAAGAGTGAGAAGGACTTACCGCTTGTAGTTGCTGTGGAAGCTTGTTGAGGGTCTCTGTCAGGGCTTCTAATTGTTGGGACAACAACTTATTTTGAGCCAAGGTTGCATCTTGAGTGGTGAGTTCTAAAAGGCTTCTCTTTGTTGGTGCATATGTGCGATCACAAAGAATGGCGTGATCACTAGCTGCCATGTTTTCTATGAGTTCCATTGCCTCCTCTGGTGTCTTTAGCTTGATCTTCCCTCCGGCAGATGCATCTAATAATTGTTTTGATTGTGGTCGCAGGCCATCTATGAAGATGTTCAGTTGCACCGATTCACTATACCCATGTGTATGAAGATTTTTAATTTGAATACCTATATACTATTTAATAGAGAATCTGAATTTGAATGAATATAAGAATTCCACATTGCGACCTATTAAAAATTGAACTGAAAGTAATTTTGGAAGTTTATTATCTCATAGCAAGTTATCAATCCTATGTAAATGCCCGAAAACAAGAGAAAATAGTATATCTAAAAAAATAGAGAAAATAGTTAGTATACGCACACATCATCCAATGACTATTTGATAAGTTTACAATAACTTAAAAGTCATGTCAATCATGATATCTAATTGTTTGACAGTAATGGAAAACTTTCTACAGTGGATACAAATTAATTAAGCTCAAATTAGAATGCAACATAATTTTGTGATACATCATATATACACGACACGGTGAATTCGGACAAGAGCTTACAATTTCCAGTGTCATCAAAGCAATCATATAAACCAGTTGTCCATTGTCCAATGGAAATATATATATGATATGAGGAGATTGGCAACTCAATGCAAACTTTTGTCCACTAGGTTATAATCTTGCATATATGCAGCCATGGAAAAGCTCGATGGATTGACATTGCCTTCATATGTTCCTTTTATTTTTTTGTCCTATTCCAACAACCAAGCTGTTTACTATACAACGTTTGATTTAAATATATAGGTATGACCAGTACTAGTATTTCAAAATGCAAGGCTGGACTTCGGAAATTCCAGTCCCCTTAAATAAATTAAGTGAGCTAGTTAATATATTGTTCTACTATTTCATATACGCTTTGGAACATAAATTAGTTCATCTCTTTTCCATCAGCCGTTTGGCTTTTAATTAATTACTAATTTAGCTACTAGTCTTTTTGGTGTGGCGAATGGCAAGTCATATTTTTTTAATAAACTGTAGTAGCATTTGAGGCCTCCTTAACGCCAAAAATAAAATAAAAAAATAAAGGGTTCTGAAGAATTTTATTTCATTATTTATATAAATAAATGATAGTGTTAGAGATGAAAACATAAAAGTGGTGTGATGTGTACTTTTCTATTAAAAATGAGAAAATCATATCCTATTAAAAAAATGATAATAAATGGGTGATAATTAATAAAATATAAGAAAATATGACAATTAAGGATATGAAAATATTCGTGTCTCAAAACATTTAATTAATAAAATATGAGAAAATATGAGTAAAATGGTTCACATTCGTATTAATCATCAAATTAAAAATTTATTAATTAAGGATATGAAAACATTTCTGTCTTAAAACATGATCATCAAAAACTTCAGAGAATGAACAAAAAACTAAATATTTAGAATTTCAAGCAATTAATACAAAAACTCATGTCCCAATACACTGGGTAATCACATCATTCTCACTAGATAAAATCATAGAGAGATCAGTCAGGGTCACGTTATTTTGCGAGAATACTTCAACCACGTGGGATAGACACATACTTAAAGGAGCACTCAAATTGGATGTATTTACCCCCAAAACCTAGATTATGAAGACTACGTTAGGACCTCTCCCTCCTAATTTAAGTTCAATCCAGACAATATTTTAACACGCAGACTTTATCTATATGAACTATACAAAACACACGACACTTCAATTGTTCTCAAAATGATTTTAACTCGTCACACCTCAAAGTGATTCAACTCGTTGAGTTCTCACAGTGGATCTCATCATAATATTCTTCGCGCATTAACTCGTCGCCCTTAAAGGATTTTACAATCGTGTAATTATACGATTTATAGCTCACAACTTAATGCACACAATATCTCTCAATACATGTGTGATCTCACAATTTAACATATACTCAACTTGTCACTTACACAATGCATCATACTTTTATAATCCCAAGACATCAAGTTACCATGCCTCATGCATCACACACATATCACACGCTAACAATATTAATATGTTATGCTCATATGACTAATCATCTCATTAGAATAGACATTTAAAATCATATATGTGTCATTAGAGTTTGAATTATGCAATACATAGAACTACTCAATTGTTTTCAAAATAATTTTAACCCGTTATACATTAACTTGTCACCCTTAAAGGGTCTTACAATTGTGTGATTATACAATTCATAACTCACAATTCAATGCACACAACATCTCAATACACATGTATCTTACAATTCATAGCTTATTGATCTATTTGACATCATAATTTTCTACATACATTCTAAAGCGTATATGAAATAGTAGAACAATATATTAACTAGCTCACTTAATTTATTTAAGGGGACTGGAATTTCCGAAGTCCAGCCTTGCATTTTGAAATACTAGTACTGGTCATACCTATTAAAGGCTTAATGTAAGCAAAATCCATGCCCTTATAGTGTAATTTATGATTGATCTGTATAAGTCACCGTAAAACATAAAGCTATTGAACATTTGAAGTTAATTATCATTATCCATTAGGAACGTGGTTAATCATGGCTAGCTTTCGGAAATGGCAATAAAAATTATCAATTTGTTGAAGTTGGGAATTCAAAGTATATTTTTAAGTACTAAATTAATAGGGACGTGGTCACCTTAACTTCGTATGCTTGTACAACTAGAATATATAGTTTATGGTTGAATTTATTCATAAACAAAAACAAGCTACATATAATCCAAACTTTGGTAGAATAAGCTGGTTGCATGATCAACTCGAATGAATGACGTGCAATGGGAAAAAACATACAAAATACAGAACAAGAGAAAAAAGAAACTATTAGTCCATTAACATGCCATTGGAATTGACTTTGACTTTTTTAGTAGATGTCTAGAAAAAGAATTGTTTTTCCTCTGCTTTTTCTTTTGGCTAACTAAATACAAATTTCATGAATATATATATATATATATATATATGAGAGAAAGTTATCTTATGTGAGGGTGAGAAAATTAAATCTAAACCGTATAATTAAATTTGGATGATCAAAGTTTAATATCATACAACTATTTAAAAAGTCATGTGAGTTTTTTATATTAAATTTTAATCCTTCATGTATAGTTTTATGGTCCAGATTTAGTTTTCTCATTAAGATGTTTTTTTCTCAAAAACTTAAACTTGTTACAGTGCATTTGAATCTTATGGATGAAAAAAACCTAGTTGAAGAGGAAGATCAAATCTCATTTAAGATGATTAGTCAAATTTTTTGACTAAAGACTAGTCATAAGTAAAAGTGATAAATACTATATACCAATAATATGGTTAAAAAAAAAACTTGTTAGCATATACAAAGGCTCATTAAATTGTTAAGATATATATGATTGTAACTTTATTTAATAATATGTTAAATTTAAACATAATAATGTTGTGGTCAACGAAATGCAACCCATAATCCAATACAATGAGATCAACTTTTTTCTTTCAAAATGAAAATTAAGGAAAAGAAGTGAACAACTGTAGCTCAAAGAGCAAAAGAAATGGTGTCTATATTCTAGCTTGTGCCAGCTAACATTCAATTTCAAATCAATGATAGGAAAATACTTGTTCAAAGCATAAAAACATCACCTTCTCAAATGACAGTGGATTTTTTTTT
The DNA here is from genome assembly GCF_000004515.6 of Glycine max. Taxonomy (NCBI): domain Eukaryota; kingdom Viridiplantae; phylum Streptophyta; class Magnoliopsida; order Fabales; family Fabaceae; genus Glycine; species Glycine max. Next base: position 42,049,893 of record NC_038245.2, on the reverse strand, counting down.
TCCTCCCTGAGATGCAGTTTAAGAGAATGAATTGGCAATTCTTACAACAATCTCTCTTATCTCAACTAGCCCAAAACATCATTATTAGCTCAGAATCTTTAAAACCAATAACCTGAAAAGGTCTGCATCAACGGACTTTAGGCTTTTTTGTCTGGCCTCCTTGAATCCGAAATGCTGCACAGATCTTCCCCCAGCAGCGGATGCCAACGATCGAGGGTATTACAATCCAAGAGGCATTTGCTCCAATATAGTATGCATAATAGTAAAATGAGTTCACAGAAAAATTATCACCTTCCAAGATTGCTGTTATATAATAAAAAGCACTTCCATATAGCTGGCCCAAGGAAATGGCAAACTGGAGTATGTAGCTATATGTCTTCCCAGTAGCTATTGCATATCTGTCATCCATATTGGCAATACAAAAAGTTAGGTGAAAAAATGAAACAAGAGAAGATAAAATATGCAATCCAGAATTAAACAAAAACAACAACAACATCTTATGCTATTAAGTGAGGTCAATTACATGAATCACTGATATCATTTGATTCGCTTAAAGAAATTAAATTCATTAGTAGCAATATCATAGCATCGGTTATCTTGATCATGCCTTTTGTTAACTTACACTGCTAGAAGGCAAGGTGGACCCACCAAAACAGCTGTTAGGCTCTCAAAAGTAACTACCACTGCATTCCTTCCGGCATACCTTGAATCCGCTTTGCTATATTCCTTCCCTGTTATTTGTTCATTGAAAAAATTTCTTCAACTAAAAAACAGCAAATTAATTCCTTGAAAGGTACTAAAAAATTCTAAGAATGGTACATCTGTGTTCAATGTCAAAGAAGCTCACAAACTTCAGCCATGTAGAAGCCAGACTTATCCTTGAAAAACTCAGGTGAGAAAACATAATAACCCCCAATAATCATGTGTGTGAGGCCAGTGAAGACCCACCAGCACATCAGCACTCTATCAACTTTGGTTTTCTTAAGGCGTCCTGGGAGAGCACAAAGTCATGAAACAATATCAGAAAGCCTAAAATCATTAATTTCCACACATCTGAAGATAGACATTCAAATGACAATGATAAAGAAAAAAAAAGTGTACTCTAAAAAACAAAGCAACCGAGTGAGTGTTTGGAAACGAGGTGGATCACATAGATATAATATAACCATCGTAGCTTTAAGGTACTCCGTGTTATGACTTATGGTAGAAAATCATGGTGGGATAATTTGCTTTTTGAGTTCTAATAATCAATCCAAAATCGAAACACTGGATGAGAGAACATATAAAGTGAACTGAGACAGCATAAACCAACTGATATGGTTTCTTTATTGCACAAACTACAAATTCGACTTATAGAATTTAGACTTGGATTCTTATTCCTAAATGTTACTCTCCCTCTTCTAAATAGTCCCTAAAGTAAATAAATTATATAAATAATCTCTCAATCGAGTATTAGAAATCATACTAATAGCCTTCCAAGTATGCAAAAATTCTTTGAATGTTAGTAAAATATAGCAATGTAAGAAGTAAATTTATAAATATTTAATACTTTTGGGACTTCTTGTATAATTTCATTACATTAAAGACTATTTGCAAGAAAAGGTGAGGCACCAAATTGATAGTTTACTAGTTAATAACGAGACCTCAAAAACTTTTACATTATTGTTGAAAGCCTGGAGAAAAGTGTTGTTGTGTTGGTGGTACCTGAGAAGATCCAGACGAGAGCGACGATGAGCAAAGAGGAGAAGACGTAGATGGAGAGGATGTTAGAGACAGAGAGGAAGCAAGGAACATAGCCGGGTAGATGCAAGTCGCGTGGGACGTAGGGATGACCCTTTGAGACCTGAGAATGAGATCCCTCCATCTTCTTCTTCTTCTGCAATGGGGATGAAGAGAATGATAGAGTAGTAGTAGTAGTGTCTAGTGCTGCCCAGTGTTGACTACTGAGTTGGAGGGAAGACATTTGGTTTGGTGCATGGATATAAACTAATAACTAATTGCCTACCCGTGCAACACATGTGATTTTTAATATCTTTCAACAATAATAACTAATTTCCTACCCATCCGTGAGCATATTGCATAAGCACATTTGTCACTTTAAACTAGTGGAATTTATCACTGCATAATTTGGTTGCTTTGTCACAACTGGTTTGTAAGTATGTACTATGTACCCTCTGATTGCTTCAAGTTGGGAAACTGAACTGCTGGATTTAAAGAAAGCCTAGGATGTAACAAGTTACTCCCATCAGTTGATCGGTACTTGAAAATGACTTCAATGATTGTCATGTTAATTCAACGTAGTATGCTTTGCAGGATTAACAAGATTAGGCATCACATTCAATCATTTCAAACATATTCAATTTCAATCGCATCTACTAGTGATTGTGTTGATACATTAAGCATGACGTATAAAAATAGTCTTGTTCTGGTCGAAGCAATAATGTAGTACTAACTGTAAGTCATTTTCAAAACCTGCAAAAATCAATGTGACACTGTGTAATTAATTAGGTTATCATAACATTTTTGTCACGGAATCAAGCTGGTTAGATTCAGTGAGATCTATCCTCTTCTAACTCTAAACATATTGATATAAGTCAACTTATTTAAATAAACATAATAATGTGATGAAAATAATATTATTGATTGTCACTCAAAAAAATATTATTGATTAAATTTTTACTATTATATTTTAAAATTATAGATTTATGATAATTTAAAGGTCTATAGAAAAAGTTCTTATCATATAAACGTATAAATTTTTTTGATAAATAAAAAGGAAATGGGAAAAAATTATTTTCATATAAGCTATAAGTTATTTTCAAAATCTATTTTGAAAAACTTTTTGAAACAAATTGAAAACAACTTATGGACATATGAATAAGTTATTTTCATAAACTCTCCAAAGAACTTACAACAGTGTTAATAAACTCTTCCAAACATGGCCTAAAATTTAACTCTCATATAAAGGTAGATAGTAGATACGTTAATAACTTAGTTAAATGTGTAAAATATAATCTTATTTTATAGCTCTTACTATAAAATAGGCTTTTAAGTACATTTTCAGGTTAAATATGTTAAAATAATAAGCCTAAAAAAAGAGTTTATATTAGGTGAACATGTTAGACTTGTGCTTTTGATTTAAACGATACTGTAGTCAACGAAATGCAAAATGCAACCCATGATCCAACTGATGCACTATTACAAGATCAAACATTAAGCAGTCGATTTGCATTTGTACTATAAGGGGTGAGGTATCTTGTGCAACAATTATGGTCATGGGAGAAGCATTGCATTACAGATCTATTTCTCCAAAGTAAGCAAACTCGATAGAAACTGCAAACCACAAATTTAAATTGAAGACTTTGTCTCAAAGTAAGCACTTTCAAAAATCAAAGATCTTTTTATATGCACAAAATGACTCCTTCCCACAAACTTTTCTAGGAATTGTCAGCAGTAAGTTTCTTTGTTGTGAATGTCAAAAACAATTCTAGAAAAAAAATGGACTGAAAATCATTTTGTTTTTTCATCTACTATAAGAAACTTGTAAAATGTTATGTATTCTATTACTTCATCATCATGGTCAGCATCTCACTGGCAAGTAATCTTAAGGAACCTGTGGAATGCATCTCCGTGATTTGCTTAATAAACTCAATTTATCAAGCATAACTAGAATCGTGTTATGGGAAAGTAAAAATATTCTAAAACACAATAACATCACAAGATGTTCTCCAAATATTCTTACAGAATAACAATATAGCTCCATGTGAGGTTTCTGAGAGGCTTGGGATTGTTGGATGAAGACAAGGATTTTGCTGGATTATTTGCAATCTTATTAAATGTTTTGTATACTTTTTAGTGTTTACAAAAGAAGGTTAACTATTGTTTTATTAAGAGACAGAAAACAAATGCAGTACCCACCTTAAAACACTATAACATAATCCACCTTTTTTTTCCTAAATGAAAATTAACGGAAAGAAGTGGAAAGAGTGTAGCTACAAAGAGCAAAAGCAATAGTGTCTATATTCTAGCATGTACCATTCAATTTCAAATCAATGATAGGAGAATACTTGTTCAAAACTTAAAAACATGAACTTCTCAAATGACAGTTGGATTTTTTTCTCCTCCCTGAGATTTGAAGTTTAAGAGAGTAAATTGACACAATTCTTGAAACAATATCTCCTATCTCAACCACCCTAAAACATCATTATTAGCGCAGGATCTTTAAAACCAATAACCTGAAAAGGTCTGCATCAACGAAGTTTAGGCTTCTTTTTCTGGCCTCCTTGAACTCAGAATGCTGCACAGATCTTCCTCCAGCAGCGGATGGCAACGATTGAGGGTATTACAATCCAGGGGGAATTTGCTAGAATATAGTATGCATAATAGTAAAACAAACTTGCAGAAAAATCATCACCTTCCAAGATTCCTGTTATATAATAAACAGCAATTCCGTATAGTTGGCCCAAAGAAACGGAAAACTGAAGTATGTAGCTATATGACTTCTCAGTTGCAATTGCATATCTGTCATCCATATTGGCAATACAAACAGCTAGGTGTGAAATAATGAAAAGCATTAGAAAATACAGCATGAAATTCAGAGTTAAACTACTACAAACAACAACAATAAAATCTTATTTGAGTAAGTGAGGTCAGCTACATGGATCAGAGGCCATTTGGCTCGGTTAAAGAAAATTCATTAGTTGGAGTGGCATAGCATTAGTTATCTTAGTCATTTCTTTTGTTCTTTATTTACTACTTACACTGCTAGAAGGCAAGCTGGACCCACAAAAACAGCTGTTGGGCCCTCAAAACCAACTACTGCAGCATTCCTTCCTGCATACCTTGAATCCGCTTTGCTATATTCCTTCCCTGTTATTTGTTGATTGAAAAATTTCCAGCAAATAAGAAACAGAAAATTCCTTGAAAGGTCTCCAAATTCTAACAATGGTACATTTGTGTTCAATGTAAAAGAAGCTCACAAACTTCAGCCAGGTAGAAGCCATTCCTATCCTTGAAAAACTCAGGTGAGAAAACAAAATAACCCTCAATAATCGTGTGTGTGAGGCCTGTGAAGGCCAACCAGCACATCAGCAGTCTATCGACTGTGGTTTTCATAAGGCGTCCTGGGAGAATACCAAAGTCATGTAAACAAAATCAGAAGCCTAAAACCATTTCCACCAATCTGATGACAGAAATTCAAATAACAATGATAAAGAAGAAGAAAAAGTATACTCTAAAAACCAAAGCAAGTAAGAGAACATATAGAGTGAACTCAGACAGCATACAACAACTGATATGGATTTATTTATTCCACAAACTACATATTCCGCTTGTAGAATTTAGACTTGGATTCTTATTCGAGGCAACCATCTTCATTTAGGGTGTGTTTGTTTTGAAGGATGGAAATAATATACAAGAGAAATTTTGTAATTTTTTTTGTCAGACTCACACCTCTTTACACTCTACTTTAATTAAAAAAAATCTCCTTCTATTTCCATCCTCCCTATTTTTATCCTCTAAACCAAACACACCCTTTGGAATTAGGGTTAATAACTTAATTGTGGTATGATTGTTAGCCTGTTACCAAGCATACAGAACAATGAATAGGTTCAAAGAATACAGGGGTAATCCAATTTGGATTATATCAAATAACAAAGCATCAGGATCAGGCCATACTGTTGAATAACAAATGACATTCAGCCACAATGTTAATAACATACAGGGACTTCGAGCACATTTCCTGAAAAATATAAAGACTAAAACCACATTTTCCTCGTATATCAATGTAGGAACTAAATTGATGGATATTTAATACTTTTAAGACTACTTCATCATTATTTGAAAGAATATTTAAGCGAAAGTGTAATACTTGATGGGTTGTGGAGAGTTTACTAAAAACTTGGAGAAAAGTGTTGTGCTGGTGGTACCTGAGAAGATCCAGACGAGAGAGAGAAGGAGGAGAGAAGAGAAGACATAGACAGATAGAATGTTAGAGACGGAAAGGAAGCAAGGAACGTAGCCAGGAAGGTGCAAGTCACGTGGGACGTAGGGGTGACCCTCTGACTCTGAGACTCGAGACCCCTCCATCTTCTTCTTCTGCAATGAGGCTGAATGGGATATACTGTTTAGTGCTTTCAAGTGTTGAGTACTTGGTTGGACAGAGTGAATAGTTTCTTTTGTTATTATCTTAGTGGTATACAATATTTATTGGTTTTGTCTCTCATTAACTATGAAGCACGCACCGACACAGACACCAGACATGATACGGACATGAACACATGGAATGTTCAAAATATAGAATGTAATACGGATATCATGCCGGTGTCGGATACTGACATGAATGCGTGTCGGACACGAGACAGAACAAAGAAATGAAGTATCTGTACTTCATTCTTCATCAGAACACTTGACTCGTAAAATTTAGTAAGATTTTTTTTTTTAATCATATTTTTTCTATCGTTTAAGAGTTTTACTGACTGATAACTTTTCGGTAGAAAGAGTGTGGATGAGAGGGAAGGATACGGATCCTCTGTAGCTGAAAAATAAGTGCAGGGATGCAGTTCAATCTTTCACCCTCCATTCTTTTCAAATTATTTTTTTCTAAATGTTTTATTTTAGTATATATAAATGGTTGAGATTGATGCACTTGAAATAAAATTTGAAGGGAATCATGATCGGAAAGGGACGAGATTTGATAAGTGGATGGATACTTATATGACTTCTTGGTAAACTGACCAAATCATTGCAGCTTCATTATCTTGTTTTACCGCTGGCACGTGGTGGAAGTCCAATTCATGAACGTATATTACGTGACCTTTGGCCAACTGTCAAAAACTAACAGCTATTGTTAATGATAAATCAGTGTATGTGTGAAGTGTGTAAAGAGTTTTTATATTCTGATTTTTTTTTATCTATGGTAGGAGGATATATATATATAGAGAGAGGAATTTATAATAGTTTATCTATCTTATTTAACTAATTGAGTTAGATTTCAGCCATTATTGTGATTTAACTATCAATGATAATTTATAATAAGTTGATTAACTTTTATAATAATTATATTGATTATACTTTTTTATTCACTAACAAATTACAATTTTTTACACTAATGATGTATAAAAATTAAACTCATTTTAATACAAATTAAGGTAAATATTAAGCGAGTCTAAATCAATTAATTAAATTATATATATGAATTGTTATAACCATGAATTAATGCATATGCAAAGAGGCTGTTTCCAGATTTGAACTCATGACCAACAAGTCACCAAGGCACAACTTTACCGCTGCACCAGGGCTCGCTCTCTAAGTGTGCATATATATATATTACTATTAAAAAAAGATATATTTTTTATAATCATGGTAACTATGGATTTCGACTCTCTAAAAATTGGTAGGACTTTCGAGATATTCTCATAATAATTAGGGCTTTTGGTACGTCAGTAGCCAGTAGAATCCTTGATTCTCAGATATTTTCACAAGCTTCAGTCATTTGGGTCGATTATAAAATTAATTTTTAGTTCAAAACTTAGTCACATTTAAAGTTTTTCATCCTTCCCTAACATTGTATTTTGTAGAGATTAAACTCAAGTTTTCCTTTACAAAATTTAACCTGTGTTGTCAACTAAGATACACCAATTAGATAATAGTAAATGAAAAATGAGATCAATTTATTGTCATTTCATAAATAACAAATAAGAAACAAATATACTTACTATCATATTAATCCCTTTGTTAAATTCTTACAATGAAAATACTACGGTTCTGGCAAAAGTCATTTTGCCATACTGAAGTCAACACTTGTAAATAGTAAGGACTGCGAATGAAAATAAGCATGTCCATATCGCATAACATTTGTCAGTTTAAACTGGTGGAATTAATCACTGTATAATTTGGTTGCTTTGTTAGAATTGGTATGTTCTAGTCAACGAAATGCAACCCATGCTCCAACTAATGTACTGTTTAATTTGGTGCTTTGCTAGAATTGGACTGAAAAACATTTTGTTTTTTCATCTACACATGAGAAATTTTTAAAAAGATACTTCATCATCATGGTCAGCATCTGGTAAGTAATCTTAAGGAAAATCGATAGCTATGTAAAATTTCTCAAAGTTCGGATGCATCACTGTGATTTGCTTAATAAGCTCACAATTTATCAAGGATAACTAGAATAGTGTAATGAGAAAGTAAAAATATTCTCAGATACAATTACAACATCACAAGATGTTCTCCGAATATTCTAACAGAACAAGAATATAGGCTCCATGTTAGGTTTCAGAGAGTCTTGGAATTGTTGAATGAAGACAAGGATTTGCTGGCTTTGCGATCTGATTCAATGTTTTCTATACTTTCTAGTGTTTAAAAAAAAAAACTATTCTTTTATTTAAAAATCTATATACGACAGAAAACAAATAAAATACCCACCTAAAACACAACACTGAGGTCATTTATTTTTTCTTTCCAAATGAAAATTAAGGAAAACAAGTGTAGCTACAAAGAGCAAAAGCGCTGGTGTCTATATTCTAGCATCTGCCAGCTAACATTCAATATTCAATTTCAAATCAATGATAGGAAAATACTTATTCAAAACTTAAAATTAAAAACATCACCTTCTCAAATGACACTGGGATTTTTTTTTTCTCCCTGAGATATGCAGTTTAAGAGAATCAATGTCACAATTCTTACAACAATCTCTCCTATCTCAACTACCCCAAAACATCATTATTAGCTCAGGATCTCTAAGACCAATAACCTGAAAATGTTTCCTTCAACGAACTTTAGGCTTTTTTGTCTGGCCACCTTGAACTCGAAATGCTGCACAGATCTTCCTCCAGCAGCGGATGGCAATGATCAAGGGTATTACAATCCAGGAGGCATTTGCTCCAATGTAGTATGCATAATAGTAAAACGAGTTTGTAGAAAAATTATCACCTTCCAAGATTGCTGTTATATAATAAACAGCAGTTCCGTATAGCTGGCCCAAAGAAATGGCAAACTGAAGTATGTAGCTATATGACTTCCCAGTAGCTATAGCGTATCTGTCATCCATATTGGTAATACAAACAGTTATGTGAAAAAATGAGAAGATAAAACATGCAATACAGAGTCAAACTGAGCAAAAAAATAAAAATCATTAGTAGCAGCATCATAGCATTAGTTCTCTTGGTCCTTTGTTTAATTTATTTTCAACTTACACTGCTAGAAGGCTAGCTGGACCCTCCAAAACCGCTGTTATTCCTTCAACAGTAACTACCCCTGCATCCCTTCCTGCATACCTTGAATCCCCTTTGCTATATTCCTTCCCTGTTATTTGTTCATTAAAAAACTTCCATCAACTAAAAAAACTGCAAATTCCTTGAAGGGTACTCCAAATTTGAACAATATCATTGTTCAATGCCAAAGAAACTCACAAACTTCAGCCAGGTAGAAGCCAGTTTTATCCTTGAAAAACTCAGGAGAGAAAACAAAATAACCCTCAAGAATAATGTGTGTGAGACCTGTGAAGGCCCACCAGCACATCAGCACTCTATCAACTTTGGTTTTCTTAAAGCGTCCTGGGAGAATACAAAGTCATGAAAACAAAAACAGAAAACCTTCAATCATTTATGCGAATCTGATTACAGAAATTCAAATAAAAATAATAGTAGGAAGCCAAAACAGAAACAGAGACTAAACCATAAACTTGCAACAGATGATATAGTGTGAGTGCCTTGTGAACTAATTAAAAGGAAAAAAGCAATGTACTCAAAAACAAAGGAACTGAGAGAACACAGAGTGAACTGAGACAGCATACACCAACTGATATGGTTTCTTTAGTTGGACAAAACTTAGACGCAAACTCTTGGATATTTTGAGTATTGTTCTCCAATTCTCCGATCAAAATTAGAGTTTCATCTCTTTAACCTACATTGATCTTTAATGCAAACCTTTATTACCCATATTACCAAGGTAAAACTTCAATTAGAAAACAAAAACATCACCAAAAGCACCTATTGCATCTAATTTTGTCCCATTGCACAATAGTTAATGAGAGAAAGGACGGTTTGACCGTTACTAAGCAGGACAATGAATAGGTTCAAACAATACATGGCAATGGGTAACCCCTTTTGGATTGTATTGAATAAAAAAGCACTAGGCAATACTGTTGAATACCAAATCAAATGCAGAAAAAAGTTAATCACAGAGCAACTTATTAATTATTGCCATACTGTATATTCTCAACCAGAATAAAAAATAAAATAAAAAAACAAATCCTGTGAGTTGTTCTAAACCCCCTCATACCTGTCTTCTTCGATTCCTATGAATCCAAAAAAAAAAAAAACCCTAACATGACCATCTAATAATCTTTTAGTCCTTCCCCTCAACAACATGATATGTTTTAAATGCGAATCAAGATTGAAGACCCTGCACGTCGGTTACATAAAAGAAACAATAAAAAGTGGATCTGTGTTTTGTTTTTTAGCGTGGTTGGAATCAACATTGAAACATAAAAAATCACGTCTAACTACTTGGTTATCTGTAAAAGTGGAAAACCACCAAGTGGAGTGTGTAACCAAACATCATTGTTCTAATGAAAGGTATTTCGACATTAAAAGAGATAAAAAGTTTTGAAACTGAACACTGGGTGCATAAATAAAATAATAAAAAAAGCATCTTTTTCACGAGAAATGAACAAATTCCGCTGATGGGTCGTTTATTGAAGTTAAAAAGTTTCATAATTGATAGTACCAGAGAAGATCCAGACGAGAGTGACGATGAGCAATGAGGAGGAGGCGAAGACGGAAAGAATGTTGGACATGGAAAGGAAGCAGGGAGCGTAGCCGGGTAAGTGCAAATCGCGTGGGACGTAGGGGTGAGCCTCCATCTTCTTCTGCAATGAATGGGAATAGAGAGTGCCTAGTGTTGACTACTGAGTTGGACACACACGGTGAAGAGAAATAGATTTGATTTGATAAGGGGATGGATATTTATATGACTTTTTCATAAATAAGTCACTGATCGGAGTGAAAACTATTAGTATTTTTTCGTAATGGCAGCAAATCATGCTCTCTCTCTTTTTTCCTTAATGGCAGCAAATCATGCTACTTTCATTTATTTATTTATTTATTTCATTTACAGTTTTGCACATGGAAAATCCAGCTCACAAAAGCAAATTACCTACCCTTTGCCCAACTGTCAAAAAATGAATTGCACATATTTTAATATGAATTTAGTTTATCTTATTATTTGAATTTGTGTATTATATAGAATTAATATTTTTTAGAATAAATAAAAGTTATGGTAAATTCATTCTTGTTAACTCGGTTGATTAAATATAATATATAAATGTTATAAATCTCTTCATAATTCATATTGTGTTTAATTTATAAAAAAAAATTCCTAGTAGGTTTTTATTTCCTCCTTCCTCGATAGAATAAAAATAGATTACTAACTTTGTCAGGCTTAGTTATTATTGCTTCTTTCCCCATGCTCCAACACCAACACCATACACCCCCCCATTATTATTGCTTATCACTATACCAACCTTAATTACAACCCAACAACAACCCACCATCGAATAAATTTGCACAGTCGTATTAGTTTCACGATATTTTGGAGTGATTTTTTTATGCTAATTTCCCCCACTGTTAAAAAACTAAAGTTATTAATTTTTTTACGGGTTCTTGAAGATTTATTTATTTATTTAAAAAACAATTAGTTTATTAATAATTTAGAGACAGGTGGCATGGGTCATATGATGTGACAAGAATATACCAGACCTTAAAGAAAGAGCAGTTTTGTTGATTGGGCCAAGCTGATAAAAACATTTTTTCGTGTTGGGCCTCAAGACATTGAGTGTGTTTGATCGTCGGGACTTGCTAGGGGCACCCAGCAACATTGCTGGTGCACCCAGCAATTTTTCATAATTCCCAAAATACCCTTCACCGTGTCTTTTCTATAAAAAGCTAGTTTATTAATGCGGAATAAGGTTCTTTCGTGAGATTCCGCGGAAGAAGTTCTTCTGCAGCAATGCATGGAAGAACCTTTTTCCGCAATTGATATTAACAACTGCGGAAGAACCTTCTTCCGTGCATTGTCGCGGAAGAAGTTCTTCTGCGGGATCTCATGGAAGAACCTTCTTCCATGCATTGCCGCGGAAGAACCTTCTTCCGTAGTTAATATTACAACGGTGGAAGAAGGTTTTTCTATGCATTGTTGCGGAACAAGTTCTTCCGTGGGATCTCATGGAAGAACCTTCTTCCATGCATTGCCGTGGAAGAACCTTCTTCTATAGTTAATGTTACAACTACGGAAGAAGGTTCTTCTGCGGGATCTCATGGAAGAACCTTCTTCCATGCATTACCGCGAAAGAACCTTCTTCCATAGTTAATGTTACAACTGCGGAAGAAGGTTCTTCCATGAGATCTCGCGGAAGAAGTTCTTCCGCAGGATCTCATGGAAGAACCTTCTTTCGTGCATTGCCGCGGAAGAACCTTCTTCCGTGGGATCTCATGAAAGAACATTCTTCCGTAATTAATGTTACAACTGCGAAAGAAGGTTCTTCCGTGCATTCCCGCGGAAGAACTTCTTCCGCAGGAATGCACGGAAGAACCTTCGTCTTCTCCCTCGCGCAACAAACGAAACACAAATGTCGTCTAACCTAAGGCTAGCATACACGGCGGAAGGTAACAAGAACGCAACAAAAAACCTTCGTGGAGGAAGCGTGGAGAAGAAATGGACGCTGGAGGAGAGGAAGGAAACGCACGGAGGAGAAGAAATTTGAACTACGTGAACTTTAGAACCTTTTTTTTATTAATTTTTAATAAAGGGCAATTTTGGAAGTTCAAGTAATTGCTGGGTGCACTAGCATTATTGTTGGGTGCACCTAGCAACACCCTTGATCGTCTTGAGAAAGCAAACATTACACAGATGCATTTATTTTTTGCATTTCTATTATTATATTGATAGCAACAATAGCATACCAAAAGCCCTAGTCACTACCAGACTAATCCGCAACTGCAATAGACCAACATACCTGAAGGACTATACGTGAAGAGGGTCCCAGCCTTAGTGCTCAATTCCATTAGGAAACAACTTTAATGCTCATCCAATTTTGTTATAACAAAATTGATAGTATAATAAATATCTAATATTGTAAACAAATACTATAAATAGGAATACAATGAATGAAATGAGCATAGAACTATTCAGAATTACTTAGCTTATTCTCATAGTTTCTTCTCTATTTCCTTGTTCCTCTTGTTAGGTAGTCTATTGCTATCATTTTTTGTTCGACCTATCTTGTTTTTCGCCCAACTCCATGCCAGAACACAACACAAGACAAATAGTCATTGAACGCCTCGAGGAATCAATCTCATGACTAACTCAAGGCCAAGCTACCCTTACCCAAGGCCAAGCCACCCTTATGCAAAACCATGCATCCCTCGCTCAAACACAAACAACAAAGAATATCAAGATGGATTCCATCCTTGATCATCTTACTGCTCTCACAATCAATCCTCCTTCCCCGAAATCTCTAGTGATTCCTTCATCTTCAGAACCCTCCAAACCTCATATGAAACTAGACGTACCTCATTTTGATGGCCAAGACCCGGTTGGATAGATTTTCAAAATTTGCCAATTCTTCGACTACCAAGAATTGCCATACCATAAGCGACTTATGGTTGCCTCATTTTATTTGGATGGACCCGCCTTGTCCTGGTACTAATGGATGACCTACAATGGGTTCATCACATCTTGGCCGACCATATTACAGGCTCTCGAATCGTGATTTGCCCCCACCTTTTATGATGACCCACAGGATGCCCTTTTTAAACTCCAACAGAAGGTGTTTACGCCCCGGTGTTACTTGTTAATATGGATGCGTAAATCTAACCGGCAAGTGTACCGAGTCGTGCAAGTAATAATAAAACGGTAAGAACCAAGTATCAAACTCAGGGAACTTGTTTTATTTGGCAAAGCATCATTCAATAGGTAGACATTTGTGCAAATAATTGATTATCATGAATTAAAAACAAAAGTGATTTCTATTCTAATTGAAAACAATAAATATGAGCAAGTGGATGTGAAAACAAATATGTAAAAGCGTTGGGTCCTCCTACTGAGATACTTGATGCAATTAAATGTATATCTCTATTCAAAGTTATTTTTCGTGTTCTATGCTGAGAGCTAAAATACCAAACACCGATGTCTCATGAGTTTGGACTAATTCTAATTAAGCTTCGTTCTCATACGTTTCTTGTTGAGCTTAGCCTAACCGAACAACGTTATGACTACAACATAATAAAAACAAAATTACCGCACTCTGTGTCCAGATTATACTATAACCTAGCCCTGTTCTATCCAGTTCTAAGGATGCAATACATTTTCCAATGCTAAAGCTCCTAACAACACATACAAATGGGTGATCAAGCCATAAGCATGCAATAATTATGCACAGATAGAAATAATGAACACATAAAAAATAACTTCAAATAGATATGATAAGTATTTACATCAAGTACTCAACATAATTTCCCAACAAAGGATTTTACCCCTCCATTACAAGGGAGCACCTTTCACAAGTAGGAGAAGGGTTTCAGAGAAAATACCAAATTACAAAGTAGTGGGGATGTCTCCTCCACCTCTAGGAACCTATAAATTGTTCCTCAACCTAAAATCTCCCTAAAAGCTAAGGTTTTTGCTTCCTTACTCTGTTTTTCGCCTTTGTTCTTCTGCCAAGCACTTAGTCTATTCAAACCCTTTTTTTTTCTCTTCACTTCAAGCTTAAAAAGGGTTTTCTGTCCTCGAAGGCGCGCTTCGCGCCATTTTCGCGCTAAGCGCGAGTAAGTGAACTTTGGCTCAGCGAGCCAGGTGCGCTTAGTACAAGAAGGGACAAAAATCTCGCTGGGCGAGTTGGTGACACGCTGAGCGCGTGCTGACAAGGCAAATTCTCTCCAAGATTCCTCTTACTCGCTAAGCGAGCTAATGCCTCCCTTAGCGGATGAATCTCGCTAAGCGCATGGACCAGACTTAGTGAGACAGCAACTACAACACCTTCCAAAATTTCTCCTTTTTACCTGAAATTTAATAAAGTTATGTGATATTATTTATTTAATCATATTTAATAAACTATTTAATTGTTATTTTGTTAATATCGCTTTAACCACGGTTGAATCACAATTGAACCATTAAATTTTATACCAATGTCTTGATTGGTTTAATAATTTGTCCAATTCTTAAGAACATTACATATAATAGATGTGGAAAGTGACATTTTTCTACATTAATTGTAATTTTAACATATGTAAGAAAATGTTTTTCTACTTAGGTTCAATGTCTGATGTTAAAAAGTTTCACATTCTACAAATCATAAAAAAAAGGTCTCACATTCTACATAAGTAAGATCTACGTTGATCTTAGAACCAATGTAAAATTCTAATTTTAACTAATGTTAAATATCCGTTTATATTAGTGTTATTTAGTACCTTGATCTTTCATATTTATTTATTTTTGTTTAGATAAGAAGTATTTTTTCTCTGGAGATAATCTTATTCGAATCATATAATATTTGAGAAAAGAATATTAAATACACTTTTAAATTCTAATTATTTTTACATAAAAAAGATTAAAACTTGGAAAGATACGGAAATGAGATAATATATTAAAAATACAAAATAAATATTAGCATGTTTATTATTTAATTAATTACAAAAATTTAATAAATTATTATTAGATACTTCCAAATCATAGGCACTTGTTAATTTAGAGCGTTTATTACATTTTATTAAATGCTTTAAATTATTAAAAAAAACAGTTACTTTTAAATGATTTGTGTTTTCCGTAATAAACATTTTAATTTTCATTTAATGCATTTAATTATTTTAATATTATCTTTATCTTTATAATTACTTCCTCCTATAAAAAAATATGTTTGAATTTTTTTCACAAAGAGAAAAAAAAAACAACAAATAACTTAATACATAAAACGATTTTACGAAAATACTCGGTCCGACCTTGTTTGTTTGACATTTAGGGGAAAAAAACATTTATTTTCTTAAAGTTTGTGTTTTTCGTAATTTTGATCCATATAATTATTTTTTTCAGTTTCAATTCACGTAAGTTTTTTACTTTTTTTCAAATTTAGTCCCTAAAACATGAACTTATGAGGACTAGACCAAATTTTTTAAAGAAATAAAAACTTATATGAATAAATTTATATTTAAGCCAGAAAAAATATCCCATTTTGGTTGTTATTTATAATACAAAAAATTAAAGCATGAAATATTTTTTTCCATCTTATCCTTGACTATTTATCATGAATCACATTTTTTGTAAAAAAAAAAAAGCTTTTTCAGACATATTTAAAATTTTACATCGACGAGTGATATGAGTAAAATAATATATATTAATAGAAATAATTTTTACCTTAGAAATTAATTTTATTGTTAAATAAGACTCTAAGTTCATTTTTTAAGATAACATTTTCTCTATTATTAATAAAAATTTACGGAACTAATATTATACTAAAACTCTCTTAGTTATGATTATTTGGTATAAATATCATGGTTAAAAAAATCAATAGTTATGAGAAGGAGCTAGTATTTTTTTTTCGTATTAATTAATATGATTTGTGTGTGTGTGTGAATTTACGTAAATGGAGGGGAGTATCATTACGATTGCTTTTCCATAAATTATTTAATGTCATTTATGATATCCTTAACTTTCGTCAAACTCATTCATGAACTTATTAAATTTTTTAACTCAGTTTTCTGTATTTTTTTATTAACTTTCTTTGAATACTACTGAATATCCTTAAATGCAACAATTTTACCTTTTTACACACACACACATATATATATATAAATAGGCACACACAACAGAAAGAAATATACAAATATTGAAAAACGATTTGCTTTGTTAATTTGATGGCGTTGATTCTCCTTTTATTTCTTGGTATGAGCATATCATACTACGAAGTTGATGCAAGGAGCAAAAATCTACCAGATATGCAACAGAGTTTTACCAGATCACTAAATTTGAAGAGCATTCTTGTACTATAATTTTAACTTTTTTTGAATGTTTTAAAGTATGTTTTTGAATCCGTTGTTAATAAATGTGCTTCCATTGTCATTTTGTTTACTTGCACAGCCTACAATGAACAGTGACTTTGAGTGCATCGGTATATACAAGCAACCAGCTTTTAAACATCGTTTGTTGAAAAACCACAAAATCCAGGTAAATAATGCTCTCACCAGCTAAATAATATGTAAATTGACTTGTTCATCCATTAAATTGATGTAATGCGATTACTAAATGATGGTTGTGTTTAGTGGAATAATTTAGTATGTGCATTTTGCTGTACGCAAATATTCATTGAATTACTTGAGCGTGCGTTTGGATATTTGAGAACTCTAAAGAATTTAAGGTTTTAAGATTCAAAATTGCTTCAAAGAGAATTCCTCCATTCTTTTGTTTAGATAAACTAATCAAATTCTTTCATTTTCAAAAATTTGTATTTTGATTAAAAAAAAAAATAAATTCCTTTCTTTCTAAACAATGTTGTGATAACATAATCAAATTTCTTTTATTTTTATATTATTATTTTTTATTTGAATAGAGAAAAGGGATAGAAAGAGATCGAGGTGGAGAGAGAACTAAAGAAGAGATGGAAAGCGAACATAAAGAATTTTAAGAATGTGCAATTTTGGTCTTTAATTTTTTAAATATAATTTGATTTTCATGTTTTTGAAATTTAATAATTTTGATTATGATATATGACCCAAACAATATATTAAATTGACATTAATTAAATTACTGACCAACATTATCCATATGTTTTGAAATATTATTATTTATTATGTCAACATATACTTGTCACTTTATCTCTAGAATGGATGAGGAGAGACTAACAGTGGATTTTAATATTCCCGAGTATTTTTTTTATTTATTGTACACAAATCTAACTTATTTGTTTAAAAAAGTTAACTTAAACATATTTTAAGGTTTAATATAATATTTCTGATAACTTATTTAAAAATATATTTTACAATAAACCATTTAAATAAGATCAATTTATAAATAAATTAAATTATAAATTTTAGTTTGACTTTTTAGGTGGATCAATATGATTAACATTTAAAAAGATAAATAAATTCAAATTTTTAATGTATTATAACAAATTTAATATAAAAATAATCCTAACAATAGATATTCTTTTATGGTTTTCTTATATATGGTATTATATGTTAGACCTAAAAGATTTTTTGAATGACATAAAACTAACACATTTAATTAAATAAACTTTAATAAAATTAATTATCTTGTTGGAACTTAGTCACACTCATTCAAAGTTGACCCAACATATTGCTAGGCCTGAAGCGAGTTTGGAAATGAGACTTTTTTTGACAAAAAAACTAGGCTTTTTTCTAAACTAATAAAATATTTAATAAAATCATTCATATTTTATTTAAAATTAATTTTTCAGATTTTTTGAGATGCAAAGTCATTTATTAAATTATTGTAATCAATTTTGTGATGCAAAGTCATTTATTAAATTATTGTAATCAATTTTGTGTAACATTTCTTTTTCAATTAATAATAAAGCCTATCAATGTTAGGCTATTTGATAAAAATACCAAAAATACAAAAAATAATTACAAAGTCAGAGAGAGAGACAGAGAGATGGTGTACTGTTAGACTAAGAGAAGGAAAAAGTTATTTTGAGAGAAAAAGAAGGAAAGAGAAGAAGAGTTAAAATTTAAAAGAATGTTTATTGATTTATAGGATTAAAGAAGAGTATTATTGTTTTTTATTCAAAATTTAAAGAATTAAATGAGTTAATGAGAATTTTTTTTATTTCCAAATGTGTAGTCGGCATCCTTTCGCCTACATGCAGGATTAACTACAGGACTTCACGCAAAATAACCTTACCCTTGGACTGACCGGTCACTCATTGTCCATCTCTTAGGATGTATTAAGCTAGAATTGAACACAAGTTTTTTTTTCATACATTTCATGTGTTCTCCACTAAATTATATCTTGAGTAGAATTTCTATACACATATAATGTAAGCGATATTTACGTTATTAGTAAAGGAAAAATTAAGTTAAAAATGACTTTTTCGTAAATTAAATTCAATAAAATGTAGAAACTTTTTCTATTTTCGACGCATGTACTATTTACTCTTGAAATTATTTCTTCTATATATTCAATTTAACCTTTCTCTATGCTTTCGCAAGGTAGCTTAATCCGACTTTCTCAAGGTACACGATGCAAACCAGACTGCCGTTCATGGAAAAAACTTTTCAAATTCATAATTCCAACAAAGGATGCCCTTCAGGAAAAGTGCCTATTCGCATGCTAAAACTGAGGCAAGAAATCAACTATAATTTTTCAGAATCACAACCTGAAAATTTTCGTCAATATTCCCGGAACCCCTATCAACATGTAAGTGGATAAATTATTAATTGATCATATTTTATTCTTTGATTGTGGAAATTTTGAGTATAAAATGTGTCTGAATGTTATTTGATTGTGATATTATATACTTATTAATTATTAGCATCTTTCATTTATGAGCAGGTTAGTTTATTTGTTTAAAAAATCCAACTCTATCCCATTTAAAAAGTTTTTTTAGGGCTAACAGACTAGTTTATTTAAGTAATTAAATATAAATAATTTTTTTTCCTCTTCTTATCATTATTATTATATTGAAATTGTTACAATATATTAAAATCATATATTTATTTATCTTTTTTTAATATTAATTTGTATGTGGACCTAAAGTCTATATGCTCGTTGAAGGGTAAATTTACATCATTTTTAGATGTCTTATTGCAAAAGAGACTTTTAAATAAGCTGAAAGTTAGATTAAATGACATTAAAAATGAATTTACATCATATAAGCATGTCTGATCTGAATAATGGTGCAGGGTTTGTCTAATTGACTTAATTAAAAATGGAATTAAACAATCTCATTTTGAATAACCAATAAAATTTAGATATTTATCTTATTCTAAAATTCTCTCATTAGGATTATGACTATCATATGTATCATTTTTTTTATTTTTTTTCATATCATTTATGTGTAAAATCAAAATTTTATATTTATTAAATAAGAATTAATAATTAAAATTATATATTCTTTAGTTTGCTACCCTTGAGACAACTCCAAGTACAACCTATCACGGAGCAAGTGCATGGATCAGCGCCAGTGATAATCTATTGGTGCAAGGGACCCAATATAGCCTTTCCCAGATTTGGCTTCAAAATGGTCCTCTTTCAGAACTTAACAGTATTCAAGTCGGAGTCGGTGTGAGTTAATTAGTATATATAGTTTTTTTTATGATATTATTATTAAAGAAAGGATGTTTCTCTCTTATATATATATGTGTGTGTGTTCATATCTATTCTCTTGTAAATTTGATATATTAATCTACTTTATTGATTACCTAATGTAACAGGTTAATCCCAGAGTATATGGAGACGATAAGCCACATCTCGCTAGCTTTTGGACAGTAAGAAATTCGTCGTGTTAATGTATTATTATTAATGAGTCGTCGTACGTCAGTTGTTGTGATTAATAAGATATGTATACTCTGCATGCAGGGGGATAATTTTAAAAAAACCGGATGTTTTGATGCTATCTGCCCAGGTTTTGTGCAAGTGCATCCTCGTATTACCTTAGGACAAACCATTGAACCCTCATTTACAGGTGGATTAGATGGCAAAGACTATATTGCTATCAAAGTGACACAGGTAAATTTTAACACACTTTTAGAGAATTCATATATATCAATTCCATGATATATATATATATATATATATATATATTTCATTATTTTTATTAACTGAATAAAAAATATAATTTTGATTAAATATCATTTCCACCTTTTTGCATTGTAAATTTATTTTATCTTTTGTTCTTTTACATATAATATTCAAAATCCTATTTTAATTTTCTAAAGTTGTAAAAAAAAGTATAATTTATAAAATTAAGAAAAATATTAAAAATAAAGAGATGAAGACATTAAAAGGTCAAGAAACTTACGAATAAAATAAATGAACAATTAATAATGAAGGAAAATTAAATGATGTAATAAATTGAAATAATTTAAAAGCTTAGAAAAAAAAATCCTGTAATATAACTTTTATAAAAGCTTTTATATATAAATAGATAGATAAATATATTATTAAATTGATATAAAAGTAAAATATGTTTTTGGCCTCTGAACAACATATTTAGAAAAATTAATTTTAATTCCTTTAAAAAATAATATATTTCTAGTCCCCGTATTTATCGAAAAATACATGTTTTTAATGTCTGATAATTAAACTACTAAAATCATATCATTTAGGTAAATATAGGGAATAAAAATGTATTTAGCTTTTATAGGGATTAAAATCAACGTTTTCAAATATTTTAAAAGATTAAAAAAATATTTAACCCTAAATGTAAATAGACTATAATTAAAATTATTAAAATAAATAAAGCTACAATATGCATCATGCTTGTATACTTTTTTTGCCACCAAACGTTAACGGTTAGTATTAAAATAAAATAAAAACTACATACAATATGCATCATGCATGCATATGCGTGCATAAACTATTTTTGTGATTTATTATTTGCAATTTGTTTATAATATTTAGACCTTATATACCTTAAACCACTGTCTTCAATTTGTCAATTTAGTACATAATCTTATTATTTATAACTAGAAAATTATCAACAAATATAAATAGATAAGTTAAAATATAATTAAAACTACAGAAAATAATTTGACCTGTTTAACTTTTTTTTGTTGTTGTCTTAATTGTCATTGGTCTCGTGTGATATATAGTAATTGTTGGTTTTAAAAAATATTTAAACCAAGCTTTTAAAAATAATAGCATCGCTATTGGAAGAGTCGAGAAACTACTAGCAATGTTACTTCCACGATTTTTCTTCACCCGCTTAGAAAGAAACATGTAGAAATTTCTAGTAGCTAATTGGACTGCAGTGCCATTTGCTTGCCTATCATGTAACATTTGGAGTATAAGTGAAATCAATTTTAGTTTGTGAATTTCAAGTATTTTCCTCCCTTGTGTGAATGAGTTTGTGTAGAATTTATTTGATTTCTCACTTTATATTTTACTGTGTAAGTAAGTGTGTGTTTGAGTTTAATTTTTGTGTCCAATTGTCAATAATTGGTATCAAAGCTAGAAAGCTTTAGTGGTAGTGAGTGAAAAAAAAGTGACTGTGTGAGGAACAAGAGCATTCTGATTTAGTGTTAAAAAATAGAGTTGATACAATTGAGAGAGAGATGACTACCAATTACAACATTGTTTTGGTCTAGTCCCAAACTAGATGAGAAATTAGATTTTTACTAGTGGGAGGCTTTGATGAGAGCACATTTGAGAGCTCACAATCTTTGAAGTTTTGTTGAGATGTGACTAGTTGAAGGAGCTGATGATACCTCTTGGAGGAGAGACCAGGTGGCGCTGTCACAAATTCAACAAGTGGTAGATTTTTCAATTTTCAGAAAAAATCATAAATGCCAAAAACAACAAAAGAAGCATGGAATATCTTGAAGTTGTCTTACAAGGGAGTAGAAAAGGCCCAAAAATCGAAGTTGTAATCTCTGTGAAGAGAATATGAAAGGTACGAAATGTTTGACTCTGAATCTGTAGAACAATATTTTTCACATATTACAAATATTGTCAATAAGATGAGGTGATAGATAAAATTCTATGCACCATGCCAATGAAGTACGATCATGTGGAGACTACGATAATCGAGTCCCATGACACAAATACCATGACTGTAGCAAAGTTGTAGGGTAGTATCGAAAGAGCCACGTGAGTAGAATTTTAAAGAAGACAGGAAAAGTAAGTGAAGAAGCATTGAAGAGTCAAGTGAATGTAGTTGAATCCAGCCAAGGAGCAGAAGCTAGAGGCTGAGGAAATTTTGACAATGGGGGAAAAGGATATTTCAAAGACAGAGGTCAAGGAAATTATAGAAGCAGAGGATGCATAAATTTCAATCAAGGAAGAGACAATAATTTTCGAGCTTTTAACGAAGGAAGAGGTGCAGGTAATTTTGGTGTTGCAAACCGAGGATGAGGTCAAGGTAACAATTACCAAGGTCGGGCGAATTTTAATTGCTTCATCTATGGAAAGTTCAGGCATAGAGTTGCAGACTGTAGACTCAAATAATAGGAAAATGTTGTAGAAAGTCAAAATTCGGGTGAGAATTCTAATGCCCAACAAAGTTTATTTTTAGCTAATAATAATTTTTAGGAGGATGAAAATATCGGGTATTTAGATACTGGTTGTAGTATTCATATGTGTGAGAAGAAAGATTTATTTTCTTCTTTAGACAAAATGGTAATACCGTCAAATTTGGAAACAACGCAAATATTCCTATTTTGCGAAAAGGCCAAATCACGATCAAGTTGGAGGATGGTTCACAAAATTTCATCTCTAATGTTTTTCTATGCTCCTGGACTTCATCACAACTTATTAAGTATGAGACAATTGTTAGAGAAGGGTTTTAACATGATGATTCATCAGGGCTATTGCACATTGATTGACAAAAATGGAAGATTCGTCGCCAAGGTAAAGATGATTCCTAACTGCCTATTCCCTTTAAAAATTCATCATGAAAAACTTTATTGCTTAAGTTCAGTTATTCCAAATGATGACTGGTTATGGCATATGCGCTTTGTCCATTTTTATTTTTTCGGATTAAATTATCTATCAAGAAAAGAACTTGTTTTTGGTTTGCCTATTGTGAATGTTCCTAATGGAGTGTGCAAGACATGTGAAATTGGAAAGAAGCACAAAGATTCATTTCCAATCAGAAAATCTTGGAGGGCAAGAAAGCTACTCAAGATAGTTCACTCAAATTTGTGCTCAGTTAAGATTCCAACACCTGGAGGTAGCAGATACTTTATCACTTTCATCGATGACTGTAGTAGAAAGATGTGTGTATATTTATTTAAGCAGAAATTAGAAGCTTGTGATGCTTTTAAGACTTTCAAGGCGTTCGCAGAGAAGCAAAGTGGGTGCAAAATCAAAGTACTCTGAACTGACAAAGGAAAAGAATATCTCGCTTGCAAAAATTTCTTTGAGCAACATGGAAATCAACATTAATTAACAACAAGATACACGCCTTAGCAGAATGAAGTAACTGAAAGGAAGAATAGAACAATCATGGATATAGTGAGGTACATGTTGAAGGCCAAGAAAATGCCTAAGAAGTTCTGGGCAGAAGTAGTTGCTACCATTGTCTACACTTTGAATAGGTGCCCGACTAAGAGTGTTCATGACAAGATGCCAAAAGAAGCCTAGAGTGGAAGGCGACCATTAATCAAACATCTTAAAGTTTTTGGGTGTATAGCATATGCACATGTTCCAGATCAACTTAGGAAGAAATTGGATGATAAAGGAGAAAAGTGTATTTTCATTGGCCACAACACAAAGTCAAAAGCCTACAAGCTTTATAATCCAGAGACAGAATTTGATTATAAGCAGAGACATGAAGTTGATGAGAAAGACATGTGGGATTGGTCTTTAAAGTCTCAACAGGAGTCGGTGGTGATCGTTGACAACCATGAAGAAAATGATGAAAGGCTACTAGATCCAACACCTGATAAGCCAGAATCATCCAAGAGGCCATAGAGGAATCCTCAACTCCCAGCTAGATTGCAAGACTGTGTCATGTTTAATGACAATAATTCATTTGATGAAGAGATTACAAATTTTGCTTTATTTCCAGACTGTGATCCAGTTACTTTTGAAGAGCCTCAAGTGGCGAGAATTGGAGAAAGACAATGGATAATGAGATTCGTGCTATTAAGAAGAATGACACGTGGGAGTTGGTGGGCTTGCCAACAAACAAAAGGTCAATTGGAGTAAAGTGGGTACACAAGACTAAGTACAATCCTAAAGGAGAAATTGATCGCTTCAAAGCAAGGTTGGTTGCGAAAGGTTATAAACAAAAACCAGGTATTGATTACTTTGAAGTATTTGTTCATGTTGCAAGGTTAGACACTATTCGCATGATCATTTCCCTTTCGACTCAAAATAGTTGGAAGATATATCAGATGGATGTAAAATATGCATTTCTAAATGGTGTTCTGGAAGAAGATGTATTAAGCAGCTTGCAGAATATGTTATTGAAGGAAAGGAAGACAAAGTCTACAGGTTAAAGAAGACTTTGTATGGGTTGAAACAGGCACCAAAAGCAAGGTATAAGAAGATCAATTCCTAGTTTGTTCATAATGGCTTTGAAAGATGTCCTTATGAGCACACATTATATGTCAAATCTATCGATCATGGAGATATTCTCATTGTGCGTCTTTATGTTGATGATCTAATCTTCACTGGCAACAATTCAAAGTTGATTGTAGAATTCAAGGAGGCTATGATAAGCTGTTTTGAGATGACAAATTTAGGCTTAATGTCCTATTTTTTTGGCATTGAGGTTAATCAACGAGATGATGGGATTTTCATCTCCTAGAGAAAGTATGCACGTGATTTTCTAAAGAAATTCTAGATGGATAATTTAAAGCTTGTTTCCACACTAGTTGAAGAAAAGCTGAAGCTGACAAGAGATGTTGAAGGCAAAATGGTGGATGCAACTCTATATAAGAGTTTGATTGGAAGTTTGAGATATTTGGTTGCAACAAGATAAAATATTATCTTTGGAGTCAGTTTGCTTAGCAGATTCATGGAGGAGCCACGCGTTAGTCATTTTGCAAGGAGCTAAAAGAATTCTTAGATATATCAAAGGTACTCTAACTATTGAAAATTTTTTATGCTAAGAACAATCATGTAAAGCTTGTTGGATATACAATCATTGATTGGATAGGAGATATGCAATATCATGGTCCTCAAAGAAACAACTAATAGTTGTACTTTCAACGACAAAAGTAGAATATATTGCAGAAAACAATCGTGTCACACAAGCAGTATGACTTAGAAGAATTTTAGAAGAGATGTATCATCAGTAGAATACTCCTAAATAATATTTTGCGATAACAATTCGACAATTGCATTAAGTAAAAATTTGGTATTCCATGGGAGATCTAAGCATATTGATATTCGGTTTCACAAGATACGAGAGTTGATAGTGGACAAAGAAGTATAGATTAATTATTGTCCGACTGAGGAGCAAGTAGCAGATATTTTTATGAAGCCGTTGAAGACCGAGTTATTTTACAAGCTAAAGAAAATGCTCAAATGATACAAGCTTGATTTAAGGGAGGCAATGTCAGTTAAAAAAATATCTAAATCAAACTTTTAAAAATAATAGCACCACTATTGGAAGAGTGGAAAAGCTACTAGCAATTTCACTTTCAAGATTTTTCTCCACCCACCTAGAAAGAAACATGTAGAAACTTCTAGTAGCTAATTGGATTGCACCACAATTATTTTTTGTTGCACTGCCATTTACTTGCCTATAAAAGGCCACCATCATGTAACACTTGGAGTATGAGTGAAATCAATTTTAGTTTGTGAAATTCAAGTCTCTTCCTCCTTTGTGTGTGAGTGAGTTTGTGTAAAATTTATTTGTTCTCTCATTTTATCTTTCGTTGTGTAAGTGAGTGTGTGTTTGTGAGTTTAATTTTTGTGTCCAATTGTTATCACTAATTAACTTGCCATGTGTGATTGCTTAAATATGTGTAGGATTCAGTATCAGGCCATTGGTGGTTGCATGTAGAAGGAAGTGATGGAAGTGAAGATGTTGGGTATTGGCCAAAGGAAATATTCACTCACTTACGCAAAGGATCATCTTTGATTAAATTTGGAGGTGAAGCTTATGGACCCCCTAATATTGGAAGTCCTCCAATGGGTACTGGAAAATTGCCAAAGACTTCATTTCCTAACTCAGGTTTCTTTGCAAGACTTCAAATTGTGGATTCAAAATTTAGGGAACTTGATGTGAATCCTATAGACATGAAGTCATATTGTGACACCAGTTCAGATTGCTATGATTTGTTGTATCATGGAGATCAAGGGGCTCAATTTAGGCAAGCTTTTCTCTTTGGTGGTCCTGGCGGCCAATGTGGTGTATAACTAAATTTATAATTACATCCATTTTCAATAAATGTTCAGTTTATTATCCATAAAGCGTACTTCACATTCAGCACAATATTATATTAAACTTACATGATGTCAGCAAAACTCTTTTTTTATAAACTTAGAATAAATGCAGTAAAAAAAAGGGAGTCATTTTTCCTTTATTTTGGACAAGGTGAATTCTCCTTTTGTAGGGTGGAAATTGAAACTCCTCAATAGAGCTGGGAGGGTCACTCTTTAAAAGTCGGTTTTAAACTCTATTCCCACTTATATCATGCAAAACATCTGGTTGCCTCAAGATATTTGAGGCTCTCTTGATGTTGCTACTAAAAGATTCATTTGGGTTCTTTCTCATCCCATTGGGTCAATTGGAAAATTATTTGTCAACCAAAAAACAAAGGTGACCTTGGGGTCAGACCCACTAGGGAGAGGCATATTGATATGCTGGGAAAACACATTTGGACGGCTATTCAAGATCCTACTAAGCCTTGGTAATTCAATTTTTCATAGACGTGAATTTCTTGGCTCCTCTTGCACTTGATCGTCTGTAATCAAAGCAGTAGGGGTTCTTGAACCTGGATACATATTCCAGGCTGGTCAAGGGGATCGATCTATCACTTTGGTATGGCTGTTGGTCTACCAAAGGTATCATTTGGAAAGAATTGGTTGATGTTGAGGTGAATGTTCATGATGTTAATATTTCTATAAAAGATTTGCGGGTCAACAACTGTTGGTGTTGGGACAATGTCAGCATTGTTGCTACTGATTGGTTAAAAGATGAAGTCCAAAGCTTATTCCTTAATTCTGACATCCCGGATGACAATCGAGGTCTTCCAACAAATTTGTTTCGTACTAACAAACATATTGCTAGTGATGACAATCGATTTTAATTTTCATCTTCTCCTCGATTGTCCAAAGGCAACAAAGATTTGGGACCTCCTGAATCTAGATGTTCATGTTCATGATCACGACGAGGACAGTTCGAGTTGGCTTAAGAGACATGCTCAAATCTACTTCGGGATCCTCTTTCCTATTTCCTACTGGTTCATTTGGAAAGCTCGGAATAGTGAAGTGTTCTCCGACAAAGTAATACTACACGTGACCCTTCTCAACCCAATCTATAACTTGTTTGATCTGTGTTGAACGATTGGCAAATGCATCAAACTGCTCCAAGAATCCAAATTTTACAGCAATTAATGAATGAAATTAAAGGGTTGATAGATGAAAAATTAAAAGTAAATCAAACTAAACTAATTATCTAAAACATACAAGAGCAAGAAAAATAAAGACTTAGAGAGTTATGATGTGATGTTTGATTTAGAATGCGAATATGATGGGCCTAGACTACCAAAATTACTCTCGATGTAATGCTAATGATTTTTCTTTATTTAATATTATTTCAATTATTATTCATAATTACTCTGATACTCTAATCCCAACCCTAATTCACCTAATCTCTCTCCTAATCCCTTAAGAAAATAAACTAGTTAAATTGCATTAGACAGAGATATGCATAAAAAGAGGTTAAACAATATCATTTTATCCTTAGACATGAATCATTTATATGCTTTTTCTCAATTCTTTGAAAATAAACATTTCTCAATGCCTAAATCCCAAAACAGATACATAAATATGAGTGATCAAACCACAATCAGTAAAATTAAGTATAGAAAAGAGACAGTAAAAGTTAAAATAGCATTAAGTAGAGAGTAGGAAAGAAATTATATCATGAGCGTATGGTTGTTAGGCTCTCAATAATGGAGAATTTAGTCTTTCATTGTCATGAAAGACTTTACACTTGGGATTAGTGGGGAGAGAAGAAGATAAAGAGGGATGGAGATGGAGGGAAAGAATGACCCCTAAAGGTTGATTTTCCCTAAATGTGGCAACACTTATGGGAATCCAGGGAAATCTGGCTTTGGTGGCTTGGTTCGTAAAATTCATGGTCGCTTGATTATAGGCTTCTATGATACGTATACGTGTGACGTTTTGACAAACACCAATTTATGCTAAGCTTCAAGCCATTTACCACGACATCAGTGTGGCCTGCCTTGAAGGAAATCGTAACTTGATCTGTGAATCCGACTCGAAGACAACTCTCAAGCTTATTAATGAAGCTGTAATTCTTCTCATCCTCATTAACCCTTATCCAGAAAAAAAAAAGAATCATACAAATACAAGGAGATACAAAAGTTGTGATTTTCTTTGTTAAGATTATTTATATGATTAAATGGATGTGTAAATCAACCGATCGATATAAGATTATTTTAATTTAATCAATAATTTCAAATTTAACTTTTAAATATGTAATCATATTAAAGATTGAAAGAAAAATATAAGGCACATATTAATGTTATAAGATTGGCTGGTGTATAAAATACATATAGTTAGACTAAAAATTTGTGCTGTTAATGGCAAATCAAGGTCCCACTCTGATAGAAATGTGATTAGTGAAGTGGGGCCTAGGCCAAGGGTGTGGAGAGTTTATACTAGGAAAAAGACAAAAGGAATGAAAGATGATGACGTGGCTATGAACGTATGAGAGTGACTATAGATAGCTATTGCTGGAAGGGAATAAAGAGGAGGGAATTCAGTTAGGACTTGGTGGGGTCACCTCTAGGTGATTTGGGAGCACTGCGTGCTTGGAAATTGGTTGTTACTACCAGTTTGTTATTCTTTCTTTCTTTCTGCTCTTATCTTCCTGCAATTGTGTATCTCACAGCAATACCATTGCAGTTTCATTACTTATATTACACTGTTATATCCATTTTATCACTATTTATGTGCATTAAGACCCATCAATTGGTCCGACCTGCCGGATCAATCTCACACAACGAAGAAGATTGTAGATGTCAAGGAAGCCTAAGATGGGAGACCGAGTTGACGCTTTGGAGACACAGATGGGGAATGTGACAACAACGCTGCAAGAGCTCGCTCTTCAAGTGCAGCAACAAAGCTTGATTCTCGCAGAATTAAGCAAACAGATCGAAAAGAGAAGGGACACTTCAGAGGAGGGAGCCTCTGCTGGTGACTCTGCACAGAGTGAATCTCGCCTCGCCGGGAAGAAGGTGAAGTTGCCTCTGTTTGATGGTGATGATCCTGTGGCTTGGATTACACGGGCCGAAATTTATTTCGATGTTCAGGATACATCGGATGATATGCGTGTGAAGTTGGCTCGTCTGAGCATGGAAGGTTCAACTATTCACTGGTTCAACCTATTGATGGAGACTGAAGATGAGTTGTCATGGGAGAATCTGAAGCGAGCGTTAATTGCTCGTTACGGAGGACGTCGTCTGGAGAATCCGTTCGAGGAACTTTCGACGTTGCGGCAGAAAGGAAGTGTGGAGGAATTCGTAGAAGCTTTTGAGCTGTTGTCATCACAAGTTGGAAGGCTTCCTGAAGAACAATACCTGGGATATTTTATGAGTGGATTGAAACCTCAAATTCGAAGGAGGGTACGTACTCTGAATCCTCGAAATAGGATGGAGATGATGAGAATTGCGAAAGATGTTGAAGATGAATTGAAGGAGGAAGATGATGAGGGTGAGCATCGTGAGGTAAAAAAAGGGGGGTACGAACGTGTGGGCCAGAAGGATTGGGCCGGGTTATTAATGAAAAAAGGGGGACCTCAACCCCGGGATGCAACTCGTTCATTTCAGTCGGGTGGGTCAAACCCGAGTCAGAAAACGGGCCCGAATGGATCCAACACAAATTCCACTTCGTCTCTGTTTTCCTCAGCTCGCAGAGTTGATGGGGGTCCGCGTTCCGGCACGACGGATAGGTGGAAGGGAATACGCAGTATCCACAATGAAGAATTCGAAGAGAGGAGAGCGAAGGGTCTGTGTTTCAAATGTGGGGGAAAATACCACCCTACGTTTCATAAATGTCTAGAACGAGCTCTTAGGGTTCTAATCCTAGGAGAAGGTGAAACCATGACAAAGGAAGGGGAAATTGTAAGCATGAAGGATGTGACGGTGGAAAGTGAAGAAGAAGTGGAAGTGGAATGTAAGCTGATGGGGGTATTGGGGAGCATGGGCGAGTCTCACACTATGAGGGTTGAAGGGAAGATACATAATGTGGATTTATTGGTATTGATTGATAGTGGTGCGAGCCATAATTTCATTTCTCCCAAAGTGACTACTGCGTTGGGTCTGGTCATCACACCTACAGTAGCTAAGAGTATCAAGCTTGGTGATGGTCATAGGTTGATAACTAATGGAGTGTGTAAAGGGGTCAATATGCAGATGGGGGGGATTGAAGTGATTGTGGATGCGTTGGTGTTGGAGCTAGGGGGAATGGATATGGTGTTAGGAGTTGCCTGGTTAAGAACTCTTGGGAATGTGATTATGGATTGGAAAGCCATGACTATGCAATTCTCTTATGAACATGAGCTGGTGACATTGCAAGGTCAAGGCAGCAAGATGGTCAGACAATGTTATTTGAACTCCTATCTGGAGGATACTCATAGCAGAACTGAGCTGGGCTGGTGGTGGGGTCATCTACAGTCAATGGAAGCAACCAAATCAGTGGTTCCCAAAGGCTTAAAACCTATACTAGAAGAATTTTAGGAAGTGTTTGGAAACAACATTCAGCTACCCCCTGAGAGGAGTTAGGTGCATCAGATTAATCTTTATCCTGATCATGGTGCCATTAATGTCAGACCCTACAGGTACCCTCATCATCAAAAAGAAGAAATTGAAAAGCAAGTGTCAGAACTGTTGAAAGCTGGAGTCATTCGGCCAAGTATGAGTTCATTCTCAAGTCCTGTTTTATTAGTCAAGAAGAAAGACAAGAGCTGGAGGATGTGTGTAGACTACAGGGCCTTGAATAAAGCTACCATACCAGATAAGTACCCAATCCCTATAGTTGATGAGTTGTTAGATGAACTATATGGAGCTACTATGTTCTCTAAAATTGATCTAAAATCTGGATATCATCAAATTAGAGTGCATGAGGATGACATCCCTAAAACGGCATTTAGAACACATAACGGCCACTATGAATATTTAGTAATGCCTTTTGGACTAATGAATGCCCCAGCTACCTTCCAAGCCACCATGAATAACATTTTTCGGCCTTATTTGAGAAAGTTTGTCTTGGTATTCTTTGATGATATTCTGATTTACAGTAGAGATATCGAGGAACACCAAATGCATTTGAGGGTGGTTTTGTCTGTTTTAGTTGAGTATTGTTTTGTGGCAAATCAAGCAAAGTGTAGGTTTGGTTGTGCTCAAATTGATTATCTTGGCCATGTCATTTCTGGAGAAGGTGTGGCAGTGGACCCTGAAAAGGTGAAGTGTATTCTTGCATGGCCCACACCAAAGAATGTGAAGGGGGTACGTGGTTTTTTGGGTCTCACAGGGTATTATAGAAAGTTTATCCAGGATTATGGTAAAATAGCAAAACCTCTCACCGAATTGACTAAGAAAGACAATTTTTCTTGGGGAATAAAAGCTGTCAAGGCCTTTGAGGAGATGAAGAGGATCATGACTTCTCCCCCCGTGCTAATCCTTCCAAATTTTGATTTACCTTTTGAAGTTGAGTGTGATGTGGCTGGCAGAGGTATAGGTGTTGTTCTGATGCAGCAGAGACGACCTATTGCTTTCTTCAGTAAAGCTTTATCTGATGGGAATCTGGCAAAATCTGTCTATGAGAAGGAATTGATGGCCCTTGTGCTTTGTATTCAGCACTGGGGACATTATTTATTGGGAGAGAATTTATTGTACACACAGATCATAAAAGCTTGAAGCATTTTTTACAACAGAGAGTTTCATCTCCAGATCAGCAGTGTTGGTTGGCCAAACTACTAGGCTATCAATTTGAAGTTAAATACAAGCCGGGCTTAGAGAATAGAGCTGCTGATGCTCTGTCCAGATGTCATGGTGAGGTAGAAATGAATTCTATTATTTCTTTTCCCTTGTGGGCTGATAGACAGAAAATTTTGGATGAAATAACTAATGACCCGTACATTCAAAAGTTACTGAAAGAAGTGCAGGAGTCTCCTAATGTTAGACTTAGGTTTCAGGTGAAACATGGAGTTTTACTTTATCATGGCAGGTTGGTGATCTCCCCCGAATCACCCTCTATTCCTTGGTTATTGGAAGAATTTCATAGTACTCCTGCTGGAGGGCACTCAGGTTTTCTGAGAACATACCGAAGACTGGCAGATTCCTTATATTGGGTGGGGATGCAGAGGAGTGTAAGGGATTATGTTAGATCTTGTGATGTTTGTCAGAGACAAAAATATAGTGCTACTACTCCTGGTGGTTTGTTACAGCCTCTACCTATTCCTAATGGGGTGTGGGAGGATTTGTCCTTAGACTTTATCACTGGGTTGCCTAAGTCAAAGGGTTATGCGGCTGTGTTAGTGGTTGTGGATAGACTATCTAAGTATAGTCATTTTGTTTTACTCAAACATCCATATACTACTAAGTCAATTGCTGAGCTCTTCGTGAAAGAAGTGGTGAGACTTCATGGAATTCCAAGTTCTATAATCAGTGATAGAGATCCTTTATTTGTGAGTCATTTTTGGATGGAGCTGTTCAAGTTACAGGGTACTAAGCTGAAAATGAGTTCAGCATATCATCCGGAAACAGATG
This sequence comes from Glycine max, assembly GCF_000004515.6. Lineage (NCBI taxonomy): Eukaryota > Viridiplantae > Streptophyta > Magnoliopsida > Fabales > Fabaceae > Glycine > Glycine max. The sequence goes on along the minus strand of NC_038245.2, from coordinate 42,016,246 downwards.
GTCAAACAGAGGTGGTTAACAGGTGTCTGGAAAGTTATCTACGATGCTTTGCTTCTGATCATCCAAAGACTTGGTCATTGTGGGTCCCTTGGGCTGAGTTTTGGTACAACACTACCTTTCATGTGTCTATTGGGAAGACTCCGTTCGAGGTGGTATATGGGAGACAACCTCCTGCATTGTTGAGATTTTTGTCTAATGAGACTAAGGTGGCTACTGTGGCATTGGAGTTGAGTGAAAGAGATGAGGCCTTGAATCAACTCAAACTCCACTTGCTCAAAGCTCAGGAACAAATGACAAGGTATGCTAACAAGAAGAGGAGGGACTTGTGTTTTGAAGTTGGAGAATGGGTCTTTCTGAAACTTAGACCCCATAGACAACAATCAGTGGTAAAAAGAATTCATCAGAAACTCGCTGCAAGATTCTATAGACCTTTCCAGGTGGCGGATAAGGTTGGCGAAGTAGCTTACAAGTTGAAACTTCCATCAGCATCCAGAATTCATCCAGTTTTTCATGTGTCATTACTTAAGCGAGCTATTGGGAACTATCAGGTACAGGGAGAGTTACCCAAAGATTTGGAAGTGACTGAGGAGACTGATGTGTACCCAGACAAGGTGTTGGGTTCAAGAGTCATAATACAAGGGGGTAATGAGGTTCAGCAGACCTTGATACAATGGAAAAATAAAGCTCTAGAGGATGTGACATGGGAGGATAATGAAGTCTTACGTGGCCAGTTTCCAGAATTTTGCCTTGAGGACAAGGCATTGTCTAAGGAGGTGGGAGTTGATAGAAATGTGATTAGTGAAGTGGGGCCTAGGCCAAGGGTGTGGAGAGTTTATACTAGGAAAAAGACAAAAGGAATGAAAGATGATGACGTGGCTGTGAACGTATGAGAGTGACTATAGATAGCTATTGCTGAAAGGGAATAAAGAGGAGGGAATTCAGTTAGGACTTGGTGGGGTCACCTCTAGGTGATTTGGGAGCACTGCGTGCTTGGAAATTGGTTGTTACTACCAGTTTGTTATTCTTTCTTTCTGCTCTTATCTTCCTGCAATTGTGTATCTCACAGCAATACCATTACAGTTTCATTACTTATATTACACTGTTATATCCATTTTATCACTATTTCTGTGCATTAAGACCCATCACACTCTCTACCTGATTTGCCATTATGATTTGTTGGCAAATCAAGGTCCCACTCCCTATCTGATTTGTTGTCAATGACAAATCAAGGTCCCACTCCCTACCTGATTTGCCATCATGATTTATTGCTTGCATCAATTGTTTGAATAAGATTGGCTCATACGTGCATAGAATGCTTGTGTTTTAGACTAAAAAATTGTGTTGTCAAAGGAAAATCATGCAAGTCCGGTTCCTCTCCCTATCTGATTTGCGATCATGATTTGTTGTTTGTATCAATTGCTTAAAGATGAAAGGCAATACAAAAAAAAAAAAAAAAAAGAGCAAACAGCAGCTCATCAGCTGGGTCCGAGGGCATTGAATATCTCACCAAAGGAAAAAAAAAATTGATAGACTCCCAAATCCTTTATTTCACTTCCAGAGAGTATGATATACAACAATAAATAAATATAATGTGATATAATATAATAAAATACTAAAATTGGTGGATGTAGTAAATCCTACTTCACATTTAGAGAGTGAAAGAGATAAAAGAAAAAAATATATAATATGTGATATAATACGAAAAAAAATCATAAATAATTGGAAACTACTGCTCATTTTCAACAAATTTAACATGGAAGAAACGTTCCTTCTCAATTTATCCGTTTAAAGTAGAGCACGTCCCTACCTGATTTTCCCTGTAGTTTGTATGATTTGTCTAAACTATGAATTGAAGATGAAAGGCGCCGAGCAATACAAAAAACATTTATTTTATGTTTGATTTTGAAATATAGTCATTCAATAGTATAGAAGAAATATTTGAAGATCAAACACAGAACAATACTTAACTTTACATTGTCCTCTCCATAATCCATAACAAATATTGCCCAGTAAAAAATGTATTATAATAAATTGGTTTAAATATGTTTGCCTCTGATAAAATTTAAATTTTATATCTGGACCTAATAATTTTTTTTTCTTGACTTTTGATGCTTATATTTTTTTTTTCATTTTGTATTTTATCCCTACAGTTATATTGATTCTAATAACTTGAGAAGTCATTATTGATGAAAAACATATAGGTCATTCCTTATCTTGTTTCTTGGTTCTAAATTGGGTTCCTAATATTTAAAGCTATAAAATGTCCCCTTATTTATTTAATTCATGATAAATTAGTTATTTTAAAAAATTAATCATTTTTTTAAATTTTGAACATAATTTTAAATCTTCTTTTATGGATTTAAGATATACATGAATCTTATTTTATTAAATTTACTTACACAAAAATTATAAGAACTAATTAATATTTTTAAAAAATGTCATAAATATAACAAAAATTATGTAAAAAATGAATCACATGAATAATACAAAAAGAATATAATATTAAATTTTTAGGTTTTGGGTTGACGATGAAACCATATATTTTCACATTAAATAGCATTCCCGCTGTGTAGCTATAAATACCCAAATGCATCTCTATTTCCTAGTATCAAGCAAATTAAGAATAATTCAGAAATGTTACTGCAAACATTAGCTATCCCTACAATACTCCTTGTGATATTCATATGGGTGGTACAACCAAAGCAACGTCATGGGAAGATTGCACCAGGTCCCAAGGCGTTGCCAATTATTGGTAACCTCCACATGCTAGGGAAACTCCCGCACCGCACCCTTCAAACCTTTGCAAGAAAATATGGACCCATAATGTCCTTGAAGCTAGGGCAAGTCCAAGCCATAGTGGTTTCCTCCCCTGAAACCGCTGAACTATTCCTCAAGACCCATGACACTGTTTTTGCAAGCAGGCCAAAGATTCAAGCCTCTGAATATCTCTCTCATGGCACCAAGGGCTTGGTGTTTTCCGAGTATAGCGCCTACTGGCGCAAAGTGAGGAAAGTGTGCACCCTTCAACTTCTCAGTGCTTCAAAAGTTGACATGTTTGCTCCTTTGAGGAGACAAGAATTGGGAGTGTTAGTGAAGTCACTGAGAAATTCAGCGGCATCACGTGAAGTTGTGGACCTCAGTGAGGTGTTGGGGGAGCTTATGGAGAACATAGTGTATAAAATGGTATTGGGGCGTGCTAGGGATCATAGATTCGAATTGAAAGGACTTGTTCACCAGGTGATGAACTTGGTTGGAGCTTTCAATCTTGCAGATTACATGCCTTGGCTTGGTGCGTTTGATCCTCAGGTATCAAATTCAATTATACATATGTGCATGGCAATTAATTTATTAACTTCTTACTTCTTATATAGCATCTATTTGCTGGATCTTAATAATTTGGGAGACCAAATTAAACTTTTACCATGAAAGTTATTATACGATTATTTCAGTATAATCAATACTTAATTTTTTGCTGCTGTTATTTATTTGGACTAAATGTTTTATTAAACTAGATTTTGATCCATGTAATGTACAAAGCCAAAGATAAACGCACAAAAATAGAATTTGGTGTAATCCTTGTGTTAAAAAATAATATACGAGAATGTTTAAGAATGGGAGATAAATTTTTATAATATTATGTACATATGTATTAATTGTTACATTAGTATTGATGTACTAATTAAGATTTAAAATAAAAGAAAAGAAAACTGATAACATATATAGGATATACTTTGTATATGTGGTCCAGAATATTCACGATAAGATTTTTTGGTGAGTACAATTCATGAATGAGATGACTTGTACAATAGCATACTTTCCAACAACGTAACTCAACACACACACACACATTACATTAATATTGATGTACTAATTAAGATTTAAAATAAAAGAAAAGAAAACTGATATCATAGGATATACTTTGTATGGTCCAGAATTCACGTTGAGATTTTTTGGTGAGTACAATTCATGAGATGACTTGTACAATAGCATACTTTCCAACAACGTAACTCAACACACACACACACCTTACATTAATATTGATGTACTAATTAAGATTTAAAATAAAAGAAAAGAAAACTGATACCATAGGATATACTTTGTATGGTCCAGAATTCACGTTGAGATTTTTTGGTGAGTACAATTCATGAGATGACTTGTACAATAGCATACTTTTCACCTACACACACACATCAATTTACATTCAAATTTTTATTTTATTATTTTTATTTTATTTTATTTATCATATTGCTTTGCCTAATTTTTTCCAGTTATCATATTTTTTCGTCACATCACTTATCATAATTTTAGGAATCCAAAATATATTTTAATCTTTTATTAGCAAAATATTGTATTAACAAGAAAAGAACTAGCTACAAAAACACAAGAAATATGACATTCCAAAAAAAAAAAAAACGTTCAAATATGAATTTAGTACTCATAAGTTAGTATTTTTTAAATTTTGAAATTTGTAAATTTTCTTGTTCATTTTCAATTTTCAATTGTTTTAAATTTGTTTTTTAAGTTCTTATAAGATTTTTTTTATTGAACTTTAATCTAAATAAATTTATATTTTTTAAATTTTAATCCCTAAAGCACGGACTTACATAAGCTAGAAATTGAAATCTTAAATAATTAATTAAATTAAAAATATACAAACATATAAGGATTACATGAAATTAAATGAAAAAAAAACTTATAGGAGACAATTTTTTAAAATAATACAACCTTATATTGATTAAAAATAAAATAAAAACACAAAGTACTTTGGAGATTAAATTCATATTAAAAAAAAAACCATCAAGTAGTACCTAAAGAAACCCCGGCCCACCCATGACAACCACGCAAACCTAACAGAAAAAGAAAACACGATCAAAATTAGGAGCCCGAAGAAAAACAACACAGTCATACAAAAAAGTTCTCTCACGCATCATAATCAAGTCAATGTTGCAGAAGAATGGTGCATGAACACGTATCTCCTATATATTCGATACCTAGAGATCGAGATGATAGAGATAGAAGAGAGAAGAAGTGTATATGATGTATTGAGATATGGGAAGTAAATTAATATTTTTTATATTATCATGTACATATTATATTATATTTGATGTATTGAGAAGTAATTTTTTAAAAATAAAAAATAAAAAGTGATATCATATTGGTTGCTCGCTTGGTCCACGATTGATGGTGCCTGACAGCTTGAACTAGCATGCTATATACCTCTTAACACAGCTAAAAAAATTTGTTGGCTCTTAATATATATAGCCCGAACAGGTTGAACCAACCGAAATTAATACCTTTAAGTACAAAGTATGATTTGTCCAAGAGGATATACATGAATATTTATACAGTGTTCTTAGCTAGAAAAGAAAAAAAAAATTATAGTGTATTTAGTTATTTAGTGTCAAACACCATTTTCCTTTTGCACAATCATATTGGTACATACATGTCATGTATTTATAAAATCCATGTTACATTAATTTGTTGATACATATTGAATTTTACATTTTATTATATCTTCAACTGCAAACATTGCCTCGCCAGGGAATAACAAGACGATTGAAGAAAGCAAGTAAGGAAATTGACCAATTCTTGGAGCAAATTATCCAAGACCACGAACATAATCAATATGATAATTATAAAGTGCAAAAAGCTCCACACAATAACAAGGACTTTGTGGACATATTGCTATCACTTATGAATCAACCCATCGATCTTCAGGGCCATCAAAATGTCATTGATAGAACTAACATCAAGGCTATTATATTAGATATGATTATGGCGGCATTTGACACGTCATCCACAACGGTTGAGTGGGCCATGTCAGAACTCTTGAGGCATCAAAGTGTGATGAAGAGACTTCAAGATGAGCTAGAAAATGTAGTGGGGATGAACAGACACGTGGAGGAAATTGACTTAGAAAAACTGGCTTACTTGAATATGGTGGTGAAGGAGACGCTACGATTACACCCGGTTGCACCGTTGCTCGTACCTCGTGAGAGTCGAGAAGATGTTACTATTGATGGTTATTTCATAAAGAAAAAATCAAGGATCATAGTAAATGCATGGGCAATAGGGAGAGATCCTAAAGTTTGGCATAATCCTTTGATGTTTGATCCAAAGAGATTTGAGAATTGCAATGTTGACATTCGTGGAAGTGACTTTCGAGTTATACCATTTGGTTCCGGTCGAAGAGGTTGCCCCGGGATTCATATGGGTCTAACTACTGTTAAGCTTGTTCTAGCTCAATTGGTGCATTGTTTTAATTGGGTGCTTCCATTGGACATGTCTCCTGATGAGTTAGACATGAATGAGATATTTGGACTCACAACGCCAAGAAGTAAGCATTTGCTAGCTACACCAGTTTATCGACTAGTTGATTAAGTTAAGAGATCGAGGTTAATAATGCGCAGTAAGGTTTATTTACATATATTTGTAGTTTGTTTAAATTTCAATGAGTCATGTGAAATTAAAATTAACAATTTTTCTATTTGTTTTTAATCAAATGCTTTTATCTAATTTACCTTTGAATGATACCTCTACAAGCTAAGTTTTGAAGAGATGGGAGGATTCGGTCTAGAGATGAGGTACATTTTCATTTTTCAGCTTCCATGCAACAACCTTCACATAAAATTATATGTAAAAAATGACGACCAAATTTGTAATGTTAAAATAGATTATTGATGCTTGATATAGTCGCCAAATGCTAAGACAGCAAACTCTCTTGTCTTTTGTAACAGAAAATTGAGCTCACATGATATCCCATGTATCATAAAAAAATATATGATATCCCATGCGAAGACGTCAGCAAAGAACTGATGATTGCAAATCAAGACTATTTTTAATTTAACATTTCCACCTCCAAAGTCTTGGTTTCATTACCAATCTCTTTCTTGTGGTCCCACGAGTAAAAATTCAATATCGTACATATATAATAAATAAATACTATTTTTGTCATTTTTTTTCTTGTATCCCATTTACACGTACGCACTTTTTTTTTTGTCAATTGTTTTTCTTTTTCCTAGCATCATCATTATTCAATATAAAATATCGACTAGTTCCTATATAAATAACTAAAGCCTGCTCTATTTTCCATCAAAAAACGACAAAAAAGGTTATATACTTGCTCAAAAAGTATGCGTTCTAATAAGGATTTTGTCGACATACTACTGTCACTGATGCAACAACCAATTGCTAGAACTAATATCAAAGCTATTATGCGTTGGATATGATTTCAGGAGCATTTCACAACATCGGGTGTGGTGTAATAATTGAGTAGGCTATGACAGAACTCTTAAGGCACCCAATGCCAGTATCCTATTTGAACCAAGAGAAACTGATTCTTTTTCTTTTTTACAATTATATCTTATTTATGTAAATCACCAATGAACACAGCATTCAATTTAACATTCCCAAATCCAAATTAAGTCTTGAATTCATTTAACAAATTAATCTCCTCTTGTGGATCACGTACGGTTAAGAACTCAAGGTCTTACAAATATAAATAATATTCTTTTTGTCATTTTTTTCTTGTAGCCTTTTACACCTTTTTTTCATTATTTATTTTTCTCTCTCTTTTCTATCGCTTCATGCTATCATCTCTTACATCATTTTTCAAATATATAAATACCCTATGTGTGTATAAATACACAAACTGTTCTCTATTTTCCATCAAGCAAACTATAAAAAAATGTTGCTTGAAACATTTACTATCCCTGCAGCACTCCTTGTGATATTCATTTTGATTCTATCCTATGCCCTTTTCCATCCAAACCAACCTCAAGACGATGATAAGGCACATCCACCAGGTCCTAAGCCCCTCCCAATTATTGGTAACCTTCACATGCTTGGAAAACTCCCACATCGTTCCCTTCAAGCCCTAGCCAAAAAATATGGACCCATAATGTCCATCAAGTTAGGTCAAGTCCCAACCATTGTAGTTTCCTCACCTGAAACTGCTGAGCTATTCCTTAAGACCCACGACACTGTCTTTGCTAGCAGGCCAAAAACTCAAGCATCGGAATACATGTCTTATGGCACCAAGGGTCTTGTGTTTTCTGAGTATGGACCCTATTGGCGCAACATGAGAAAGTTCTGCACCACACAACTTCTAAGTGCATCTAAAGTTGACATGTTTGCCCCTCTGAGGAGAGAGGAGTTAGGACTATTTGTGAAGTCTCTTGAAAAAGCTGCTTCTTCGCGTGATGTTGTGAACATCAGCGAGCAGGTTGGAGAGCTTATGTCGAATATTGTCTATAAAATGATACTTGGCCGTAATAAGGACGATCGATTCGACCTAAAGGGGCTCACTCATGAGGCTCTACATTTGAGTGGAGTGTTCAATATGGCAGATTATGTACCTTGGGCACGTGCCTTTGATCTTCAGGTATGAACTTCCAACTACATGATGTGGTGTCAGATATATCTGCACTTATTTGATAGTTATTTATTACAAACTTATTTGATGCCTCTTATTTCTCTTTTATCTCTTTTTTCCTATCTATCATATTATATCACTTGTTATATCTAACTTTTTGTTTCTTCTCTCGAGATGTTCATATAGCATGAGTGTCCATAATACTTATCCAAACCCCTTATATAATATTCCTCTCGATCTCTGTTGTTACTTCTTATAGACATAAATAATTGTATCAATAAAAATTGAACTTTTAATCAATAAGGTATTTAGTTTTGATTCAGCCATAACAACTAAAGGCAAAAGGCTAAAAGGTTGCTACCCACCCCAGTGCTTCCTGATCTATCACAATACATTTTAAAACTTGTACTCTGAACTTTTAATGCCCACGTGGGCCCAATTTTTGCAGATTATCTCAAGTTTTTTTTTCTTTTCCAAAAGTTAGTTTTTGGAAAACTTCTAATTGCAAAAAAAGTAATAATGACACTTATTATGGCGTAAACACTCATTTGTTTGTATCACAATCTTCTTGTTACGTCATTACATCTACTAAGTGGTAGTAACATACACTTTTCTAAGATTGATATTTATTTAAAATTATAAAATCACAACAGAGAATTATTTGAATTATTAAATAATAAATGAGATTCAAAATATTTATAATTTTAATATATTATAATCAATAATAAAAAATATATTGGATAGAGTGTTATTGGATGGAATGTTATTAACATTTCTCTTTCATCTAGTCTAGAAGAGCAATGGATGGTCAATGATATTTTTTTGAAGAAAAATATTTAATCATGCTGTTTATTATTATTTTTGTTTATGACCTTTAACTGTTTAAATTTGATTATGCTAGTGTATATATTTGACTTGGATTATCCATTAGTCAAATTTGGTATGCCATTTGGGAAGAGTGTGATATAATATATACCGAGCTACCAACTACAAAGTTTATTATTATTATATATGTCAATCATTTCCAAAATCTATATAACAGGGATTAAAAAGAAAATTCAAGAAAAGTAAAAAGGCGTTTGACCAAGTGCTTGAGCAAACCATCAAAGACCATGAGGATCCTACCGATAGCGACAAGAAAAGTGTGCACAACTCTGAGGACTTTGTAGCCATACTACTATCACTTATGCATCAACCAATGGATCAGCACGAGCAGAAACATGTCATTGATAGAACTAATGTTAAGGCTATTATATTGGATATGATTGGAGGATCATTTGACACATCTACCAGTGCAATTGAGTGGGCTATGACAGAACTCTTAAGGCACCCAAGGGTTATGAAGACACTTCAAGATGAGTTAAATAGTGTAGTGGGGATAAATAAGAAGGTGGAAGAGTCTGATTTGGCGAAGTTACCTTATTTGAATATGGTTGTGAAAGAAACCTTAAGGTTGTATCCGGTCGTACCATTGTTAGTGCCTCGCGAGTCCCTAGAAAATATCACTATTAATGGATATTACATTGAGAAGAAGTCAAGAATTTTAATCAATGCATGGGCAATAGGACGAGACCCTAAAGTTTGGTGCAATAATGCTGAGATGTTTTATCCAGAGAGATTTATGAATAACAATGTGGATATTAGAGGACATGACTTTCAACTTATACCATTTGGTTCTGGTCGTAGAGGATGTCCTGGGATTCAATTGGGTCTAACTAGTGTTGGTCTTATTTTAGCTCAATTAGTGCATTGCTTCAATTGGGAGCTTCCATTGGGCATATCTCCTGATGACTTAGACATGACGGAGAAATTTGGCATCACAATACCAAGATGTAAACCCTTGCTAGCTATACCAACTTATCGCCTATTGAATAAAGCTTAACAAAAGGTTTCGAACTATATATATTTATAGTGGCAAGTTATTTTGGTTTTATAAAAAATCTGATATGGATTGATGATGTGTGCCTTGAGCTTCTTCGTTGCAGGAATAAGATCAGACCTAAGAGATTAGGATATTGACCTTTGATGCTAATGTAAGAGTCGCTGTAATGATATGATTGTAAATATGTATTAATTGATGTTGATTTTATTACAAATAGTGGTTTATAATGGGTCATATCTGCTTATGTATGTGTATTCTACAATTTTGTTTTCGTTTGAGTAAATCACGTACCCTTGGCTGCTCATCGATTTCAACGCATGCATATCCAACATAAAAGTAAACTTCTTCCCAATCGGAATATGTAATACAGTACTAGAAAAAATTGATATACAGACTCAATTTAGAGACGGAACAATTTTTTTGTATTTTAGAGACATTATTGAGAGAAGAAAGTGTCCGCCTCTATATCTTGTAAACATAATCAGAGACTGATCTTTGAGACGAAATTTACCCAACGAAATCCGTCTGTATTAATTTCATTAGTTTTAAAATGCTCACATATTAAATTTTTACTTTAAAATTTTATCAATTATTTTTTAATTTTATAAATGTGTTAGATATGTATATAATTTATATATATATATATATATATATATATATATATATATAAAATAATTATGATTATTAATATATGTTCAAATAATTTTACATTGGGACATGTCTTATAAAATTTTAATCTATACAAATACATTATAAAAAAAGCGTAAACAAAAATATTTACACTATTAATATATTTTAATTAAATTTTATATTTTTTTTAAAAAAATAAAAATTAAATATTTTCCAGAAAAAGGTATTTTACTCTTTAATAATTGGGTGTCTATTCGAAAGTATATTTTTTTAATATATATGTACTATTGGGCTAGTGTTTAAAAGTTCGTTTTCGATAATTGGATTCAATTCATATTTTTTGACTGGCCGAAGAACCTGTATATACAAACATATGAGAGCAGTAGTGGAGTCGGAAATTTTATCCGTAGGAGAAATTAATTCTTCTAATCTAACATTTATTTTATCCTTAAATTAATGTAAGTAAAACTCTTTTAAAATCTAATACGTTAAAAATAGATTTTAATACATCTTAAAATAAGTGATATTTAAACTCAAAATAAGGTTTCATATTAAGTGGTGTTTCGATGTTTTAAATTGTTAATGGATCGTTAAATTTTTATTCTAGTTTTTTCATAAATAAATAATGAATAAAATATATTTTTAGTCCCTCTGAATTATATGAAATTTAAAATTGGTCGCTCTAAAATTTTTCGTCCCATATTAATCTCTCTAAATTTTTAAAATTTTATTGTTAATTCAATAGGTAAACTTTGTTAATTTAGTGAAATTATTTTATTAATTAAATTATTTATTACTCTTCTTAATTAAAAAAACATAAATGTTAGGGAGTAATATTTAAAGATGCCGGTTTATTATCAAAGTGCTATTAATTAACAACTGTAATATTAAATAAGATATATGGGTCTTTGATGAATCCCGATTAAAGGATTTTGTTTTAATAGCAGCCATTAAAAAAATATTACTGTATGTTATATCACAGTCACTCATTTTAATAATATTTATTCATAAAATTGAAGTAAAAATGTTACTTATTAAAAAGAATGATAAAGGAACAAGTCCAATATCATATCATGAATCAACACCAAGGGAACAACCAAGATCAAAAAGAGATACTTAGATCATAAGTAAATATCCGAAGGCCAGCCCACTTCCATTTCATATTATTAAAAGATAAAAAGTAAAAGCTATAGACTTGGTCGTATGCCAACATACATGAGAAACTCTAAACATGTAGAGAAGTAAATATGAAGAAGCCTCCAGAGAGAAGATCTAAAAAGTCAAAACCTCTGATTTGAAGATCTGAGTAGACCCATTGGGGTAAACTATTCCAAATCTAAATCACATGGAACACTGCTACACAACACGTGGATGAGGCTTTTTTTATTGTCGGTGGCATATTATCGAAGACCATAATTGGGAATAAAATCAATATATAAATACATTATTGATTTTACAATGACTCGGACAGAAACATCTAGATCCATCCTAATTCCTGCAATAAGAAGCTCACCAATCCTAAGCAGCCAAAATTAATTTGTTGATGAAATTTTTTCACTAAAATAACTTGCCACTTTAATTATAGGTTCCAAACCTTTTTAGGATCCGTCGGTTTGTATGGAAAGAGAAAAAAAAATTAGTGAATAATAAAATGAGGTGAGATTCATATTTTTATATTTTACTTTAATTCAAAATTTTCATTTCAATTAATTTTTATTTTAGGTCAAATAATTTATTTGATTTTTTATCTTTTATTTTTTTATTTTAGTTATTTATCTTTTAAAAAATTCATTTTGTAACTTTATCTTTCTAAAAAGGTTCAAAATAATCATTTTGTTAATTTGAAATTAACTCCATTAATGATATTTAAATACCAACAATTAAAGGCTGTCATAAAATGAAAAAAATAAGAAGGATTCAAAATACACTTTGTTGATAAATTAATTTCATCCTTCACAACTCTAATCCTTTTTTGGATCCAAAATCCTACAATTACATATGTAAATCATAAATCATAATCAAATTTGAGTGAACAACGTGATGGATCAGTGGATTTAGTGATCCTATTGGAGGTAATCTTGTTGTCGTGCACGACATGGAGGATACTACATGCACTGACGATGAGGGTAAAGGAGTAATCACGTCTGTTTAGGTATGTAATGAGCAAAATTTGTGACACTCTCATTGCCTTTTGAGATTTGCTTGGTGTAGAGAGGATCCAATTGGGAAAGATTGGAAAGCAAAATGATGAGGACAAATTTGATTATGGAAAGAGAGGAAGTTGATGAGGAAGGATAAGATGCTAAAAGTTTTGGCCTTTGAGAGAAGATTAATGATTCTAAAGAGGGAGAAAGAGCTATGACAGTTTAGGAATAATGGGATTTTTTATTTTGTGATGACTTTTAGCTATCAATATTTGAATATCATTAATGACGTTAACTTCAAACTCATAGAAGAATCATTTTGAACCAATTTTAAAAAATAAAGAACCAAAATGAACTTTTCCAAAGATAAATGAACCATTTGATCTTTATTTTATTATTTTCTACTCTACCAAACGGACCATTACTTACGCTTTGATAAATAAGCCATTTAGCTATCAATATTTGAATATCATTAATGACGTTAACTTTAAACGATAAAAGGACCATTTTGAACCAATTTAAAAAGATAAAGAACTAAAATGAATTTTTCCAAATATAAATGAACCATTTGATCTTCATTTTATTTTTTTCTACTCAATCGAAAGGACCCTTACTTACCTTTGATAAATAGGCGATAAGTTGGTATAGCTAGCAAGGGCTTGCTTCTTGGTAGTGAAAGGCCAAATCTCTCACTCATATCTAAGTCATCAGGAGACACACCAAATGGAAGCTCCCAATTGAAGCAATGCACTAATTGAGCCAAAACAAGGCCAAATGTGGTCAGACCCAATTGAATCCCAGGACATCCTCTTCGACCAGAACCAAATGGTAAAAGTTGAAAGTCATGTCCTCTAATGTCTACATTGCTATTCACAAACCTCTCTGGACAAAACATATCAGCATTATCTGACCAAACTTTAGGGTCTCGTCCAATGGCCCATGCATTGACTAAAATTCTTGTCTTCTTCTTTATGTGATAACCATTAATAGTAATATCTTCTAGGGACTCGCGAGGCAATAGCAAGGGTCCAGCCGGATATAACCTTAAGGTCTCCTTTACTACCATGTTCAAATAAGGCAACTTTGACAAGTCAGACTCCTCCACTAGTTTATCTTCCCCCACTACATTATTTAACTCTTCTTGAAGTTTCTTCATATCACTTGGGTTCCTTAAGAGTTCCGACATAGCCCATTCAACTGCAACAGTTGATGTGTCAAATGACCCTGCAATCATATCTAATATAATTGCCTTGATATTAGTTCTACCAATGACATATTTCTGCTCTTGCTGATTCACAGCTTGGTGCATATGTGATAGCAGTATGTCCACAAAATCTTCAGAGTGCACACTATTCTTGTTGCTTGCAGAAGGATCTTCATGGTCTTTTATGATTTGTTCAAACACTTCGTCAAATGCCTTACTCATTTTCTTCATTTTTCCTTTTAGTCCCTGTTGTAGATTTTCTAAATGATTAAGTGGCATATATAGTAGTAATAAACTTCACACAAATGTACAATCCAAGTCAAAAAATCCAACAATATTTACTATGCTTCATGTGTTAATATAGCCTAACCACTCACGGTTTTGTATCCAAAGGGGATAATTCTTTTTCAATATTAACAAATGGCGGTAGATTTTTTTTAAAAAATTACGGGTAAGTTAATCACGACTTTGCAAACATTCAATACTACTTTTCAAGAATTGCTTAATCAATTTTATTACTTAAGGGACTATATATTTAGAAGGGAAAGTAACACTTTGATGAAAGGTATAAGAAGGGATTAAATAAGATCATGTAGTTGAAGCTCACACCTGAAGATCCAAGAAGCCTGTCCAAGGAACATAATCTGCAATATTGAACACTCCAGCCAAACGCAGAACCTCACGAGCAAGCCCCTTTAGGTCGAATCTATCATCCTTACTGCGGCCAAGTATCATTCTACACACAATATTCGATATAAGCTCCCCAACCTGTTCACTCAGATTCACAACATCACGTGAGGCTGCTGCTTTTTCGAGTGACTTCACAAATACTCCTAACTCCTCCCTCCTCAATGGAGCGAACATCTCGACCTTTGATGCACTCAGAAGTTGTGTGGTGCACAACTTTTTCACGTTACGCCAATAGGGTCCATACTCAGAGAACGCTAGGCCCTTACTTCCATAAGACATGTATTCTGAAGCTAGAGTTTTTGGCCTGCTAGCAAAGATAGTGTCATGGGTTTTGAGGAATAGCTCTGCAGTTTCAGGGGAGGAAACTACAACGGTTGGGACTTGTCCCAACTTTATGAACATTATGGGTCCATAATTTTTGGCAAGGGCTTGAAGGGAGCGATGGGGGAGTTTCCCCAGCATGTGAAGGTTACCAATAATTGGGAGGGGTTTAGGACCTGGTGGATTTGTTCTTTCATCTTGAAGATGGAACAAGACAGAGGATAGAATCAAAATGAGTATTGCAAGGAGTACTGCAGGGATGGCCAATGTTTCTGATAACATTTCTTATCGTTTGCTTGATGGAAAATGAGAATGGTTTGGGTCTTATACACCAATATGGCATTTATATAATGATGCAAGAGATTTTTTCTTTTAACAATATAAAGTATATGTTTGATGGGTGTCTCAGAATAACTTTATAAAAAATAGGATACTTCCCACCAAGCAAAATTTTATGAAGGACAGAAAAAATTAAACCTCCATCCGTTGAGAATATACGAGTTAATAGTAGCCACATGATCCACACTGGGGGTTGAGATAAGGACAGAAAAGATAATTAAATAAAAGTTCGTTTTCGATAATTGGATTCAATTCATATTTTTTGACTGGCCGAAGAACCTGTACATACAAACATATGAGAGCAGTAGTGGAGTCGGAAGTGTATTTTTCTTTTATTATTTGAATGAAATTAATTCTTTTTTTTTTTATTTTATCCGTAGGAGAAATTAATTCTTCTAATCTAACATTTATTTTATCCTTAAATTAATGTAAGTAAAACTCTTTTAAAATCTAATACGTTAAAAATAGATTTTCATACATCTTAAAATAAGTGATATTTAAACTCAAAATAAGGTTTCATATTAAGTGGTGCTTTCGATGTTTTAAATTGTTAATGGATCGTTAAATTTTTATTCTAGTTTTTTCATAAATAAATAATGAGTAAAATATATTTTTAGTCCCTCTAAATTTTTAAAATGTTATTGTTAATTCAATATGTAAACTTTGTTAATTTAGTGAAATTATTTTATTAATTAAATTATTTATTACTCTTCTTAATTAAAAAAACATAAATGTTAGGGAGTAATATTTAAAGATGCCGGTTTATTATCAAAGTGCTATTAATTAACAACTGTAATATTAAATGAGATATATGGGTCTTTGATGAATCCCGATTAAAGGATTTTGTTTTAATAGCAGCCATTAAAAAAATATTACTGTATGTTATATCACAGTCACTCATTTTAATAATATTTATTCATAAAATTGAATTAAAAATGTCACTTATTAAAAGAATGATAAAGGAACAAGTCCAATATCATATCATGAATCAACACCAAGGGAACAACCAAGATCAAAAAGAGATACTCAGACCATAAGTAAATATCCGAAGGCCGGCCCACTTCCATTTCATATTATTAAAAGATAAAAAGTAAAAGCTATAGACTTGGTCGTATGCCAACATACATGAGAAACTCTAAACATGTAGAGAAGTAAATATGAAGAAGCCTCCAGAGAGAAGATCTAAAAAGTCAAAACCTCTGATTTGAAGATCTGAGTAGAATCAATATATAAATACATTATTGATTTTACAATGACTCAGACATAAACATCTAGATCCATCCTAATTCCTGCAATAAGAAGCTCACCAATCCTAAGCAGGCAATTTAAAAAGATAAAGAACTAAAATGAATTTTTCTAAAGATAAATGAACCATTTGATCTTTATTTTATTTTTTTCTACTCAATCGAAAGGACCCTTAGTTAAGCTTTGATAAATAGGCGATAAGTTGGTATAGCTAGCAAGGGCTTGCTTCTTGGTAGTGAAAGGCCAAATATCTCACTCATATCTAAGTCATCAGGAGACACACCAAATGGAAGCTCCCAATTGAAACAATGCACTAATTGAGCCAAAACAAGGCCAAATGTGGTCAGACCCAATTGAATCCCAGGACATCCTCTTCGACCAGAACCAAATGGTAAAAGTTGAAAGTCATGTCCTCTAATGTCTACATTGCTATTCACAAACCTCTCTGGACAAAACATATCAGCATTATCTGACCAAACTTTAGGGTCTCGTCCAATGGCCCATGCATTGACTAAAATTCTTGTCTTCTTCTTTATGTGATAACCATTAATAGTAATATCTTCTAGGGACTCGCGAGGCACTAGCAAGGGTCCAGCCGGATATAACCTTAAGGTCTCCTTTACTACCATGTTCAAATAAGGCAACTTTGACAAGTCAGACTCCTCCACTAGTTTATTTTCCCCCACTACATTATTTAACTCTTCTTGAAGTTTCTTCATATCACTTGGGTTCCTTAAGAGTTCCGACATAGCCCATTCAACTGCAACAGCTGATGTGTCAAATGACCCTGCAATCATATCTAATATAATTGCCTTGATATTAGTTCTACCAATGACATATTTCTGCTCTTGCTGATTCACAGCTTGGTGCATATGTGATAGCAGTATGTCCACAAAATCTTCAGAGTGCACACTATTCTTGTTGCTTGCAGAAGGATCTTCATGGTCTTTTATGATTTGTTCAAACACTTCGTCAAATGCCTTACTCATTTTCTTCATTTTTCCTTTTAGTCCCTGTTGTAGATTTTCTAAATGATTAAGTGGCATATATAGTAGTAATAAACTTCACACAAATGTACAATCCAAGTCAAAAAATCCAACAATATTTACTATGCTTCATGTGTTAATATAGCCTAACCACTTACGGTTTTTTATCCAAAGGGGACAATTCTTTTTCAATATTAACAAATGGCGGTAGATTTTTAAAAAAAATACCCATTAAGGGGTAAGTTAATCACGAGTTTGCAAACATTCAATACTATTTTACAAGAAGTGCTTAATCAATTTTATTACTTAAGGGACTATATATTTAGAAGGGAAAGTAGCACTTTGATGAAAGGTATAAGAAGGGATTAAATAAGATCATGTAGTTGAAGCTCATACCTGAAGATCCAAGAAGCCTGTCCAAGGAACATAATCTGCAATATTGAACACTCCAGTCAAACGCAGAACCTCACGAGCAAGCCCCTTTAGGTCGAATCTATCATCCTTACTGCGGCCAAGTATCATTCTACACACAATATTCGATATAAGCTCCCCAACCTGTTCACTCAGATTCACAACATCACGTGAGGCTGCTGCTTTTTCGAGTGACTTCACAAATACTCCTAACTCCTCCCTCCTCAATGGAGCGAACATCTCGACCTTTGATGCACTCAGAAGTTGTGTGGTGCACAACTTTTTCACGTTACGCCAATAGGGTCCATACTCAGAGAACGCTAGGCCCTTACTTCCATAAGACATGTATTCTGAAGCTAGAGTTTTTGGCCTGCTAGCAAAGATAGTGTCATGGGTTTTGAGGAATAGCTCTGCAGTTTCAGGGGAGGAAACTACAACGGTTGGGACTTGTCCCAACTTTATGAACATTATGGGTCCATAATTTTTGGCAAGGGCTTGAAGGGAACGATGTGGGAGTTTCCCCAGCATGTGAAGGTTACCAATAATTGGGAGGGGTTTAGGACCTGGTGGATTTGTTCTTTCATCTTGAAGATGGAACAAGACAGAGGATAGAATCAAAATGAGTATTACAAGGAGTACTGCAGGGATCGCCAATGTTTCTGATAACATTTCTTATCGTTTGCTTGATGGAAAATGAGAATGGTTTGGGTCTTATACACGAATATGGCATTTATATAATGATGTCAGAGATTTTTTCTTTTAACAATATAGAGTATATGTTTGTTGGGTGTCTCAGAATAACTTCCTCTAAAAAGGATACTTCCCACCAAGCAAAATTTTATGAAGGACGGAAAAAATTAAACCTCCATCCGTTGAGAATATACGAGTTTAATAGTAGCCACATGATCCACACTGGGGGTTCAGATAAGGACAGAAAAGATAATTAAATAAACATTCCTTCTTATCTATAATCTTATCTGAAAGTAATTTTTTAATTTTTATAATTTATATTTTAATTTTTTTTAATCTTTATAATTTAAGAGTAATCTTTTTAATTTTTATAATTTGTATTTTAATTCTTTTTTAATCTAAAATAATTTTTTAGTTTTTATAATTTATATTTTAATTATTTTTTAATTATTATTATAAAAAAACATATAAAAATAATTAGTTTCAAATTAATTATAAATTATCAATTATTTTTTATTATAAATTATCTTGTGATTTATTAGTTAGAAATTATTTGTTATTATTTTTATAGTTAATTAAAATGAATAATATTACTCATATTTTATAATAAAAATTAAAAAAAAATTAAAATATAAAGTATAAAAATTAAAAATATCATTTTCAAACTGTAAAAACTAAAAAAAAATTAAAAATATAAATTATAAAGACTAAAAAATATCATATTCAAGTTACATAAACTACAAAAGAATTAAAATTTAAATTATAAAAAATAAAAAATCACTTTAAAATTATAAAAACTAAAAGATATAATTAATAAAACTATAAACAACAAACAAATAAGTAATTAAATCTTAAATAAAAGATTGAGTTGTTAACCGTGGTCCACAAGAGTAAGATTGTTAAATGAAATCAATACTTTGGAGGTGGGAATTAAAAAATTAAATAAAAAATTTTCCTGCACGCAAAGTTAAGATATAGCAATAGCTGTATCACAAGTTCTTTCCGTCATCAAAAAGGTATGAGAAAAATGAACCATAAAGATTTTCGGGTTTAATATCTTTCAATAAAGTCTCAAATTTAGCCAATTTTAATCAACAAAAAAATGAACCATTAAAAAAATAACATGTGAAAATTTATAGACTATCACATCATCATTTAACAATACATACTAATGCCAAGGATTAAAAGTTGTAACGAGAAAATAAATTTTAAGCATTTTGATCGGTTATAATTTTATTCAAGGATTAAAATTTAAAATTTTAAAAAGTTTAGAAATTAAAAATTTAATTAATCACTAAAAAAAATCATCACAAGTTCTTAGCCGACGCCTTGACGTGGGCACAATTTCCTGTTGCAAAAGTCAAGAGAGATTGCTGGGACTTTGGGAGTTGAGAATGTCTAAAATAAAATTGATGTTCGTGTATATCAAGCTTTAATCTATTTTTACATTATTAATTTGATTCTTATCTTTTACATATAATTTTATTATTATTTAATAGTTATATTTATATTTGTTTGATAATTTTAAATTATTATTTTCATCACAACTACATTAGTCTTTCAAATATTTTGTCACCAAATTAGTTCTTAAAACTAATTGTTGTGTCACCAATTTAGTCCAAGGTAAAGATTGATTTGATGAAATTTAGTTTTTTTTCTTAATTAAAATTTTAATCTAAACCAACTTAGGTCACCAACGTGGTCTTATTAGAAGTTCAAAACGTTGATCATCCTAATATCAAGGCAGCACCTTCGCCCACTTCCACAAAATCTGGACCTATAGACACTAACCAAGGACATATACCCACGGGATCAAAACCTTAAGGCAAGACACACACATCTGATTAGTTCTCTTATAATCATTTAGAGCTGTTTTATGATCAAAACAATTACTCAGGGTGAGTTGCCATGAAATTTGTCGAATCTAAGGGTGGCCAAAAAAACAATCGCACTTAAAGATATCTGTCGGTAAGACCCTATACTAGTTAAGAATAAATAGCTTAATGTTTATCCACTTATTAATAGAATAGGGGTGGATGGCAAAGTATTCATACATGTAAATTTTGGTGGTATAAAAAAAATTATGTTGATTTTGGTAATTTGAAATTACTAGAATGCTCTTATTATATACAAAATATATTATAATATTAATTAATTTATTTTTAATATAAATACATGTTTCAAGGTTATTTTACCAGAGTAGGGGTAGATTCTTATAAAAGCATAGATACTCCATTGAATGGATACATGTACCAAATAGGAACACGAGCGCGTGAAAGAGAGAGACTTAACTATTAGTCATATCATAATCAAACCTTCCTGGACCAGTAAAAAAGCGACAGACATGCATCTCGCACAAAGCCGCCACTTCTTGAATAATATCTTCTCAACATATTAATTCAATTGCCTTTCAAAGAAAACACTATGAGTTCATTTGTCAGATAGTACTGGACAAGAGTCATATTCACGGTTACGACAATTAAAAACTATTTCTGAAAATTTAAAAATCGTCACACTGACAATTAAAATTAATCATTAGGATTACAAAGTAAGTAACAATTTGTGATCATTTTTAGTTGAAATAAATTTGTCAAAAGTTTGTGGTGGTTGAAAATGTAACAAAGTGTATTTTTTATGTTTGTATTTTTGAATTTGCTGGCGGTTTCAAAAAGCATCACAAATAATAAAACAATGTTTTTGAATTTTAATTATTTTATCAAATTTTTTAATCGTTAATATTTATTTATTAATTATCTTTAAAAAAAATTTATAAACAATATTATATATTTTACTATACACTATATCACCTATTGATTATTTTACTCAAAAATACTATATAATTCACGACAAATTCATTCTTAATATTTAACTTAATTAACAGAAAATTAAACGAAAGAAATAAAAAAATTAACAATTAAATGAATTTTCTTAATGGTTAATCAATTAAAAAAAAATAAGACAAAAGAGTTCAAGTAAATCAAGGCTAAAGAATATACTTACAATGAATTAATCAAGTCAGAGTAAATCACATAGAAATCTACATCCTTTTGTAAAAAAGGAGCAAAATCACTGATCACCAAAACACTCAAAATTAGAAATTAAAAATTAGAAAATAAGGACAAATTAAATTGAAGTAATCATGTCTCTGCCACAATCCTCTTTAGAGGCACATGCTTTGGTGTTTTCTGATATGACTACAATTACTTCAGTGTACCCTTTGCAAATAATGAAACACATCACCAATTTAAAACGATACTCTGTTATCAAAATATGATTTACAAAGAAAAACAGAATATATAATAACACACGGATACCTCATGATTTACAGAGAAATTATTGATTAATAAGCCGGTAGAAAGAAATTGAACATCCTACTTTGTAATAAATTATGTTAAGAGAAAAAAAAAATACGTGAAAAGAAATAGAGTACACCACTAAAATATATCTTGTATAAATGACCAAGACAATATACAGAAATTTAAATTAATTAGATATTGATTTATTTCATTTTCTTCAAAAACATATCTTAACTAATTTTCATGAACTGGTTTGAATAATATATAATTAAAATAATAGCTACAAAGTAAAACTTTAATATCTCTAATATAAATTCTTAAATTTAAAACAAAAGAATTGTTACAAAATGACACCTTAGAAAATCACTAGCACAATGAAGCAAAGTTTGAAATATCTCTTGGTATCACCCATTTTTCATAGAAGTTTGACTTGATAGAAATTAGATATTTTAGTTAGAAGCAAATTTAATTTGTGCCAGAAATTTACCCTGTTTGAGCTTCTAAAATTGGAACTCTAGACTACTGTGAAATAGATGGGAAGATTTAACTTGCATTGACCTGACAAACCTTAAGGAATAATATCTTCTTAGAGTTAAATGATGATCGCAAGCTATGGGATTAAAACTTCGGCAAATGACATAAAGAATCCAAGATAATTGTTAAAATTACTAAAATAAAATATATGAAAGCAAAATATATACCTGATGTGGTTTCGATCATCTTGCTGAACCCAAAAATGTGAGAAATTAAGTCTGTGTATGAAAAGCTTGTATCTGTATTCACACCACATGGTTTTTTTAATCGGCAATAAACATACATTAATAGTACAAGCTTATAAATCAAAGAGCACCTAAAAAGGTTCCTCAAAACAGGGAAATTTCTTTCTTTTGGTATTTAGAACAGTAGACCCAATCGATTTCTAGGTTGTAATATGTATCATTAAGTCTCCGTTCGTTTGTAGAGAAAAAAAAAAAAATAATAGAATAAGATGATATTCATATTTCCACATTTTACTTTAATTTAAAAAAATTATCTTTTCGTTTTCACTTTACCAAACAATGTGCGTTCTCTGCAAACTATCTTCCACCTTGGCATTTATTCTACCTTTCCCTTTTTCCATTTAAATTTGTTAGTATTCAACTTATTCTCTTCCCAAAGAGATACCAAGCCGGAGAGTGTTTGTCATGTCTGCCAAAATTAGCACAGTTAGTGTAAGAAATGAAAGAACTATTTTTGGTCTAACATAGACACTATAAAAAATCAAAATGAAAGTTTTTTTAACTTAGTAGACCAAGCTGAAATTAAAAATTTAGTGACCAAACATATATTTTAGCCATAATTTTAACTTATGATTCATTTTATCTCCTCTTGATTCTTTTTATGTTCTTCTCTTGTAAGGGTTTACTAACATCCAAACTAACTATTAGACAATCATTAAGGATGAGTTCCGTTACTGATTGAATTTTGGGATGTGACTCTCTTTTCATTATTCACTCTATTTATCATTTATGATTGTTCTTACCCTGAAATAATGAGATATTATGTGTCTTATTCAATCACTGGCACATCAGGGAATAGTAAGGCGATTAAAGAAAGTAAGTAAATCATTTGACGTAGTCTTGGAGCAGATTATCAAAGACCATGAACAATCTTCTGATAGAGAACAGAAAGGCCAACGCCAGAAGGACTTAGTGAACATATTCCTAGCGCTTATGCATCAACCCCTGGATCCCCAGGACGAACATGGTCATGTTCTTGATAGAACAAATATCAAAGCTATTATGATGACTATGATTGTCGCAGCAATTGACACATCTGCTACAACGATTGAATGGGCTATGTCAGAACTCCTAAAGCATCCAAGTGTGATGAAGAAACTTCAAGATGAGTTGGAATGTGTAGAGGGGATGAATAGAAAGGTGGAGGAGAGTGATATGGAAAAATTTCCTTACTTGGACTTAGTGGTGAAGGAAACACTAAGATTGTACCCGGTTGCACCTTTGCTAATACCTCGTGAGTGTAGAGAAGATGTTACTATTGATGGCTATTGCATAAAGAAAAAGTCAAGGATCATAGTAAATGCATGGGCAATTGGGAGAGATCCTAAGGTTTGGTCAGATAATGCTGAGGTGTTTTATCCAGAAAGATTTGCCAATAGCAATGTGGACATGAGGGGATATGACTTTAGACTTTTACCATTTGGTTCTGGTCGTAGAGGATGTCCTGGAATTCATTTGGGTCTAACTACTGTTAAGATTGTTCTAGCTCAATTGGTGCATTGCTTCAATTGGGAGCTTCCATTAGGCATGTCCCCTGATGACTTGGACATGACTGAGAAATTTGGCCTCACAATTCCAAGAAGTAATCACTTGCTAGCTGTACCAACTTATCGGCTAGCTGGGGAAGTTGGAAAGGGCTAAATTAAAATAGATTATGTTTATAGGTAAAATAAGGTTTACTTATCATTAAATTAAGAAATGTCAAATGATACTTGTATTTTATTTCTTAAAATAAATAAGAATTGGTCCCCGCTTTATGGCTTCTTTGTAGCTATTGGATCAAACCCAATGCACTGATTGCAATAGTGTTAATGGTACACACTACAAAATTGTAATATGAAAAGGTTGAACAATACTTCTAATTATTTTTCATTTCATTTTTATGTGTATCTTTCTCTTGTGACATTATATCAACTCTTGTTTTCTTCTCTTCTAAGTAGTTATTGATAAGTTTATTTAGTAAGTATATTAACAATCTTTTATATTCTATTTCTCTTATATTTCTATCTTTCCTCTCTATTTTTCTCCTTGTCTATACAAAACATGAATGCAGGCCAAGCCATCACTTGCGCAGGCCCTGCTGCACAGATTGTGATTATTACAATATTCCTGCACCAGTCTGTATGCTCACTGGGTCAAACGACTGTGTATGAAAGAGTCATAACAGGCTACTCCATGGTTCCTTAAAAAATAACTGATAAAAGACTTCACCTCACAACTACCATATCTTCTTAGTATTACTAAAATTCCCTGGTCAGTTCAAAAAGATGTGATTGTTTAACTAATAGCCGAAGCAAACAAATTGCGAGTGGTGGGCTAAGGAATGTTTAGATGGTTTAAACTTGAGTAACTAAATGCTTAAGTGCATGGAGAGACTTTTCCTTGCTTCCCAATCATTTGAGTTACGATTTATTTATTTGATCTGCAATTCTGCATTGATATGACCTTGAAGTTGCATTTTTATATACTTTTGTAATTTATATTTGTTGCTTCAGCAGAAGAGAGAGAATAAATGCATCATTCCAATCTCCATCCTGATTACTGTGATGACTCTGCCATTGGTACCCTATACTTGAACCATTCAGTATTCTAACATTCGAAATTGGAGCAGTAAATCAGCATTGCAACAATTTATGGTAAAGAAATAACAGAATATATAAACGAACTCACTCAGTTTGGTAATCATGGCATATAACAAACAGACATTCTGAAAAATAATCTATCTCATGACAAATGTAAAATAATTCGATCGTCACATTTGAATGCACAAAATGAAGTCAATCATGATGTCGTTCATAAGGTGGAAAACGAAGGGTGAGATTCAATTGACGTCACAAGATTTCATAAGACACATAATTCGTTAATTCTTAGCATCAGAGATAAAGCAATTCTTAATTCTAATGAAACAAATGACAAGCAAACATTCTTTTGCTGTTCAACTATTGTCATTTTCTAAGGATATGTTTTGATATCTTCATCTTCAATGCTCTTTAATCAAATTCAAAACAGCGACCAGGTCACTCCTAATTTATTTTATCAATGCTTACTTTGGCTTTCATATAGATTAGAATCAAATCCACAGAGGATTTTTCTTGGATACAAACAAGATACGTTATCTGATTTCCCACGTAAAAATTATGTAGGTCCCTATATATATATAAAAAAACTAATAAAATCTTGAAATATACGATTTATAAATAGTATATATTTTTTTTATAATAAATTTTTTCTTTGATATATTTTGATTTCTGGAAAAATGATAGAAACAAAATTTAACTTTTTTTTTTTTATTGTTTATGTGTCTCATGAAGACTAAGAATTAGAGATAATACTTTGATTTTTTAAATCTTATTTGACTTTAGTGATATTAAGTCTTTTATAATCATTATTCTCATTAAGTAATAGTTATGTCACTCAAAATTTCTTTTATTAATTTAATTATTATTTATTTATCTATTAATTTTTACCTAAGTTAGGTGTCTCTCACATCATTGTATCAATTCTAACAAATTCCACGAGCATCAAAATGTTAAATAAAAACAATTAGAGTTTTGTAAAGTATAATCATCCCGAATCACGACATGAGACAAATCCTTATTGCGCTTTTTTCAACCTCGATAAATGTCATCAACACCAAGGATACATACAACCAAGGTTTTAAGTCATGGTCACTCAGAGTTTTGTCACCTTCAACGATTTCATAGGAAATTACATACGATATATTACAATTTTAGTTGCATTGCGGTCACAAATACTCCAAAAAATTTTATGTTGCAATAGAAATTGCGATTGATTGCCTTTTAAAACCTTATTTTAGTATTTATGAAGCATGAACATTTGACACGACGACTAATGTCTAAAATTATCACATACACAAAAACAAAGAGATTTTATTAAAATGAAATATGAATAATAAATCAAAATATCTAAAATGATGATATATTTATTTTTTAAAATCAATTTTTTAATTATATAAATTATGTAAAGGTGACAACTTATTTAAATAAAAAAATAATTTTTAAATTAGACACCTAACAAAAGTTGGAGTTAATAAGATAGAAGGTAATTTAGTAACAGGAACATTTTCCTAAAAAGGAAAACCTGCAAATAAACACTTCATCTTTCAAGTCGAAGAGCATAATAACAAGATTTAAACGAGTACATAAGGAACTAGAGTCCAACCAACATACACTAAACTAAGATCACTTCAACACAACATGTCTCCTCTAACACTAGTCATTCTCATAGTTCCCCTTGTCACATTAATCTACATCCTAGGCACCACCACCGTGTCCGCCGGGACCGCCACAGTTAGCGATCATCAGAAACCTCCACGTGCTAGGAGGATCAGGAACACTCCCACACCGTTCCCTCCAATCCCTTTCCAAACGTTACAGTCCCATAATGTCTTTACAACTAGGAAACGTTCCAACCGTCGTTGTTTCGTCCCCGGAAGCCGCGGAACTGTTCCTTAAGACGCACGACACCGTGTTCGCGAACAGGCCAAAGTTCGAAACGGCCCTGCGTTTGTGGAGTACGGGCCGTACTGGCGAAACGTGAGGAAGCGTGCACCACGCGCCCTCTGAGAGCGTCGAAATTAGCGTCTTTTGGTGCTCTGAGAAAGAGGGAGATTGGGGCGATGGTGGAGTCTCTGAAGGAAGCAGCAATGGCGCGTGAGATTGTGGACGTTAGTGAGAGAGTGGGGGAAGTGTTGCGGAATATGGCATGCAAGATGGTGTTGGGAAGGAACAAGGATCGTAGGTTTGACTTGAAGGGCTATATGAGTGTTTCGGTGGCTTTCATTTTGGCAGATTATGTGCCTTGGCTTCGCCTCTTTGATCTCCAGGTTAGTGTTTTTGTGTGTGCGTGTGTTAATCAAGATACAAATTCCACAATCAAAATTCATCAAAACTATAATGGAAAAATCATAAATATATATTAATTTTATTAAGACAAAAATATTCATTTACAATTAAAATTTGATCATTTATAGTAACCTTAAGATGATGTCTAACGTGAACCATGAATATGAATCATCTTTGATGAACCACACTGTCTTATAATCATATTATAACCGTTAGATATAATGTATAATATTCAAAGACTGAGATTTCGATACCGGTTGACACTTGAGTTAAAATTATTTTTTATTTGACATTGAGTTTACACAAATGCCCTTCAATTAATCAATTTGGTATATAATCCATGGTATCCTTCTCTTCCCTGAACCCCAACAACACCTTCTTTCCTTAAACAATGTCTTTAGGACTAAATATATTTCAAATTTTTATAAATGATTAAATTTTATTTTAGATTTTTAATAAATTTTTATGTTGTTTGTAGTCTCTAATATATTAAAAAATTTATTTTAAACAGAAATGATTTTATTTACAATTAACTTAAAGATAATTCAACAATGGCCATAAAGATGTTCATAAAATAAATGTAAAGAATACTTTTCAAAATTTACTTTTAATTTTTTTTTATAAATGAATATGAAACTAAAAAACTAATTTAAATTTTTAATATATCCACTTGATAATATGTATTTCAATAACTAATTATGCCTTGTATTTTGTTCTTGGCGGTCCACAATTAAAAGGGATTAACACGACGCTCGAAGAAAATCAGTAAAGAGTTGACAAAATGTTAGCTGAGATGATTGAGGAGCATCAACTAGCTCCTCCAGCACAAGGGCACCTTAAGGATTTCATTTACACATTACTTTAATTAAAGGACCAACCAATACATCCCCACGATGGACATGCACATATAATCGATAAAAGGAGCAACAAGGGCATTGTGTTTGATATGATAATCGGATCATCGGAAACGTCTAGTGATGTGATTGAATGAGCCATTTCAGAACTTGTGCGGCATCCAAGAGTGATGGAAAATCTTCAAAACGAGCTAAAAAATGTAGTTGGAATAAACAAAATGGTGGAGGAGAACGATTTAGCAAAATTATGCTATTTGGATACGGTTGTGAAGGAGACACTAAGGCTACACCCTGTTGTGCCCTTACTAGCCCCTCATGAATCAATGGAAGCTATTGTGATTGAAGGTTACTACATGAAGAAGAAGTCACGAGTTATAATAAATGCATGGGCTATAGGGAGACACCCTAAAGTGTGGTCTGAAAATGCTGAAGTGTTTTATCCTGAAAGATTTATGAATGACAACGTAGATTTTAAGGGACAAGACTTTCCACTTATACCATTTGGGTCTGGTCGTACAAGCTGCCCAGGAATGGTAATGGGTTTGACCATAGTAAAGTTGGTTTTGGCCCAATTGCTATATTGCTTCCACTGGGGGCTACCTTATGGTATCGATCCTGATGAATTGGATATGAATGAGAAATCTGGGTTGTCAATGCCAAGAGCAAGGCATTTGCTTGTGATACAATGGTGGCAGGTCTAATATCATAATTAAAGTTAGATGGAAAAAATTGAGAAATTAAAGTGTTTGTATGATGATTTCAACTTATATCACCTTAAGTACTCTAGTTAGTTTGGAATTTCGCCTTTTTCCGCCGTTCCTTTGTAAGTTCACCAGTAGTTCTTTTCCAATTAAGACAATCGTTTTTTTTTTTTTTTCAGTTTTGTTTGTTAGTAATAACTCTTAAGTGAGATGATCTTTAAACTAGTCTTCTTACAAAACTACATTGATGTCATGACGAAAGATCACACTAATTATTGATGTCTTGTTATGCGTCCTTAGCCGACACAAGTTATTGTTTAGTCATAATAACTAAATCATTTTTTTAATTTTACACAACAGAGACTTTTAATTCTATAAGTTTCAAATAAATGAAACCAAATGAATGGAGTAGAGGTCTTGGTCAATTTATTTTTTAATAAGATGCTTTGAGCTAGCTTGTTTCGAATCTTGAAGTTAAATGTTATAATAGTAACTTAATTGGTTTTCAGTTGGGGCTAATGTAAGGCTTACATCAGGTTGG
This sequence comes from Glycine max, assembly GCF_000004515.6. NCBI lineage: Eukaryota > Viridiplantae > Streptophyta > Magnoliopsida > Fabales > Fabaceae > Glycine > Glycine max. The sequence goes on along the minus strand of NC_038245.2, from coordinate 41,986,294 downwards.
TAACCAGACAACTTTTCTATGAAAAGAGATTGGCAATTAAAAGGGTAGAAATCTCTCTCTGGATTATCATATTGTCGATGCTTCAGTTTTTTCAAATTTCTTATCTTTATTTAAATTGCTACTTTTTGTATAAGATTTCTTTATAATTCAACTTTTTTTTTTTGGACTGATAGTGAGGATTCCTATAAGATAGTTTGTGTAAGTTGGGACAGGGTACGCGTTGCAGTAAATCACCTTCAAGTAACTAGAAACAATAATACATAATATCTGAAAATTAACCAAAATCAAAGCAATAACTTTATATACTAACTGGAATAAAGAAAGATGATAAAAAAAGAAGGAAGCACATACACAAGAATTTAATGATGTAGTTTGACAAAAGAAGCTAATGTCTATGGGGCCTAACACAACTCAAGTCCAACCTTATTCATTGTCAATAATAACAATTGAAGAATTGATGTCTGCACCTCAGCATTCTGAGTTTTCACACAATTTTCCTTTACTCCAATTACAACCGAGTTTCCAAGAACCTCTCAAAAAGGATTACAAAATTGTCTTCGCAAGAGAGAAATAGAAAATTAATTACAACAGAAAACTAACATAACTTAATGTGTCACAACAGCAACTATTAATTTCCACCTTGACACATTTAAATATTCACTCTGAAGAACTGATCCTCGAGGGCGTCAAATTTTGCTCAACCATCTTCAATCTTTAGCAAATCCAGATCATGCTTAATATTTAAGGGAACCACCTGTGATGAAATCTGTCAAAAAAAACTTATTATTCTTATGTACGAGTCTTCTTAATTTGCACCATTCCATCTGATATAATGTCTGTATTCCAATGTAGCCTAGAGTATCAATGTGTTTGGTTCTTTCATCGTAGTGTTATTTTTGCTTAGGTTGATAGCACTTTAATTGTCAAAAAATACATTAATATTTTTTTAGTAACTCCAAGTTCATTTATATGTGGAAATTAAATCCAGTCTTCTCCTACAAATTGAGTGTATGTTGTTAATTTGAACTATGTATATGTTCATTGAAAATTAATAATTAATAATAGGGACTAAAAGAAGAGATTGTTGCAACCGTAGAGATCAAATAATAATTTAAAAAAGATAATCTAAATCTAGGAAAATATTATCAGTTCAATTGTCCGGGTAACATTTTTTAAAGGTGGTTATTGCTTGGAAGCTTCTCAGTGTTGAATAAATGAATCGGATCCTATCCTATTGAGTATCGAGCATTGACCGTGTCTCATAACATGACAGAGTAAACTAAAGACTACTTTGGTAGACTTGGGAAACAATCTTCATTCATGCTCATTTGCTCATTATTCATCTCTTCCCTCTCTACTACTTCTTTTGCTCTTATTTTCTGATACAGAAGAGATGGAAGATGATGAATCTCCTCAGATCAAAGGAGTTGTTATAATCTCCCTTCCACCCCCAGATAACCCTTCTTTGGGCAAAACCATCACTGCTTTTACTTTCTCTAACCCTTCTCCTCAACCTTCTATTCAACCCCACCAACACCAAAGTCAACCAACACACCCTAATGCTCAACACAACACTGATCCTCCACTTCAGTCCTACCCATCAAATCCTCAGCTTAGTTTTTCATTCAGAAGACTCTTCCACAGCACCCCAGTGAAGCTTTTCTCATTCTTTGGTATTCTTCTATTTGCTCTCTTTCTCTATGGCTCTGTTTCTTCAACCACTACTGTGGAACTACGTGGCCGCAACAATGATGACGATGATGATGACAAAGCCACTTCATTTCTGTTCCCTTTGTTTCCGAAATTTGGTGTTTTGGGGCAGAAGGATTTGAAGCTCCAACTGGGGAAGCTTTCTCAAAAAGAGAAGTTTTTGACACACAGAGACGATGGTGATGGTTCTGGAGTTGTGGCCGTTGACTCTTCATCCGTTTTTCCAGTCAGTGGCAATGTTTATCCAGATGGGTATGATCAAAATCGTTGCTTTTGCTGATTTGATTGTTGGCTTTAGAAGTTAAACCATGTGTTGTTCAGCTAAATCATAAGAGGAAAAAGATAATTGAAAAGTTTAAATGTTTTGTTTTTTCATCAGGGATTTAGGCACTTTATGCACTTTAATTTTTATAACTCTCTCATTTTATTATGATAAATAATCAAATTCCTCCTCGAAACAAATTGATTCCAGAAAGATAAAAAATATGAAATTAGTTCCTAAATACGTAGAAAGTGCAGCAAATTAGTCTTACGGACCTTTCCCGTCTCCTTTTCCTTATATCTCCGGTCTATGCATACATTAATTTTAACATTGAGATAAGTTTAATTTATTTGATTTTATTATTATTTTTTTAAGTATTTCTTGAAAAGTTTATCGAAACGGGTCTCAATAATTAATATAGAAGTTTTGCTTCAGTCCTAATTGCAGCCACATCAGCAACATATTTCACAATGATACACAGTTTCGGTAATTAAGCTAGGAACTGCTACTGATTTGTATTGTAGCAACTCCATTTCCCCATATTGTATCACCGTGATGGCTTAGCAATTTGTTATTCCTTGCAGGTTGTATTTCACTATTTTACGTGTTGGAAATCCTCCAAAAAGTTATTTTCTTGATGTGGATACAGGGAGTGATTTAACTTGGATGCAGTGTGATGCTCCATGCATAAGTTGTGGGAAGGTAATTTGAGTTATTTTTATATTTATCAAATATCAATCCACCTCAGTTACATGCACGTGGAATTTCCTGTGTAAAAGTAAGCTGAAAGATAGAATATGCCTCTCAGCAATATGCACTATGGATATTAACTTTATAATTAATGAAATTTTGCTGTTGTGGATTTTTGAGATTGAAGAACTGTGTTTACTCAAAGGATAAAATTGATACAGGGAGCACATGTCCTATACAAGCCAACAAGATCTAATGTAGTATCATCCGTGGACGCTCTCTGCTTGGATGTTCAGAAAAATCAGAAGAATGGACATCATGATGAAAGTTTGCTACAGTGTGACTATGAAATTCAATATGCAGATCATAGTTCTTCCTTGGGGGTTCTTGTTAGAGATGAACTTCATCTTGTAACTACTAATGGATCCAAAACCAAGCTAAATGTTGTTTTTGGGTATGAATCTGCTTTTTGCAACTCTATCTTTTTATTTTAAGATAGTGCTGATATGTTATATGCAATATTTTTGTTTTAAGGTGTGGATATGATCAAGCAGGCTTACTTTTGAATACATTGGGTAAAACAGATGGAATCATGGGATTGAGTAGGGCAAAAGTCAGCCTACCCTACCAGTTAGCGAGTAAAGGGCTTATTAAGAATGTTGTTGGTCATTGCCTTAGCAATGATGGAGCTGGTGGTGGATACATGTTCTTAGGTGATGATTTTGTGCCATATTGGGGTATGAACTGGGTACCCATGGCCTATACCTTAACTACGTGAGTATGATTTTCTTAAGAATGTGTTTCTTTCCCTGTTAATTATGAATTGAGTGTTTTTCTTGTGGGAAACTGCAAGATACGTTTCACAGTGAGAATGTCAAGATTTATACCCAAATTGATACTGTATTTTATATTGTTTTCATTTGACAACCTCCATTATTTTAATATTTTTTATGTCTCATTTTTTTTCTGACATGCTTTATCATTCCATTTGGAGCACCTGGTATTCATTATTCTGAGGTTTGTTCTGATTCTTCTTTAACTTACATGTGGCGTATTAATCTACTCAAGGGATTTATACCAAACTGAGATTCTTGGAATAAATTATGGAAATCGGCAACTCAGATTTGATGGCCAAAGCAAAGTAGGAAAGATGGTTTTTGATAGTGGCAGTTCTTATACATATTTCCCAAAAGAGGCATACTTGGATCTTGTTGCTTCTGTGAGTTTTTACATTTATCCATCTGGAACCATTTTCTACATTTTTCATCCAGGTCTGGTATTGAAATTTGAACACCACAAATTCATTAATTATGTATCTATTGTTTCAGCTTAATGAAGTTTCTGGGTTAGGCCTTGTTCAAGATGATTCAGATACTACTTTACCCATTTGCTGGCAAGCAAATTTCCCAATCAAGTAAGAGAATTTACTCAAGGTGCAATTAGTTTTCCTTTTATGACATTGGCTTTAATAACTAACAAGTAACATAATAAGACGATTATCTTCTTTAATACCTTATGTTTGGAGAAATAAAATAACTCTATTATTTTATTGCATCTGTTTGACTAATCACAATGGAGCAGGCTGTTCTAAAATCCATGTTACATGCATGCAGATCTGTCAAAGATGTCAAGGATTACTTCAAGACCTTAACTCTTCGGTTTGGAAGCAAGTGGTGGATTTTGTCCACATTGTTTCAGATATCTCCCGAGGGTTACTTGATCATTAGTGTAATCCTCTCTTTCTAATACAATTCTTTGTTCCAACTGATTTTGTTATTGTCATGTCCTCTAATAAACTCTGCTATGCTGCAGAACAAAGGCCATGTGTGCTTGGGAATCCTTGACGGTAGTAATGTAAATGATGGATCCTCAATTATACTTGGAGGTAGTACTCTCATTCTCAATGAAAACCTGAAAGCTTTCTATTTTTTTTTTATAATAATTTTATTTGTTGTTTTCCCTTTTAATGTTATAACCGTCAATGATTGGATTGAAAATAGGGGGTTATTTTCTTTCCCTAGCTCCTTCGTATATCCTAGATTTGGAATTCTAGTATCTCTATTGTTATAGACACCATAGTCTATTTATTCAAACCTTCTGATGAAGTATCTGTGAAATTTTCACCTTCTCATTTATTGTCATCTCTAATTTATCACGTGTCCCACACTAGTACTTCACTTAGCCTAATATTCTTTATACATTTGTTTTTAGTGTGTTTGATGATGAATAACTCAACTAGTCAGCTCATATGTGCATCAGAAGTAGTGCCACTTATTGAGCCACCTTTGAAATTGAGATTCTATCACTTTATTATAGTAATCAGAGTTATGATAAGTTAGTTCATGGGCTGTTTCAGTTCTGAAATTTCTTTAATGATTTGATTCATCTGTTACTAACTTCTGCTAGCTATATTCTCTTAAAACTCCCTCTTTATTACTTACACTTCATAAAGAAAACTATAAAATAATGAAAAGTAGGTGTATTCACTATATTGCAAGCATAAAAACATTTAACACTTTCTTTGTTTAATAATTAAGAGAATTATTAGGAGGATTTAAAATTAAAATTTTAATTTGACAATATTATAAATTTTAACTATACTTTTGTTATAATTTTTTGTCCCCACTCACTGTACTCATGATCGCCACTGCTTGAACTTGAAACACTAGCTAAAATATGTGTATAGGCACTTGGTGTTATAATATACCACTAGCATTATAATTTTTTGGTCCTTCCTCTCCTCAGTTCTTGCAATCATAAAAAAATTACAAACTTATCATGTAGCACCTTGTCACTGGCCAAATTATCTAACATTATTAAAAATGCTTGTTCAGGCTATGTAAGCAGTGAAATTTCAACTACCCCTGTGTAGCGATGCATTATGTCTTTATCTCTCTTTTGCTCAACTGGTGATTTTTTATGCTCTCATTGATTAATGATTATGACATTTGCAGACATTTCATTGAGAGGATATTCGGTTGTATATGATAATGTGAAGCAAAAAATTGGTTGGAAGCGAGCAGACTGTGGCATGCCAAGCAGAAGATTGAGAAAGAAAAATAATTTCATCCCTGATAGCATGCTATAATTTAATTTGAAAGTGTTCATAAGATTTTATACCTTGTATTATTTTGATCGGTTTCATGCTAAATCTAATATGCCATCGACGAGTAAAACAACCTATGTACAGTTACAGCCAAAATATGGGAACTTAGAAGAACGATTAATGGACATCAAAGATAGTTTTATGCATCAAGATTTATTTTACTTGTTTTGTATAACAAAATAGTTCAATTGTGACCACTTACTAGACTGGGCATTCCATCTTAATCCAAGATGTAATTAAATAAATTGAAATATAAAAAGTAGGGAAAAAACAAAAATTGTATTGATGAACGCATAATAAAAAGGCAAGGACTGAATAATGATGTTAGATTTTTTTTTTATTCATATTCCTTTTTTTATAGTTTTTTTATTCATATAAATATTTCCCTGAACCGATTTCCTAGTACAAAAACTTTTAGTTTGGGTGATTTGCTTTGAGTTGGTTTTGCACCATTGTATCATTAGTTGTATATGCTTAAGGAAATTTTGCCTAATATATGCCTCATGAGAATGGTGATTAGGTTAAGGTATTGATATATCATATATTTATGTGACTAGTTTTCAATTGTCATTAAAGATGCTCTCAATTTTATTTTATTTGTTGCGATTATTGAATTTCTTCTTTATAATAATCACACTGAAATTAAAATTCTGATCTCATATATATTACTTTAATCTTTCATTGTTAAGTCAATTCTAGTGGGGTGTGATCATTGATTCTTTCCTCTCTCTTTTTTTAACGAAGCTATTACTAATGAGAGCTAGATTTAATATAAAAAAAAAATGCATTTTTATAAAGTGATGATGATAATACTTATTAAAAGATATTCTAATATTTAATGCTCAATTTTCTCTTAATAAATTCAAGCAATATATTTTAAATTGGTACTCTCAAATCTCAAATACAAACCAAAAAAAAATATCTATTGTATCTTTGATTTTAAATATAAATAAATTTTAATTATTTTATTTTATTTAATGAAATTATCTTAAAATATTTTATTATTTTATTTTCAAAGACTCTTTTTCCTTTGTATCAAACTCCAACAAAAAATAACTAATTTAATTAATTATATGATTTTTTTACACTACCAATATATAAAAATCATACTCTTTTTTTCATTTTTTTATTAGATCGATTATTTAAAATTAATATAATTATAAACAAATTTAAAATTAATATTAATCAACTTTTATAATATGTGTGAATTAGCCCATAATGTCTTATAATCAGGATCGATGTTATATATGGGAGGATATGAATTTGTATATGTCATCATTCAAAAGAATCATATACGGGTCAGGCAGTCAAAGAAATTTAATACTTGTATCATCCAAAAACAAAATTATTGAAAGATCGGCATCCATGAGTGACAGCACCAACACAAACCCCCCACCACCTCCGGTGGCGGAGCCACCGCCACCACCGCAATCCGGTTCACCGGAAAACGACGTCGCAATGTCCCCCCAAAACTCCTCCGAGGACCCAGACTCCTCCCTCCCCACCCAAACAACACCCGAGCCCGCCGTTCCAGACTCCCCGGACTCCGCCACAACCCGACCCGACCCGAATCCTCCGCCTCGAAAACGCCGCCGCCGCAAGAAATTCTTCACGGAACTCACCACCGGGCCATCCACGCGCCGAAACGACGTCGCCAAGGACTGTGACGTGGAAGCCCTAATCGCGATCTCGGTAGGGTTTCCCGTGGATTCCTTAACCGAAGAAGAGATCGAAGCGAACGTGGTTTCCACCGTCGGAGGCTCCGAGCAATCCAACTACATCGTCGTCCGAAACCACATATTGGCGCGTTGGCGTTCCAACGTTTCGGTCTGGTTAACCCATGACCGGGCCCTCCGGTCGATCCGGTCCGAGCACAAGGGTTTGGTCGAAACCGCTTACCGGTTCCTGCTGGAGCACGGTTACATTAACTTCGGCCTCGCGCAGGAGATCCAAACCCTAAAGCTGAAACCTTTCGATGGGTCCGACCGAGGAACGGTGATTGTGATCGGTGCTGGGTTCGCGGGTTTGGTTGCGGCGAGACAATTGGTGTTCATGGGGTTTAAAGTTGTGATTTTGGAAGGTAGGACCCGACCCGGTGGGAGGGTTAAGACTAAGAAGATGAGTGGTGATGGGGTTGAGGCTGCAGCGGATTTCGGTGGAAGTGTCCTCACTGGAATAAACGGGAACCCTCTTGGGGTTCTTGCTAGACAATTGGGTTTGCCTTTGCATAAGGTTAGGGATATTTGTCCTCTCTATTTGCCTGATGGGAGGAGTGTTGACTCTGAGGTTGACTCTAGGGTTGAGGTTTCGTTTAACAAGCTGCTGGAGAGGGTTTGTAAGCTTAGGCAGGCGATGATCGAGGAGGTGAAGTCGGTGGACGTGCCCTTGGGGACGGCGTTGGAGGCTTTCCGAAGGGTTTATATGGTGGCTGAGGATAAGGAGGAGAGGATGTTGCTGAATTGGCACCTCGCGAATTTGGAGTATGCGAATGCGACGCTCATGTCAAATTTGTCAATGGCGTACTGGGATCAGGATGATCCCTATGAGATGGGTGGTGATCATTGCTTCATTCCTGGGGGGAATGAGAAATTTGTTCGCGCTTTGGCCGAGGATTTGCCAATTTTCTATGGGAGGACTGTGGAGTGTGTCAAGTATGGGAGTGACGGGGTGCTGGTTTATGCTGGTGGGCAGGAGTTTAGGGGGGGCATGGTGCTGTGTACTGTGCCGTTGGGGGTGCTAAAGAAGGGAGATATTGAGTTTGTGCCGGAGCTTCCTCAGAGGAAGAAGGATGCTATTCATAGGTTGGGGTTTGGGTTGTTGAACAAGGTTGCAATATTGTTTCCTTATAATTTCTGGGGTGGGGACATTGACACGTTTGGTCATTTGACCGAGGATTTGAGTATGAGAGGGGAGTTTTTTCTGTTCTATAGCTACTCCTCGGTGTCTGGGGGCCCGCTTCTGGTTGCGCTTGTTGCTGGGGAGGCTGCGATTAGGTTTGAAATGATGTCACCAGTGGAGTCTGTGAAGAGGGTGTTGGACATTCTGAAGAATATTTTTAATCCGAAGGGGATTGTTGTTCCGGATCCAGTTCAGGCCGCGTGTACTCGGTGGGGGAAGGATCACTTTGCGTATGGATCTTACTCTTATGTTGCAGTTGGATCTTCAGGAGACGATTATGATATTCTTGCAGAGAGTGTTGGAGATGGGACAGTGTTCTTTGCTGGAGAGGCGACTAGCAAGCAGTATCCTGCAACTATGCACGGGGCGTTTCTCAGTGGAATGAGAGAGGCCGCAAACATTTTGAGAGTGGCAAAGAGGAGGTCTTCAATGCCTATTGACACATCAAAAAGTGTCAACCAGGAGAATGATGATTTGAACAAATTGTTTGTGAAACCTGATCTGACATTTGGGAGCTTCTCTGCCTTGTTTGATCCAAATTTGAATGATCTTGATTCCAGTTCATTACTGAGGGTTAAAATTGGAGGAGCTGTGTTGGACTCTGGCAGTCTTTATCTCTATGCCTTGCTTCCAAAGAAGTGGGTCATTGAGTTGAGTCAGTTGGAGGGAGATGAGAACAGGATGAGAATGTTAAACCGCAATTTCGGGGTGAGTTTGGTTGGGAGGAAGGGTTTAAGTAGTGCTGCTGAATCTCTTATTGCCAGCATAAAACTGTCTAGACCCAACTTAAATGAAGCGGAAAATGGTCTTATTATGACTGGGAAGGAAAACTCGCAGTAGCATCATGGGGAATGAACCTCCTTCCTCCCCCGTTAACTGTATTAAACACATTTCTGTTAAATTCAATTAGTTTCTGACCATTTTTCCCAATGATGTTCCATAGTGAACAAATTTAATTGGCTCTGCTGTATTCTCTTCTTTATGATTATGAATCTAAAATATTTAGAGCGGGTTTGGATGGAGGAATTTAAAATTCTGAGAAATTTTAAATTCTAAGAATTTTAAATACTTCAATTGAAATTCTTTTTATTTTTAAAATTTTATGTTTGGAAAAAAAAAAGTTAAAATTATGAGGGTGGAAAAAAATGTGAAAAAAAAGAAAAGATATGATTGGTGTGTTAGTTATACGTGTTCCTCTCTGTTCAGGCTCGATCTATGTTCCACAATCTCATATTTCTTGAAAAATAATTTAAGAAGAGAATTTCAATTTTTTGTCTTTTAGAAGGAAAGTAAAATTCTAGATTTTTAATTGTTTAAAATTATGTTTTAAAATTTCAAAATTTTAAATTTTTCATAAAAAAACATTCAAACAATGAATTCTAAATTACAGAAATTTAAATTCTCTGATAAATTACTTTCCTCAGTTAAAATCTTTTATCCAATCATACTCTTAGATGTAAGTTGGTTACCAATATTCTTCCGGAACTAGTTCAAATCGTCTATTCCACATTCAATGGATGATAAACAAGAGTTTTAACATTTCGACATTATTTTATCTATTCCATATTTATTCTAAAGACTCGCCGACAGAAGCTTTTCTATCCCACTGGGAATAAGTAACCTTGCCAAAGCCTTATGCTTTTGTGTGAAAATACTGGCAGACTGCAGTAGTTGGAACTTGAACAGGTGATGAGTTTTGGGATAAAGCCAACCTAAAAGCTGAGATGGACATTTGATAAAAAGGCTAATCTTAGATTCACCTTTGGCAAGTTATTTTCGTCATTTCAAGTCATTATCAACTAAGCAATTTATCGTGTGCGCACATATGTTGAGTGCAATAGAACCCAGCTGGGAGATGATTTTTTTGTTAAAAAAAAAAAATAGTAGCTTATTAGGGAGTGATTTTTTTTTTCTTCAAGGATTAATGTGTCCCAAGGACAAAGGAACAGAAAAACTATTGCTAATTGGGCATGGATTTTGACCAACTTGGATCTTTAATTCACTAAGATATACAGTATCTCGTTATATTGGTGCCAAATGAACGTATATCGATTGTTTTTCAAAGGTAAACTACCTTATAAACCAAACAGAATCGCGATCCAGTAGCACGACTAACATGAACATTTTATAACACAAACAAGCACCAGAATAAATGTACATCTTTTAAACAGAACGAAATATATTCATTGTATTGGTAAATCAAAATTTCAGACAAAATCTTCACATTGGTAAACCATATAATTAGTGGTCGTCAAAACCCATCTCAATTCTGAACAATGTTTCATCACTACAAAGAACCTGGTAGCATAGATACGGATAAAATGAAAGCAAAGCAGGATCACAACAATTATGTGATACAAAGGATTGGGCAAGTTGGCGTCATGTCAATTACAGAAGAAAATGTAAATCTTATAAGAAAAAAAAAAAACTAAAGACCACATGCAAACTGATCTAGCTAGACATCTTGACTTGATCACAAGATTGTAGTGCTTGTGAGGCGAAAAACCTAACATCAACATCTGGATCCTCACTGAGCTCAACCAAACAGGGACGAATGGTACTCTCAACAACCTTCATTGTTCAAAAGATAATTAGTTAAGAGATATTAAAAGAATGATGCATTTGGAGAGACTCAACGGTTTTCTGTAATAGCAATGCATTTCATATCATTCCTTACGTCACAAAGCTTTATCAAAAACAAACAATAGGCTCGTGAGAAGTATTGGGAAAAAGATTTTTAAGTGATATTACTACAGTTTACCAAGCAGCCAGGTTAGCTTTTAACTAGCTGGTTTTGTTAAGCCAAGCAATTTTGGCAAGCAACTAGTTTAAAATACTTTTTTGTGGTGAAGAATTCAACAAACAATAACTTAAAAGTAGGATAAAATATATTCCAATCCACAATAATCTAGACATCGATATTTCTAGACCAAATTAATACTAACCATATAGCTCATCTAAATAATTTTCAAGAAACAAGTTTAATAGTTTAGAAGTCCATATTATTATAATCCAAGTAACTATGGGAAGTGTACTGAAGATGAAATCTTAAATGGAAGCTACTTACAGACTGATCAACAATTGGGATGAGAGACTGCAACACTTTAGCTACATTGAATTTGATATTGGGTACCCTGCAAGACATGCTATGAGCACTGGCTGAAATGAAGACACACAAAAGGAGTAAGGAATACACAATTTTACCTATCTTTTGATGCATTAATGACCAGAGGGAGCAGTTTTGAAGAAGAAATCTCTGAGCCCAGAACAGGAGCTAGTAGAGAAATTGATTGTAAGATTGTCATTCGATACAGATAATGTGGATCAGTAACCATGTCCAAAACCTGCAAAGGATACAATACTTGTATAGATAAATAGTAAATAATTTGAGAGCATACAATTCCATGGAATCCATGGTCCTAATGGATCATCAAAAAAAAAAAATCTATGTTGCTTCACAGAGGATTAAATCATTGCATACATGATACAGGGCAGTGGTCATGATTCTTTTTTTCAAAAATAATAATACACGAGTGTAACTTGGAAGCTTTATAAGCACAGAAAGTAAATTTAAAGTCTCTGTTTCTTTATTTGCAATTTCAGATGGTAAACTTATCTCTGCTCCTCTAATTGATGAATTCTATACCTTGTTTCTACAGCATTGCTATACATAAATGATGAGTTTTTGAAGTAGGTATAGGGTAGCTACTATGCTGAGCATTTTCTTGTTAGCATAGATTTTTAAAAGGCCACTCAGAAAATCCTTTTACACCCACCTTCACTTCGTCACTTGAAACAAAATCCTTGTCACCAAACAGCAATAAGCCAATAACCATAATCCACAATCCAAGAAACACTCAAACTCGTCATCCCAATCACCCAAGGCTTTATGCTTTATACTTAGGTTAAGATGCCAATGCCTAAATATATTGAATTATGAAATGATCAAGATACCAAATACTATTATTTTTAATTGACCTTTGAAAGAAAAAAAACATGACCTAAGCAAAATTGGCTGTACACAGACCCTGGTGTTGGAATTCTTTTCTGAAGTTTAAGGTAAAATATACTGCAAATGTACATCAAGGAACTAAGTTCATCTGCTATAAAAACCTGGGGAATAATGTGCTGCATTGCCCAATCCGGTCCAAATTCTTCTGCCAAGCGTTTGATGTTATTAGCAGCCGCATCACGGATTGAGTATACCTACATTGGAAAGAGTCAATATGATACATTTACTCTAAATTAAAAAAAATAAATAAATAAATAAAAACAGAAAGGCATTAACCACCCCCATCCCCCCAAAATAAAAGAAAGCATAGCCAGCTTCTTGACTAGATGAGTTTACAAGATTTTTTTATAACCAACTTAGTCAATGAAGGATTCAATTTAAACCTTATAAGACTAGTGACCTTTATATTAAACTTTGAGTTGTATTTTCTTTTTAGTCCTTCTACGGCCTAAACCACCAATAAAATTGCAATTGCATATGAAACAGAAAATAACTACTATTTAACATTTTGTTTTAAATTGGTCTTCTAGACCTCTAAAATCAATTATTGTAACATGATTAAAAAAAAAAGACATTGTTCTTTTTTTTTACTCATGTTTACACAACTTACATGTATCATGTATGTATGTAAGGAAAACTAAATCAAAAGTGCATGCAAATATGTGCATTCATTTATATTGTATTCAAAAAACACTTTTCTGTTAAAAAAATTTCATATATTTCTGCTATATTTTTTATTAAATAAAAAAGTTAATTCAAACATGCATAAACTAAACAGTTATTTACCAAATAGATAAATTGAAATAATTAATGAAATTTATAAATAACATGCTGGTACAAGATAAAATAACTTATTTTCAATAACATAAACTTCAAAAACAAGAGTAGAACAAATTTGAATATAATTTTAGTTGCTTCACAAACCTTGTCCTTTAGCCATTGCATGCAAAGAGCTCCAAGCTTATCATCAAAAAAACTAACACCCAACTGGCTTGCCAATAAGGGTATATATTCTATGATTGCAAGTCGAACTCTCCAGTGCCGATCCTCAGCTAGTTCTACTATGGCTGGCAACAGAGACTGAGATAACAAATCAATACCAATAACCTGCAATTCATGTGTAAATCACAAGCTTCAATAGAGGGAGCATATGAAAAATAATTGTGTTTGAAATGTACACGGTCAACCTGAATGAATATTCAATTTTAAGCCACAAACCTGGTTCACTTGATCAAGCTTGCTGATAATATTTAGCCTGACATCAGGAAACTCGTCTTTCAAAAGAGAAAGGAAAATAGGCAGAAGTTGCTCGATTGTGGCATCCTGCAACCACCACAAAAACATTTTAAAAGCAAGAAGGTGCATCCATCCTCTCTTTAAGAGTTGAATTACTTTTACATGGAAACAGTTTCAAGAGTTTAGGAATAGAAGCAAAGATTGCTCACACAGGAGAATAGAGTATGAGAATATGGAAACAAGGGAAAGCTTGTCTGAGAAGATGGAAACAAAAATATTGAAGAAAACATGTCATTCTACTTATCTAATACATGCACAAAAAAGGAGCACTGAAATTTCAAATAAATACTTACTAGCCTTAATTTCCCATTTTTTAGGCTAAGGTTTATGTTTACACGTTGGAAAGAAAATAGACCAAATCCCTGCCTATGGCATGTATTGTAGAGATACAAAAGTATGACTATTTTTCATCCCATGATATGTTTGTGGATAATGAAAAATGAAAAATGAAAAATATATAATTTGATGTTTATGCCATAAGAGACAGGTGCAGGATTTAGAAAATTTAGACAGTGAGTGGGAGAAAAACAATAGATAGGCATAAAAAACCACTTTTAATATTTCTATCAATATAAAGTTAATAATAGTGTATACACATGTGATCAATCTATTAGTAAAGAAATTTTTTATAAGAAATAAAGAAAACATGTCATGAATGAGGCATCGGATTAGAAAGATAATTGTCACCATTTTTTATGGAAAAAGGAGTTAAGTTCAAGAGAAAAATATAAATAACAACCAGTGATTTTAAACTGATTTGTACTTTTTTTAAAAAAAAAAAAAGGGTAGCCTTTTTTCCCAAAAATCAATTTTCTACCTCAAAAAATGATTATGCAAGATAAAAAGGTATATATAATTGGGTTATCTAGGCATGCTCAAATGATTGACGTTAGGTGGTGAATGGATCAAGGACATAAATTTATCTCATGGCAATGACTCTCACATACCAAAAGCAAAATACATAAGAGTAAGGAGGTTTCTTAGGTTTGGGGTTCAAAACAATATAATAACTTATCTCTGTAGTTAACATGTAAAAGAATTTTATTTTTTCACATTTTTTATACAACTTATTGATTAGTGAGGGCAATTTAAAATATGTAGTGGACCAACAATGTATATTCCAATAGAAATTTAAGGTAGAGAGGGCATTTGCCCCAATTCCTAGCACACATCCACCACCAGAAAGAAAGCATAACAAAATATAGTTAACTATTTGATGTATATTGTTAGGAATCTAGTAATTATGTAATGTACTGTGCAAATAGGGAATATTGTAACTCGAGATATTATGAGCTGTATAATTTTGCAACCCTTATCCATTATATTTAGATTCTAATTATAAATAAGAGTATCCATTGTGTAATCAAGACATTCATTTATCTCCTACCCAACACATAATAACCTAAGCCACATTTGGAATGACTTTAAATGTGTTAAATTTATGTCAGTATAAATAATGAGCTTAGATAGTAATTTATATACCTTCCCTAACACCGGTGCCATACCCATTATAACAGAAGCCAGTGCAGAGCGAACATGTTGAGAAGAATCAGTTGATAACTCCTATAGTAGGCAAACTTTATCAGTTGTAATCATACTAGTATCATAAATGTTAACCTCTAAGAATCCCAATTTTTTTACTGTGACTGTACCTTCACACATGGTAGAATATGCTGAATCGCAAGATCGGGATTTAATATGCGGGAAAACTTAGTTACTTTCCCAGCAGCAGCAATACGTACTTCAGCCTCATTATCACGCAGCAGACGAACATATGCAGGGACCAATTCTGATCTGCAAGTGCATCACCATCATATAAAAAGTCAATTAGAATGTGAGAAATAAATACACTATAAATCATGTCATAGACCAAGAAGAAATTAATATGAAGTCATAACTTTTATACCTTTCAATCATGAAACATGAGTTTTTAACCAACTGAAGAATGTTTAGTGATTAATATTAATAAAAACAGATTTTCAGATAGCACCAATGGAAAAAAAGCTTGTCAGAAAATCACAACAACCAATCAATCGTTTAGCAGGTACAAAAGGTTTTACCTGGTGGGGTCAGGACCAACAGCTTCACATAGCTCATATAGTTGATTAGCAACCATGTAACGAACACGCCATGACTTATCCTGGATAAGAAGTAATTCTACTATGTGACAAAATGTAGAACTTCATTTTTGGAAGCAATACTAGACAGCAAAAGCAAAATTATTTTTTCTATGTATCTTTTAGTTTCTTAGTATTAAGAATACAAAAGATTCTTCAAATTACAAAATGACAAGAGGATGGGACCATGAACATGAAAAACATGCAGACAACCAACAGTAAAACCACAAGAGAATCCACCTTCTACAGACTACATCCCAGGATTAAACTCATCTAACTGTCCAATAACTCCTGATGTAATTATTTATTGCTCATAGGTCACCTAGCAAACTCATACAACTATCAAATAATTCAATATATAGCTGCGTGTGAGGATTGTTATCAACCCAAGCATGACTGCATGAGCAAGTAGGTCCATTTCCAACTTTAATCTTTTAATCTTGAGTAGTTTAAGATTATCATTCTTCCACCGACAAATATCTGAGTTGAGTGCATCATATCCATAATAGAACTATAAAGCTCAATAAAATTTGTATTTGTACAAGTGACAAGTGTACAGTTCAAAAATGAATAAATAAGACAAGACCATGTGCAAAATGTGTAGATATGAAGGGGAAATAAAGAATCCTTTGGCACAATGTTATACAACAATAAAAACAAAAATCTTTTCCCACTAGGTAGGATAAACTATGTGGATCAAACTACACCATTGTGTTCTTTCTAAAACTAAGTCTTCACAGAAGCTATTTAAATCTAAGTTAATTTTAATGGTTTAGTAAGAGTTTTTCTTGGTCTTCCTCTACTTTATACTAATAGACTATCCTCCACTTGAACAACTCTTTTTACTGCAGCTTCTATTGGTCTTTTTCCACATGACCATACACACTATCTTAGGTGCAATTCTACCATTTTTAACTACCTTGCTTTCTCTCTGTTAGAAGCAGAGTATTAAGCATGTGTTTTATATGCTTGAGGATAACTCTTTGCTTTGTATTGTCTAGTACTACTAACCCAGTTTGCTGCATATAAATACATATCATACACCCATCTTTGGGAGTGGTACAAGCTTCTCTTATTCACAAACTCTAATTTCTTTTAGTCCATTCTTCTATCGCACACTATCATCTCTGCAACACTTAGCTTTTGTTAGCACTGTATCATCACCCAATATTCAATACTATAAAACATTTGTGCTACTATTTATATGTGCTAAACTGGCACTTAAGCTCTGAAACAATATTAAAAGACCAAAATAAAAAATTGGTTTGCAGTATTTGTGTTTGCTTTCCTTCCACACATCCACTATTTATATTAGAAAAAAGAAATGTTAAACTGATACATATTTTACATATCCTTCCCATGAAATGAAACAAATATATTAGTGTCCAAAATTATGCAAGCATAGTACTTTGCTTAGTGGTACATATGTTTGGAGAGCAATAAATAAACCTGGTCTCATCCTATCAATGTACTCAACTACTCACACATATACAGTTAACTGAAAAGCAATCCAAATGTTGCAGTCAAGACATCCTCTCATTAGTGTTGGCCACAAAATGGATATGGAAGATATACCTCTAGTCTCTACATATATAGTATCAGTGTATCAGTATTACTAATGGCCAACAAACCTGAGAAAAATTGACTATGACAGGAAGAATATGTGCCACGCAATCTTGAGGTTCCAACAATTTCCCCAGAGCTGCACAACCCTCAACAGCAAGTAGCCGAACAGAATCTTGATCTGCAAGAACAAGGATAAAAAAATCATCAGTTAATGTATGCACTTCCAGCAGATCAACTTAAAAAACACAGTAAAATAACACTACTTAACAAATGAACATGACACACTCAAACTGTATTCACTTCTCACATAGTCAGTCCAATATACTGACAATGCCTCAACTTGAGGAATATCATTCACAGCTACCTAACTATGGGGACCCTCAACTTATCTAAGCAACAAAAATTATTGAACTAAAAACAATTACAAACACAAACTGTTGCATTTATCCTACTATTATTTAACAGATTCAAGATGCGGTGCCGGAATTAGTGGTATCACATCAACTTCACATACCATCATGTGTGAGATCCTCAAACACAGACATGATGTCAGATTTCAAGTGAGGAGCTTCAACAGTAGCGGCAAACTTTCCCAAGTTTGTGGCCGCAGATCTCCTAACCATGGGCATATCATCCTGACACAGCTGCCCATATATGGCTCTCAGTTCAGTCTTCACCGCCTCGGGTGCACTAGGGTAAGCAATATGGAACAAACCACACGATGAAACCCGTGCCGTGAACCACTCACCAGCAGCCAGCCTCTACAACAAGCAAAATAACAAACGCAATGAATGCCACTCTAGCGACAATCAGGCTCATAATAAGGTCATGTTTGGATAACTTTATCCATAAACAGGTAAAATGAATTGAGCTTAAGCTCAAATCAACTTATGCACCACTTATTTTTTATAGAAGTTCTTTTCATTAACTTCTTCAAAACCTAAGGTGCATAAGTTAATTTTATAGCTTATGGAGAACCTCAATACATTTTTATCTTTATATTTTCTTCTCATTTACGTACTTATGAGCAAGTTTATCCAAACAGAACCTAACACAACGAATGAAAACGCAATGCAACTACATATACTACCTTAACTAAAGGAATCAAGTATTCAACCAAGTCTTGCTCTCTCATCTGAGCTCCAATTCTGCACAGCGACTCCACCGACTTGTCTCTGACGCTGGTTTCCTCAACGGTGCAGAGCGTCTCCAAGGGAGGAAGAAGCACGTTGGCGTGCTCAACGCCTCCGACGTAGGGAATGAAGACACCTAATTCCTCGGCCATTGCGAGGAGCACTTCGTCGTCATCGTCGTTGTTCTCGCTGAGGAACGGAATCAGCTCCTTCCGCGTGCGGTCCTCGCCGAGCGCGCGCGCGATCGTGGAGAGCCTTCGGATCGAGTTGAGGCGCAGCTGAATGTCCTCATTCTTCAACTCGTCGATCAAAACGGCAATCGGATACAGAGGCTGGTCCACCATCGCCATGTCGTTTCACGGGATCCTCGAGAAAAACTGCAATAATCGGAGATGTAATTTCAAACACAAAACGAGAAACGGAAAGAAAAGCAAAACCTGGAAATCTACAATATGATGCTTGATCTGAAGCAATGGAGCGTAGTTCAAAGAGAAATTGAAAACAAAAGAAAAAAAAAAGTGTTGTTGAGGTAAAGAGAGGGAAGAAGGAGAAAGTGTTGTTGTTGCACCTGAAACTGAAAAGGGGATTTGTTGAAGAATGGATCTGATCTGCCGTTTGGACAGAGAGAGAAAAAAAATGGTTTTATAATTTTGCCTGGAATTTCACCATTCTCGAGGGTGTATAACTGCTTCTTTCCCTTGTAGTAGTATTGTTCTTCATCATTGCCTGCAATATTTCTTATAATAATTGTAAAATAAATTATTACTATAAAACATTGTTGATAAAAATATCATTTCTTCTTCCTTTTAAAAAAAATAATAATATCCTTTGTTCTTTAAAAATAATTGCACCCGACTCGAAATATTATGGATTATAAGGTGCTTATTATTTGAGAAAATAGTTTATATATTAATAGTGGAAAAGGACTGTTAATACTAGTTAATTTAATTTCTTAAATTATTAAAATATTATCTGAGTATTTGAAATAGGTCATTGTTTTTATTTTTTGTGATTTCAACAATTAAGAGACCATTTTGTATTTCTCCGTTTTCTCTCAATAAAAATTCATTGATAATGTCACTATTTTGTTGCTTTTTGTTTTAGATTTAATTTTAAAACAACTTATGGAATTCAACAGTCAATTTTTTTCTTATTCTCATAAAACTATTTTAGCTTCAAAAAATATTTAATTTAACCATAAGTTTTGACTAGTATTTTTAAACATGAAATGATGAAAGTATGAAACCCGTAAAAGTTTCCAAACAATCTCAATTTCCCCTGGCATGTTATATGGGACGAATAGTCAAATCTAATTCAGCATGCTTTGATTAGGTAAGAAATATTTAAAACAAAACGTTTCTAATCCATAACAAAGAAAAATGTTTATTTTAGCCTTCAAAATTTATATAAGAAAGCATAAAAAGTGTAAAACCTGTGAAGTTCTATACAATTGAGTATTGAACAAAAAAATCAATAAGAATATAAATTTAGTGCAGCAAGAATGAGAATAATGTGTTGTATCATGTATGCCTCAACAGATTAGACAAAATAAGACACACAAAAAGTAGAATATTATAACAAAAAGGGTAAAAATTTACCTTTAACAATTTAGACATGTGTAAAGAAGACATAGTTCTAATAAATCAAAAGATAACTTAATCACTAAAGATAAAAGAAACAAAAATAAGAATAGGTGAAATTATTAAAAAAAAAATTCTGACTCGATAATTTAGTTTATAGATATCATTCACAATATGATATTATCTTCCTTTCTAAGAAACAAAACAAATTAGTATAATGCTCGTGCGTACGAACAGGTAATATTGTTGTTTACATGTTTTTTACATCAGTTGACAAAACAATATATGTGAAATGGACAATTAATTAAAACTATATGTTTAGGAAAAAGATAAATTATTGATTGACTTTTTAAAAATTAAAAATAATATAATTGTATTTAGATATCCTAATACAACTGTTACAAACTCATTTCAGGAGAAATTTATAATCCAAATTGATAAAAGTTGATCAATGTATACTCCCTTATAGGTAGAGTTGTATCATATTTGATTTTATTATGATAAAATGGTGTCTAATGACAAATATTATTAACAAATTAGTGTTTAGTGTTTTATGTAATTAGATATTCAAATATTATCGATTAGTGTCAACATAAATGTATATATTTAAAAATATTTATCCGCAAATTTTGTTCTATAATAGTTGACATTATCCTTTTTTATATTAGAAAATATATTGTCATAATTATTGAATTTGTGAATGGGAAGAAAGAGTATTGAAAACATCATTTTCTAAAAGCACTTACCAGAATATATTGAATGTTGATTCAAAAATGTATTCAATTGTTGTTATAGTATGCGTGTAAATCTGTATAATTATTAAGAATATGATTAATATTTTATAGAGAAATAAATATTATAAATAGAATGAACTAATTTTGAGATACTTATCATAGATTTTGAAAAATTTACTTAAAAGCCACATTCGTCAGGAGAGAGAAACCTAGGGGAGAAGCCGGAAGGGAAGGGGTGAGGAAAAAAAAATAATAGATGAGAAATTGAAATTTGAATTTAAATTTGAAATTTGAAGGGCGGTTGGAAAATCTAAGTGAGTCGGAGGTTAACACTGTTCCCGTTGAACATTTTTTTCATAAATAATAATAATAATAATAGATGAGAACATTTTTCTCCTTAATTATAAGAAACATATGATCACTTTTAAATACATTAATTGTTAATTTTCATATATACTTTTATTTATTGTAAAGAATATTAATGAAATAAATCATATTTATTAATGAAAAAATGTGTACCTTAAAAAATGAGTAGTACCATTAAATGCAATTATCATTTAAATCAATTAATTCAATGAATATTTTTAAAATTAAATTTGAATTTATGATATTATTAATTAAAGTTAATTAACTTAACTATAAATAGATATTTATTTCTTATATATAAAAATGGAAATAAGACCTTTATACATGTAACCAAAAGTCCAAAACTAACTGTGGGTGGGGGGAGCTGTTGTTTATTGCCTACAGTCAATAATATAAAAAACTTTACAGTGCACAAAAATTAAACTCTATTTTAACAAAATTGAAATATGGATACACACAAATTTTGAAGGTTTATTTAAGAAACAATGGGTATTTAATTGTCAAAATTTAGTGAGATAGCATCAGTAATAGCTCTTGGCAATTGTTGATTTAACAATAGGTGAGTTGTCCTTGGCAGGCAAAGCCAACAAAGAATGATAACTCTGAGGAAGAGTTCAGATGATCTAAAGAATCAGAAATGCACACTGAATTTGGGGTACCGGCATTTAATTTAGATCGGTCCATGATATATATGCTGCCATATCTCAATCCTTGAATGTCAAACAATTACACAACCTGTTCCAAAACCCACCAGATGTTGGTGGTACGTGCTCAAGAGGGTCCTTAAATTTTGCTTTCTCACCTAACTCTTCAAAAGAATCGACAAGGTTCTGAAGCCTTGCCACAAACTCAATCAGAAGGGATGTAAATGTTGCTAGAGACAGTGAACTAGCACTTTCATAGGTTTTAGATTCTTCCTCTCTTGTCACTGCATCTGCTTTAAATGAAATATGAGCAGGCCATGATATCTGTTTCTTGAACATGTTTTCATCACCAACACCTATAGGTGCTGCAGGTTTGTTGTCAGGAGTTGTTTGTTCTCCCCAACTTCTTGGAACTTTGACAGCTCTGAGATCAAGCACAGCTTCACTGAGAGACTTGTACTCCAAAAAGTGTCTTTCTTCATTCATGTTCAAGAGGTCTTGAGGATCACCCTCCTCTCTGGGACGGTTTCCGATTTCCCAACTCTCTGAATTTACAAGGAGGAAGGATTTTTTGTCAATCTTCTGTTGCAATTCTTCTGCTGCCTCGTGAACTTCATAAAGAATGTCTTCTTGGCCTAGTTTCTCCATCTTTTTTACTTTGTTCCCAAGTTCCCGTAGAATTTTGGCCGCTTCAGAACCTACCTTTTGAACCTCCCTACTAAAGACTTGCCTCTTCTCAGGTGGAGCCTGTTTATCAAAAAGAAGGGTCGAGTACATGTGTATTAGCATAAATCTAAAAAAAAATGAAACGAGAATGAAAATTTTCCAACTATTATACCTTAATGCATTATCAGAAAATTAGAATCTTCCTCTATCTCAAGAGAAAGAACCATAAAAGTAATGCACCAAATTCCTTGAAATTATGAGGAAGAATAAATTTAGTGCTTAAAATTATGAAAATGTCATTGTAATCCCTAAAATTACTAAATGACCGTCATTTTAGTCCCTAACGTTATCAAACATCAACCATTTAGTCTTTGAAATTACAAAAATAAGAACCAAAATTATCAATTTCTGTAGTACTAAGGACTAAAATGAGTTTTTTATAATCTCAACAACTAAACTAACCAGTAATTGTAATTTCAAAGTATTTAGTGTATTACTCAAAAATACAGAGTAAAGGATATTTTTTACTCCCTAAAATTAGGAGGTCTGTTTTTTTTAGTCCTTGTTTTGTTTAGTCCTCCAAATAAAGGTTTTCATTTTTTAGTCTCTCAAATTCAAAAAATGCTCTTTTAGTCCCTCCGTTAGAATTTGAAGGACAAAAAAATGCAAATTTTTTGTGCAACTGGAATACATTCTAATGATATATATTGTTTTGGCAAGAAATGGAAAAAATTAAATGGTAATTTGGCATCACAAAAACTTCAGTTTAATGCAGTGACCAGACTCAATCTACTGGGATGTGAAAAGGCAGCACAGAAGGACTTGAATTTCAAATATGAAGGATTGACAAGTGACAACTGACAAGGTGATCTGTTTTTATGTCGCAAATAACAGAAAAAGGATTTTAAGGCAGAAACAATCTACTAAACCACAGTATATACCAGGTACCAGTACATATTGGGTATACTTGGGTTAAGTGCTAAGACTTGACAGCATCTCTACTTAAGCCACTAAGAATAAAAGACTTGGGAAAGAAGGGGTCAATAGTGGATAACAAAAGTGAAGACAAGCTGAAGCAATATTAATATCTGAACTTTGGGACCAAAGCAGTGGATTACAAATGAAGCTAAATTTCAGCATATCAGAGTAATTTATTTATCCCAAATCTAAGTTTTACATTCAGAAGGCATTTCTCTAATCTCTATAAATTCAAATGGCTAAATTTGATGGTCAATCTCAGTTCAGAAGGACAAAACTTAGCTGCAATTTCTCAAGTGTTTTTGGTATTGTTCTCTAATTAGAATTGGAGGTTCACCTCAATAATCTATGTTGACCTTTAATGCAAATCTTTATTGCACCAATTAACAAGAAACTCTAATTTTGATTGGAGAACAGTACCAAAAATACTTAAGGAATTGCATGTAAGTGTTGTCCCTTGAAAGAAACCTCAAGTTTTGACCTCTAACATTGCTAGCACCAAACACAACAATTAAAACCAGAGTCATTTCTAACAGCATATTTTGATAATATATCAATTATTATTTGCAGCAGTATATGGTTTAACCTTGAAAATCACCTCTCTAAATATTAAAAAAATTTAAAACACTCAATAGAACTAACATGTTCCGGTGAAATAACAAACCTAAAGGGAAATAAATCAAGAATGAAAACAAAATTTTAAAAAAAAGGACAGATTATCCAAAAGATCTGCATATTTAAAAAAGGTAGTAAATCCCAAAAACCACCCACCAAAAGAAAACACAAAATTCTAGACTCAAAGGCTTTGTAACAGAAGTTGCAACAAGTACCTGTATTTCAGAAAGTATACATCCATGCATAGCCATGACCATAAACGCACAATGCCTTAGTGCCCCACTTACTTTCACATAATTTTGCCATGGATATCTAAGCATTTTGTATGGACCATGAGGTGGCTCCCAGACAGCAAAACCCATCTTCAATAAGAAGTTCATAACAATGAGTCAAAAAGATTATCAATATTTTTTTTTGTGAAAGTGAAACGGACAGAAAATGAAGTAGACAGTAGTATACCAATGAATCCTCTGTGCTTGTAGATTCAACAGCTGATCTGTAACCTTTGTAAACCACGTCCTCAGAAGCTTGGTACGTGAGAATTTTTGAAGGCACTCTCTCATATTCAATACAATTAAGATAGTTATTTACAACACCTGAAAAAGAAGCTTAACAACGTTAATCAGTCCAATAAAATAAGATTATGAAGCAGCAACAAAATGGTAGTAATTAGTTGATCACAAACTAAATATGATGATCAAGAAAATATTGTAGACAACCTTCCAATGATGCTGCAACGCCCACAAAATTTTTCGCCACAAGCTTGTGTAGATCCTCACCAGCCCAGATTGGATATATACATACATTTATCCCCAGAGCCACAGCAGCGCCCAATGCAATGAGCAAAAATCTATCTACAGCTGTTTCAACAAACTCTCCTGTATGATACCCTGATACAATAATGTAGCAATAGGTGATCAAGAACACACGAAAACCATATTCATAAGCCTTCATTGTTGGATATTGCTTTGCATATGTGGCACAAAACCCTGCCATTCACACATCATAATACTGTCAGAGAACAAGGCGTAAGCAAAAAAACAAAAAAAAATAAAAGTCACATGAATCTTTATCAACATGATAAGAAATAGAAGTGATTCAAAACCCTGACCTGCAGTGAAGATGCTAACAACTATAATGGTTTCTTCCCATTTTCCAGACAATTTTGATAAAAGTCCCATTCCCAATGCTAGTCCTCCAGCTAACAAAGTCCCCAATCCTCTGTTAAGCCCTTTGCTAAGAGTTGCCCCTGCAGGAGTACATTGTGACCAATTATTGCTTATAACTGAAACATTGATGCTTATCCTGTGTTGACCAAATGGAAAGCTTGAAACTTGGATTTTACAAATGAATGGTTATGGTTTACTTCAGCCAATGATTTGTGATCAAAATATTGGATTTAATAAAAGATGAAGTACATGAACACAATTGAATTAAATTATAGCCTATGATTTATTTCATTTCATTCATTAAAAAGCAGAAGAATCTAGGGAGAATTATATTTTTTTCTTTAATTAAAATTAGAATGGCATTTGCTTGTCCTCATAAATTAAATAGGAGAGTTCTATATTCACCAAAAAAAAAATAGGAGAGTTCTACCGAGCATCCTTAAGACAATCATTAAGGAAAACAAAAGTAAAATATTTGATAAAGAAAACATTATTACGTTAAAAAAAATTATTTAACATTTACATTTTAAGTAATTGAAAAAATTTAATAAAATTACTGAATGTATCTTAACCACTTCCCTTAAGACACTCGTCAACAAGTATTGTTCCTTAGCATACTTGGCATTGATTTTCCCAACAAACTAACTTAACAGAACCAACACATCACCACTATTACACCACGGTCAAATATTTCAACCAATTTTCTTCTAGCTATTTATTCCCCATGACCAAATGAAAATACCACATTATATCTCTATTGAAAAGGGTATGGACCTTTATCCACTGATCCATGCATATTCTTCGCCAATTCCACTTAAAAAAGAGGAACTAAAACCCCAAAAGAGAAAAAAGAAAATAATAATTAACACTCATTTTAATCCATCGCGTATACGGATGACGATAATTTGGTCTCAGAAGACACTTGATACTATTTAGACCTTTTAATTGTAAGAAAAAAGAAAAGAATAAAGGAGATCCCCTGATGAGATCAGTTTGGTTCTCAATCACAGGTTACCAATTTTTTAAGATACTTTTAGTTTTAGCAATAAAAGGACTAAGTTCGTGCAATCTTAAGTAACGTCACGTGCAATTTTAGACACCAAAATGATGGAGGAAAAAATATAAAGTGTAGACATGTTACTTTAGATGTTAAAAAACAGCATTATGATTGTTATAAATATCACACACATATATAATAAGAATTTAATTTAAATATATGAACAATATAAAAATATTTACATCCTTCAAATTTCAATCATATATAATCATTTAGGTTGGAGTATATGCATAAAAATTTAAGTTCGGATCCTCATTGCTGCGTAAAAAAAAAAAACTATCAGTACTATCAGTAGAATTAGAACCTTAAATCAGTTATGATTTCAATCCTTGCTGATCTCATTTTAGGCAGTTAAATTCCAAAAATTAAAGATTATTTAAAAATAATTTAAGAAAGAGAAATGATATTTTTTTAATTCACAAATATTAATTATTAATCCTTAGTATTTATTAGTTGTGGGTGGGAAATACATTACCACAAAGTAACTTTATAACTCCAAAAGAGAAATGATATGATATATATAATTAGAGGAAAAGGGTCACATTATAAAAAAATTATTCATTTAATCACAATCATTAATTATTTATAATAAATTTATTGATTTTTAAAATAATCATATTAAAATAATTGAAATGTTAGATTTTTCTTATTGGATATTGGATGAGACCTTAAAAAAAACTATTTTAGAGTTTCAGTGCATTAAACTCATAATTATATGTAATTTCAAATGGTAATAAAGAAGGAAGGGGGGTGAAAGGTTGATACCTATGCTGAATTCGAAGACCACAACGACAGTGAGAATGGCCCAAACGGAGTGTTTAGCAATGTCCTCAAAGGGCTGTTTCAGAAAAATCAAAAGCGAAAGGAGAATCAGAGCGAGTCCCATTTTCGCGGAGAATATGATCTTCCTTGGATCGGAGCGACCCATCTCCCACGCCCTCGCAGCCACGCGCTTCGCGCTCTTCCACGCGCCGACGATCCCGTCCGAGACGGCGCGGTAGGAGCAGCAGCGCCTCCGCGTCGGAGAGTGATCCTCCTCGTCGGACTCCGGCAGCGGGATCCCAATTTGGGAGTAGCCGCCGCCGATGCCGCCCTTCATTGAGAGCAGTCTCTCCTTCCTCTCCGCGAAGCTGTGGCGGAAAGAACCCAGCTTCGGCACCCTCGCCGTCGAACCCATCATCATAGTGGAACAAACAATAATCTAACAAGAACTTTTTAACTAAACGCGGACGCGATTCGGCGGCGGGACCGTGAAAAGTGAAGTTGTGTTTGTTTGTGTGTCTGTGTGGCTATTTGATTGATCGCTGGGTTTATGAAACGTGCCGACCAAAGAGAAATAAAGAAACGCAGGTTTGGTTATAAGTCTTTGTGGTGATGGAAGAATCATCTACACTGTACACTACGTGAGCACATGTTCTTCCTAACTTTTCTTTTTAAGAAAAATAAATAAAATCTAATTAAAAATTATTTTTATAAAAAAATGAATTAAGATAGTATTTAAATATTTAATTTTAGTTTCAATACATTAATTATATGTATTTAATTACTTAATTTTTCTTAATTAGTTAAGATTGTATTCCATCATCAATTAAATCAATCATTTAATTTTTATTTCTTCTTTAAGTTATAGAACTTAAAAGGTGGTCCAACAAAATTCTTTATTACTTAATTATATTGTAACTTGTAAGTAATAATTTGTTTCTTCATATTTAAATTTATCCTTCTAATTTTTTAATATAGTAATGCAAAAAATTGTATAGATAATCAATTAAAAATTTTCTTATGGACTGTATGTTTTTTAAAATTTTTTTATAAAATATAAAAAATTTAACATGTATATCAGTCTAGTGTTCGTGGGGTGTTTTCATTAAAAATTAATTTAATGATGAGTTTTTTTAATGAAACTATGGTTAAAAAAATAATGGTCAATGATAAAATAACAGTTTAAAATTAATAGAATAGTGATTTTAAAGATAATTTAATAAAAACTAATAAATTTATCATAAATAATAATTTATAATTAAATGATGATATATATAAAATTATTTTATATAATTAAAGTATAATTTTTTTCTTATAAATATTAATATATATTTATTTGATTTTCATAACTTAATATTTATATAACTATATTCTTAATTAGATTTTATCGTTTTAAATATATATTTGATTTAATGTTAGATTAATCATACACACACTCTTCCATGTATTTTATGTCGAAAGTAAAAATTCATAATTTTTTATTCTAACGGTCATCCAAGATCTCGAAAGTGTAACACACTAATATTTGAAATAGCGGTTCATACAATTACACATCAGTTTTAATACAAGATTCTCATTTGTCTTTTTATAAATTAAAAAAACAAACACACACACTCATTAAACCCATCAACGCATGCACAGATACGTGGGATCAACTCACTTTCTTTTCTATGACAAACCCAAAGCCAAAGTGTATGTATGATCACTACTTATATTTAACATGTAATATTGATTAATAAAGTCAGCTGCATACAATTTTCACCCAATGAAGTAGTCACTTGTGATTTTTTGTTGTTGTTATATATCCTCATTTGTGATATAATAATTCCAACACAACACATATAATATGAGATTAAAAGACTAAAAGTATCGTAGATAAAATATACTAATTTGATTTTCAATATTTAGTTTTTGATTAATTATACTTGTTTTTATAAATTTAATCATTTTTCTTTCAGTTTATGTATTTTATATGAATTAATCATATATAGTTCTCTTATACTTTAAATAATTAAAAATTATTTATTTTAAATGTTTCTCTGAATTTAAAATTATTTGTATAGTAATGTACTAGTATATATTTTGTTTGACTATTTACATTACTTCTTAATTTTGAATTATATTTTCCTTTTAGAAATTATTTTGGTTGTCTTGATATAAATACAAAACACTCTTAATTTTAGCGATCAGTTAATTTATTTACAATTTCTTGCCAGAGCATACTTTAACTCGTCTTTTTATTACATATTGTGGCTTGTTAAAAATTTTAACCACTTCACTTGCTTGTAAAAAATATCTTTAGTTGTATTCTATAAAATTTTACGTGTCAGAATATCAAAATTTAAATTAGTTAATTGTAAAATCAGTTCTTCAGAAATTTAAAAGTCGTCGTATTAATTTTCTAAAAATTGTCATTAAATTATGAAGTCGGCGTTTATATACAGGATTTATATGGATATCTCGCTGCCACATTTTACAGTTGCCACTTTTGAAATTCAACATTTTGTTTTCCATTCGAGGTAATAACAAATAGATTTTCATTTTTAAAAGTCGTGACTGAGTTTTTGCACTTCCGAATTATGAAAGTGGTGGATGAGTTCTTGAACTTGATTTCTCTATTATTGAAACTTCAAAGTTGAAAGTGTGCAGAGGGATTCGTCATTCATATAAAACGTTTAGTCCATGTTATTTCATTTTTTTAGTAAAGTACACCGGTACTTTATGTGTTTTTCTTAAATTATATTCAATATTTTTCTCTTTTTTAACATTACTTTTATTTTTCTTCGATTAAGATGTCAATTAAAATATGCGAGTAGATAAAATTATCCTAACATCTTTGTTATACTCACATCTTTTATGTTTTTCTCAAATTATACCTGATACTCCTCTACTCCTCCTTTTTTTACATTACTTTTACCATCTTTTTGTTAACATTGTTAACTAATGTCAATTGAAATATTTAAACAGAAGAAATTGTCCTAACATCTTTATTAAATACTCAATAACAAATTAATAATTGAATGTGAGAATGAACTTTTTTCAAGGTAATAACAATTTTTCCTTTAATATTTGACTCTTACTTCATTGTTGCTAACACTTATAAAAAATGCAACTCTTGATTAAGACATTATATCAAACACCTAGGCATAAAAAAAAATTTCAAAAAAATGAGTTAAAAACATAAAAGCAAGAGAAAACACTAAAATTTAAAATAAAGGACAATATACAATCAATAGGCATTGTGGGGAACACGTCCAACAAAAATGCAACAATCAAATGACCTAACACACACGAGACAAATTGAACTAAAAAGAAGAAGAATGAAAAGTGTTAACACATGCGTACCAATAAAGTGAGTTCACGTTCAACAAAAAACTAGGTTCAGGTCCAATTAGAGGAAAAAGAAAAAGAAAGAAGAGTGTTAAAATATTTTTAGGTTGAAAATCATGTCAAGTCTTTTATAGAGTTAAGAGGAAGAAGATGAAGATATTTTAGACATAAATTTTCATTAAAAGTCAAGTGACCAGCAGTACCTACTTTCTTTTAAATTATTAAACGCGGTTTAAGAGGAAAAGGGTCTAGGTGTAATGTGAGCTAAACAATTAAGGAGTTTTTTGTAAGATGTCAAAAAAGAGGGGTGTCGGAGGCAATTTGAAAAAAAAAAACACAGGGAGTGAGTGTGAGAAAAAAGATGAGGGTATTTTAGACATAAATTTTCATTAAAAATCATGTGACTAACATGTGTCTACTTTGTGTTAAATTATTAAATGTTGTTTAGGAGGAAGGAGGTATAAGTGTGAGATAAACAATTAAGGACTTTTTGTAGGGTGCACAAAAATGAGTGTCGAATGCAATTTAAAAAAAAACACACACACAAGAAATATGAATATAATTTATTCTTCTTTTTACATTCAAAAGATGTAAAGTTAAAAATAAATGATAAAATTTAAATGTAAATTATAAGGTAGTTTCAATATCATTTATTAGTTGAAATTAAAATTTTATTTTAATAATCTACACAAAAAAAAATATATTAAATGTTAAAGTAAGTTATCAAAGTAAATTTCAAATTATAATTAAAAAATAATAAACACAGAATTAAATATTAAGATTTTTTTTAAAAAGATAATACATGGCAGAAACTAATAAATCTTGATGCAAGAGAAATTCAGATTTCACTACCCAGTACAAATTCCCTTTTTATTATTTTGTTTATAGGAGGGGGGAAATAATTATATATAGAGAGAGAGGATAATACATTTTTCCTAGTTGGAAAATAAAAAATTAAAAAATAAATCTTTTTTTTTCTCTTTCCTTAGTTTATTTCCAGTAAATCAAACAGTGGTGTTAGACTCTACAATACCCCAAATTCAGCACATTTTTTGCAAAATGATAATAACAAATACTAAAAATTAAGAGGGTCATTGAGTTTAGTTATTCGCTAAAATTTAATTGGAAAGTACTGTATCTCAAATATCGGTGGATTTTTTATTTATATCCAATAATTATGACTGTAGTGACTGTTGAACACATGGTGCTTAGTAAACTAAAAACAATAGCATGAGTGGGTGGGGGAAAGAAATCGATGTTGTGGATGGACCAAGAAGCTTCATGAGTCCCTTCTTTATTTTTTGTTAAAGGTAAATATTGGATATTATTAATGAGAATCAATAGGAGATATTTTTGTGTGCGCTAATAAAATACCAGCCCGGCCCTGCCCACCACGGGTTGGTGGGTTATGCGAGCTGGTTCACTTTTCTGTCTTTTTTAAAAAAAAAAAAATTATTCCAAACAACTTAAAATAAAATCCAATATAAAAACCAAAATAAATCAAATTCAAACATTCAATATTAAAGTGATTGAAGTCTTCAAAATAAAACATTAGAGTCATAAAAAATTTAAATGTCATAAAAAATAAACTTCTAAACTATTGAAATTAAACATTAGAGTCATGAACTGTGAAATCTAGAATAACTTTCTCTTCTTTTTCAACATCATCATTAATTTCATCTACAAAGACAAAAAAAATAAACAATATCATTAATAAGTCAAATAAATAAAACAACAAACCAATAACAAACTAAAAATTATGGAAAAAGAAATGTAAATTACCAATATCTTCAAAACCATTTATCCAATTTTGGGCTAAAATTAGTGCTTCAACATTGGAAGGAAAAAGACTAGCACGATACTTGTTTAGCACACGAGCACCAATGCTAAATGGCGATTCACTAGCAAAAGTTGTTATAGGAATGCTTAACACTTCACATATCAATCTACAAAGATTTGAATAACGTTCTTGGCGGTCCTTCCAATAACTCAAAATATTGAACTTAAGAAAAAACTTTGGCTCAAGCGGTGTCTCGGCTAAATAGAGATCTAATTCAGATTTGTCATTGACATTAACAATTATAAATTTATAATAATAATAAAATAAAACAATATATTATTTAAATTTAGTGGGTTGACGGGCTGACCCACCAACCCACGGATTGAGCCCACCTAACCCACAGGTTAAGTGGGCCGGACTGAAAAGTTATCAATACTGAATTAAAAAAAATTAAACCTGACTCACCTCTAGTTCACAATGGATCGGGCTGACCCACAAACTAGAACCCATTTTGACGGCACTAGAGATACATAATATGCAATGATTTGATCCAACTTGTAGGAGACTTCCTCAATAAAGCAATTACCTAAATAGGTAAAAGACAAAGCAGCTAAATTGTGAGCAATTTTATTCCCCATCTATTACTGAATAATAAACTATAAAAATATTGTGTGGCCGAAGCTAGGACATTTCCTTGAACATCACGGACAATTAAATCCAATTCAGTTCTCTATCCTTTCTAATTGCAGTATGAAAATTGATTTTATGAAGATCATCCGGGACTTCTTCCATATTATCACCTCATATGATTCAACATAAACTTGACTATTCAGATTAGGTGATAACATTTTGAGGTTAAACACGTTGTTAAGCACCTGACTACAATCTAATTTTCTATTTTTAAAAACATATTGATTCATAGCAAACCAAATACCCCACACAATCCCTTCTTTAAGTTAACAGCCATCACTAAAATAAAAACGTGGGAAGCCTTCTTTTATAATTTATTTTTTAAAAGTATTAAAAATTTTACACTTTCAAATTTTAGCTTTCGGAACAAAATTATTTCATTTAAAAAAATAAATTTGAAAAAAGTATTAGTTGTAAAAATGAAGTTCTAGAATTAGTCTTGAAAAAATAATATTTTTAAAATAAAATACAAAAAAAAAATAAAGAAAAATGTATAAGTAAAAAGCGGGTGCAAAAAGTAATACCTACCCTACTCATAACAACAATTTCAGCCAATAAATAACACTCTCTTGGTTAGGATCAGCTCAACCCAAGTTAGATCAAGTAGTCCGTTTCATTAGTCTACCGTTATCCGTGGTGCCAATTTCCAAGGCTATATGGAAAGTTTATAGTTTGTGCTAATATAAGTTTTACTATTATTTTACAATATCATAGATTCAATTTATTTAAATATATTCTCAAAACTTTAATTAGCTGTGTTTGTAAACGTTATACTCACGTCAAAATATTTTTGATAAAGATTCAAGATTACTGATATAAATTATATTGGTTGTTCACTTGTTCTGCTATGTGCATGCTAAAGATTGTGCAAATACAAATGATCAAAATTTAACATGTTTGCCACTAAACTTTTTTTGTGACTAATTCGGGGTTCTTGTATCTTTGTCAAATTGTCACAGATGTCACACAAAATCCAGAGTCGGTAACACCGCTTAAATTCACATCCATCCATGGCCCAGCTAGCTAAACACTTATCCAAATTTTGGATAGAGTCCACACGTGTCAAGCCATGAATCAGAAAGCGATGACACGGTTTCACTAAAAAGGAAACCAACACGTGTCCATGCACGTGGCAGCTACATCCTCAACGCCACGCAGCACGTGTCAGACTTTTAAGACTCCTTGACCAGATTTTTATGCTTGGTTTCCTATATAAATAAACCCCATGCTTGCATGCATCTTTCATCATCCAACATCACACACAACTACTACAAGTACTTCCTTACAATCAAAACCAACAACAACTATGGCAAGTTATCAAAAGCACTACGATGATCAGGGTCGCAAGGTTGACGAGTATGGCAACGTTGAGAAGCAAACCGACGAATACGGCAACCCTGTTCATGCTGCTAGTGTCACCTATGTAGCCACCAGAACTGCTGCTGGTGGTTACAGTGATGACATTAATAAGCAACATGATACCACCAATGCCTACGGCGTAGACACTGGTAGACAGCATTCTAGTGGTGGCTACGATGGTGACACTAATAAACATCATGGAACTACTGGTGGCTATAATGATGACACCAATAGACATCATGGAACTACCGGTGTCTATGGTATAGACACCGATAGGCAACAACATGGGACTACTGGTGGCTATGCCGGTGACACTGGTAGGCAACATGGGAACATCGGTGGCCCTTACTATGGAACCAACACCGCAGACACCGGTACTGGTCCCAGAAGTGGAACCACGGGCGGCACCGGTTATGGAGGCACTGGTGGCACTGATTATGGAACAACTGGTGGCACTGGTTATGGAAGTGGAACTGGGTATGGAGTCAACACTGGGGGTGCGCACACTGAAGCAGGATATAGGAAGGAACATCGTCAGCATGACCAATCTCATGGTGATCAGAACGAGAAGAAAGGGATTATGGACAAGATTAAGGAGAAGCTTCCTGGAGGACACAGTGACAAGTAGATGCATCGTGCATCATGCATGCATGCATATATATAATATTGTTGTCTTTGAATAAATTTGCTGCATATGTACTTACGTACGTACAGTGTCTTGTCATGTATGTGGAGGATATAGTATATGGTTATAGTTTATGTAGAAGAATAAAAAATGTATGCATGTAGTAATGTAAGGGTCTTATATATGTGGCTGAAATATAAACCATAATAAAGGCAGAGATGTTGTGCCAATACATCATATGTTGAGAGTTGTTGGGACATGTAAAGCCTACGTGGTGGTGGAGCAGGGTTGTTCACTTTTGGATTTAGAAATTATTTATTAATTTCTTTCTAACCCTTTCCAAAGTCTCTAGATTTTTAAAGCCTAATATAGGAACTAAAAAATTCCGTTACGACGTATGATGGTAATATCTTTTTACATGCATACAACAGAGAATAAGGGAAGAAAAGAGACAATTGTAAATAATAAATTACTTTCTAATTACTTTTCACAGGCAAAGCTTTTGTAATCCAGCACCTCCTCTTTCTTAAAACGCAACCTAATTCAAAAGCTACTAAATTATAATTTCTTACAAAAAAAAATACTATTTGTTATATATCTTTCTTAATAAAGAAGTTACGATCAAATACAGAAATAGATGAAAATATTATTTGTTATATATTCTTGATAAAGAAATTATAATCAAATACAGAAATAGATGCAATTACAAGTTAGTAATTATGTCTAGAATTATTACAATGATTAGTGAGAATATTTCTAATAATTTTAAAAAAAAAAGGTTGAAGTCACATACCTAGTAGTGAGAATATTTCTAATAATTTAAAAAGAAATGGTTGAAGTCACATACTCAATTGTGGATATATGTGGACAAATGAGACAATATATCCTCTGTTTCTCTCAAGCCAGACATGTTTCCATTTTATTCTGGGTGGCTAGAAGAGTCCAATTATTGGTCATTGGTTTCTGGTCTTCCATTTCAGCATTGCTCTCACTCAAGTCTTGTATGTCCAATATCTCAACTCTACGGTTAGTTTTTTTCTTTATCCTGATTGCAACATCCTGTGGGATGAACCTTCCACACACAACCACCCTGGTCTGGTTCTTCTCTAGCAGATGAGTATCCAACTCTAGCACAATATATAGCATAGTCAAAGAAAAATATATATAATTTACAATTGAATTCTCAATTTCAGAACTATGAGAAGTTTGCATATAGAAATTAATTAAGGATGATCCATGCATGATGCCTAACCTGGCATATCAAGAAGGGCTCTCTTCACTTTTCTGTAGCAACCATTACAATCAATATTGATCCTCATCACCATGCAGAAGTACTGCCAAGTGCCAACCAAAGAAAACAAAAATGATTCTAACGGTATTTTATAGAACTAACAAGATAACCAAAAGATGGTGGATTAGAACTTGCCTTCACTGTCATGAAATCAATCAGAGAGAGGGAGAGATAGTTACAGGAATTTGAAAATCCAAAGTAGTATGAGTGAGCTAGCAAAGGCAAATTAAGTGAATCTTAAAAGGCAAGCAACAACAAAACTTTGAGAGCCAAAAAGGGTTTATAATGAGCTGGTTAACATTTCCGTTTGATGACCTTGATGCTCCTTTAAATTGCTGAATCTGATTCCTTTTGTGTCGATAGGTCTGCCAAGGGATGCAAATGTAGCGTACTTTGTCACATTATTCTTGACTTCTTGTTCCCGTTTTGTGCATGCCACTACATAAACAAAGGAAGAGAGCACGTTTTCTTTTGTAAAAAAAAGGCATAAAGATCTTACTTCTGCTAGAATGATGAAAGTGTTTCTGCCTGCAATTTTTTTTTATATAAAGCAAAATCGTGTGCTTGTACTATATCAAATTATCATTATTTAGTATGCAAGAAATGATTTTTTTTATTTATTTATTACCAAGCATTTCAAAGTTCAATGGAACAAATGTGTATCTATCTTGCGACCAATTTTTTAACAAGATTTGGTCAACCCGCTATTTTTGTCCTTTTTAATTAATTATTATTAATGTAGAGGTAGTTTTTCTATCCAGATCAGCTGTCCCATCAGGGACCCTGTGAACCGGTTCCCTGACTTGATTTGTGTTCCAGATTTGACAATTATGTTCTTATCTTTTTCATTTTAAAAATAACAATTGAAACATTTTTATCTTGGAATTGAAGTATATATACCATACTAATTGTGCATAGGAAGGGGAAAAGGAAGTAAATGTAGGAATACGGTGAGCATTTTGTGAGTATTTGTATTGGTTTTTTTTTTTTAACTACTTTGTATTCAAAATATCTTATAATCAAAGTTGAGAAAACTTTATAGTAAAATTGCTAAATTTTGTGATAACTAGTTATATTTAGAGTTATTTTGATTGGTTTGATAGTGTAAAAAATTTAGATGCATGAAAATTAAACTATTATATCTTTACCTAACATTTTAAGCGTTTCAATGAGTTAGTCTTTCACAGGAAGAAACAACAAACACATGTTATAGATCCAACTCACTCACCATGCACGTAACAACTCACACAGAAAAGTGATAATTTTTTTTTCTATTTAGACACCTTGGTAAATATTTTCCCATCATCACAACATGATCACGTAATAACATAATGTCTTCTCCGAAATATTTAATTTTTGTCCCCATCTTGTGTCAGATTATTATTCTCTTGCTGTTGACTTCCCATCTTCCTAACATACTTTCGCTAGACTCAAGCCCCACTATAGCTCAATGCACACCAAGCCTCCTTCTCCTTATTCCTTGCACAGCATTTGTGCAGCGTACTTCCCCTTCTCCAGGGTCTTGCTGTGGCAACCTCAAGCAACACTACAGCCAAAAACCACACTATCTGTGCCTCTTTCTCAATGGCACTAACTTGAGAGATCTCTCCCCATCAACAGGGCACTTGCTCTGCAGCTACCAGCTCTTTGCACCCTTCAAGTTAATGCCAATATCTCGGCTTGTTTAGGTTTCATAAACTGTCACATTCAATCTTAAAACATATCTAGCAATTTGTTTATAATTGACTGGTTACATTCAAAAAGTGTGACCTGTGCTTGATTTTTAATGCTTATTTCTAAACCTGTGTATTTTTTTGCCACAGGGGAACAAGTGGATATGCCTGCAACTTCTCATTCTCAGGTTTCCTTTGGGACAAAGAACAACTCCACTGGTATTGGTAAACAAGCATCTTTTTTTTCCATTCTCATTTATCCATTCCTCTAACTTCTGTATTGGTATGAGAAACTTGATGTTTCAAAATGAATGGAAAATATAAACCTAGGTTAGCTTCCATATTAACTTTTACAGGATTATATGTTCCTTAATAATAATTTCCTTGGCCAATGTCCTGAAAATTATATCATGCTTCTTGATGTTCTCTTTTGAATCTGTAGCTCTCCCGCATTTTTCAGTGCCACCAATACAAACCATGATGGGATCGGATTTGGAAGTAGCACAGCCACTAACTTGAAAATGTGGAACAAATTTGTTGTTGTTACAACTGTAACAATTTTATTGTTAGCATTTGTACTGTACTACTATTAGTTGAAATCATATGTCCAGTCCAAGTGTACTTCATGAACTTTATAATGTCATTTATTTTGGGAGTAATAGTAGATTATCGTTATCCTTCCGTGTAACAAATAAACATCTTTTCTGTGTAACAAAGAAATATACCTTCTGTCCAAGATAGAAGGTATTATTATTATTTAGACATTATAAAACTTTTCCTCCCATGCAAGTGGACTTCATGAGTAACAATCAGTCGCCATTGAATTATACAATCAACATTTGATTCTCTATCAATTCCTACTTATACTTCATGAATTATAGCAAAAT
This sequence comes from Glycine max, assembly GCF_000004515.6. Classification (NCBI taxonomy): domain Eukaryota; kingdom Viridiplantae; phylum Streptophyta; class Magnoliopsida; order Fabales; family Fabaceae; genus Glycine; species Glycine max. The sequence continues at coordinate 41,947,298 of NC_038245.2, read as the reverse complement.
TCTAGACCAAATTAAGTAGATGGTAACACATAATTCTGGTCCACAAAAACCAGTATCAATTTGAACTCAAACTCTACCTGAACTATATATGTTTGTAAAAGATTCCATTACAGTAGTTCTGATCTATAACATAGATAAAAGATTGTCTACAACGATCAGAGCAATCAGATGCAATGCAACAAATAACCATACATTTACACGTACAACTAATCCACTTGATCTGTCTCAGAATTGATACACTTTAAGAGGGTGTACATGTAAGCAGAAGCATTGCCTTACAAATTTAGTGGAGAAAAAGTTTGAATCCTTTCACCTGGTTCAAATGCTAAAAATAAGGTATATTTGCAGTATCTACGGAGAGTCTACTCCAAACTAGGTGCTACCTCTGTTGGATTGGAATCAAACACATCTGAGTCATATGCATCAGGCTCTTTGAAAACTTCACTACTGGACTCTGCACTAGACTCCACATCAGTCTCTGCACTGGACTCCACATCATCGGACTCTGCATTGGACTCCACACCAGACTGCACAGAATACAGCCTTTCAGCAGCCTCCCTCACATTTTTTGGTGGTTCATGAAATGTAAAGCAACCGTAGATAGCAAGACTTGCCTACAATCCCAATGATCATAAACACGTTTAAAGCCTTGATTGAATCAACATGCAAATTGCGTGACTTAGATTACTCAAAATTTCCAATCAAGACATTCCTCCACACAGTATTTCTAGTACCCACCTTGTGAGAACTAACCCTATTTCCATTAACTTCTTTTTTCTTTCAAAAAACAAAACAAACACGGCTACAAAATTTTGTAAATAAATTAAGAGTCTCACTCTGTGTATGGAATAACATCAACTAGAAGAGCTAAATCACATAAACGAGTGCATTGAGAGATTAGTGTTTGACTCGATACATAGGCTCATCCAGAAAAAAAAAATCAAAGCCTAATTCTTTCTGCCAAAACATACAAGCCCTTAAATTAACAGAAAATGTTTTATAGTACTCAGTAACTCAATGCAGCGAAATCCACAGGAAGCAAACTCAACACCGATGCAACAAAACTAAGTGTAAAAACAACACCATTCTCTTAAATTTTAAAATCAAAATCATACTCCCTTTTCCAGGTACTACATAATCAAAAGCATCTGCAACTTCAACAAGCACAATTAGTGGTTCAAAATTAGAGTCTTAGATATAAAATGTTACAATTGCATTAAATACTCAAACTTTGTCATCTACATCTACAATATAGTTATTCGACTCGAGCAGAATTGTCTCTCAAGAATACCTATGTTCTCTTAAAATAAAACATCTACAACTAAGAGCTCCCTCCCTAATCCATTTCTACTAATGTACGGCCCCATCAATATTAGTCTATGCACAAGTTAATTTCCAGAAGCTCTTTCAGATAACTTCCCCAAAGGTTGATTTAAACCTATGCATAAGTTAATATATAAGAAAATCTTTACTTGTAATAAGTGGTTATTGAGAAATTTATCAAAACCCAACTTAGGGCCTGTTTGGGTAAGTTTCTTTGGAAACATTTCTAAGAGAAGAAAATAATAAAGTGAGTTTCTCCATAAGCTTAAACGAGTTCTTTATTTATTAGTTAACCATTAGCTAATAATTTGTAGGCTCTCTCGTATAATTTGTCAAAAAGATGAAAGACACCGACAAATTAGCTAATGAACTCATTTTAGCTCATGGAAAAGTTCATTTAATTTTATTTTTTCTCCTAAAAAGTGCTTCTAGATAAGCTTATCCAAACACGTCCATAATAACTCCCTAATCCATTTCTACTTGTATAAGGAACACAAGAATAAGAAGAAGGAAGGTTGAAGAGGATAGTATACCGCAACAGCGATGCCAATGATGGGGGAAAACTTGATGAAGATGCCGAGCCAGTCCCACTGGGGTCCTTCCCATAAATCGGGCTGTTGAAACTGACGGTCTATCTTCTCTAGGAACTTCAAAGCGGCATCGTTGTCGTCGAGAGGCTTATTATTTTCCAAAACGGAAACTTCGGCTTTGAGGAGCTCAGCGTAAACGGAAACGTCGTCGCCGTTGAGGGGCTTCTTCGCGCGCGCCACGTGGAGGTTTCTTCTCGTTCGGTGAGGGAAGAGTGCGGCGGTGCCGGTGTTGCCGCAGGGGATTATAGCCACGCCACTGCCACTGGCGACGGTGAACGCCATTGGTGAATGAGAATGCGCCTAAAAAATATAATTTTATGATAACACACCAACAAACAACGTTTGCTCTTTTGATTGCGTCCTATCCACAAGGATTTTCTTTTCTTTTCTTTTCTTTTTTATGCTAAACCAGAATTATAACACTGTCAATGCCAACAGTTATTTTTTAATCTGATTTTTTTTGTGTAATAAAAAATACAAATTTTATCACCTAATATTTATTATCTTTGCAAATCTTACCACCTATTTTTTTTTTAAAATATTTTACCTTCGTATAGGTAACAAAGGATTAACCTCAGAAACAGAAACAAACTTACTTGTTTTTTCCTTTAACTTTTTTTTTATACATCAGTAGCGATAAAATGTGTAGTAATTAAAATTTTAAGCAATAAAATTTATAAAATTATAAAAGCTAGATGATAAAATTTATAATTAAATCAAAGATAATTTATACTATTTAATTATACTAATCAATTTAAAAGATATTTGTTTTATTAAAATGTCTTTCATTATACCTTGAAACCAAGAATAAAATAGTCATAAAAAATAAAATATCAATTAATTAAAAGATATTTTAAATAAAATATCAATTCATTATACCTTGTTTTATTAAATAGACCATCAGTAGGCTTATTAAAAAACCTTATAAGCTTGATATACCGACTTTTATATATATATATATATAATTTTTTGGGTACCAATATATAATATTATTTTTTGAATACAATTAATTTTTTTTAAACTATCAGACTTTGATTACATATTACTATTTCATAACTTATATTCCTATAATCAAGGATTTTAATTACAATTTAGATGTGAGTCATGTGCTCTTTTATATTCCTCATTATTTTGACTTTCCTTTTTTTTTTAACTTTCCTACATGTTCGTACTCCATAAAATATTAAATATTTATTGTAAAGAAAGCTTTTAAAAAGACTATCAGGCCGAGTCAAAATAAAAGTCTTTCATAGACTATAAGCTAGGCTCAGACCTCAAATATTTATCGTAGGTTAGGCTCAGGCCACTTGGCCTATTCCCACTCCTAACTTTCATTCAGCAAAAAAAGTATTTGTTTTTTTATTAATTCAACGCACTTGAGAATTTCAAAGAGAACCTTAGTTTAGAAAAATAGAAAATACTTTCCGAAAATCAATTTATGATATTAAAAGTTTGACTTGTTATTTAATGTTTTTCTTTAAATAATTAAAAAAAAATCAATAAACACTCGCGTGGTTAGGTTCACATCACTTTACATCCTTTGTAATTAAAATTAAGAGAAAAATCATTTATATAAAATTTTAAATATTTTTTACTAAGTCATTTACATTTTTTTATTGTTTTCATTGCCTTTAATTGCATTTCTTTAAGTTTATGCAATTTACTTTAATCGTTTGTTGGTTTTCCTTTACCACGATTCATTTAGAGTATGTTTAGATGAGACAAATTCTAAGAATTTCAAATGTTTCAATTTAAATTTCTCTATTTTTAAAATTCTGTGTTTGGATTTCTTTATTAAAAGTCGAAGCTATTCATTTATGACATCGTCGCCACCGCCAACAACTCCTCCGACACCTTCCTGGGCCGAGGCCGCCACGGCAGAGTCTACAGAGCCACCCTCGAAGCTGACAAGCTCCTCACCGTCGTCAAAACGACCAAACTTGTCGCCACCAGCACCTCTAAAAACCACGCCACCAAATGCACTGATTGCGGCAACTGCACCAGTCTCACCGAAAACAAGATTGAGATCCTCTCCCAAATCCCCAACCCCTGCCTCGTCAACCTCATCGACTTCAGCACCGACCCAAACGATAACAAATTACTCGTCGTCGAATACATGCCCAACAGTGAAAGAAACGCTATTGATGTTAACTTTAGTCCTTTGTCTGTGGTGGACTTGGCCGGAATCTACAACCGCCGAATCAGCCCTTCATCGGACCTTGCCGTGGTGTGGCAGCTCGCAGTGTTGGCCGCCTGATGCGTGAGGTCACAGATCTTGCCGCGTTAGTTCTTGACTGCGGAGACGCAGTCCACGACGACGCCAGAGTCTGAGAATTTGAAATTCACTCTCTTGCAGATAACATTTGAAATTCTATTCTTTCAACTAGCTAAAATTTCTTTAAAATTCTAAAATTTTAAATTCATTTTATTAAAATATCCAAATAGTTATTTTTGATAAAAAAAAAGAATTTAATTTCCTATAAAAAATACATTATTTAGTTAAATTAACTTATCCAAACACACTTTAGGAGTAACTTTAACATAGAAATCTCGTTAAGACAACTGCTAGAGATATCTTTCAAAGAAAAAAAAATCTCTTTCGATTAACCGCTAAGTGGGAATCTAATGGAGTTAACGAACACTACCGCTAATCATGTTTTACATCCAATATATAAAAATACATTTTTTCTATCATTTTCTTTTTCTTCTACTTTCTTATCAAACAAAAAAAAATTGTCCCACTTTCAGCTTTTTCTATTTTATTCTTTTCTTTTCTTCTAATTTTAACTTTTTTTTCATAGCCAAACAAAACTATAAAAAAAAAGTGTAATTCAGGCTTTTTTCATGACAGACACGGTTCATACTTCATATTCAATTACCTCGATTTTTTTATGCGGATGTTTTAACATTGGATTCTTTTGATGAAACGGCTCATCAAGGAACCTAGATAGTAAAATTCAGATCATAATCCTTCTCCCACTACTGCAAAATCAAAATCATTTGCAATTTCAGCCAAGAATTATTCTCACTTTTTTTAATCAACAGCAAAAAATTATTTTAACTAGTGATCTAAATTTTGAGTTTTTTTCTTATGTATACAACTGTATTGTGGTCTACAATTAACTTATTTGGCACAAGTAAATATCACCCAAAAATATGTTCTCTTAGAATAAAACATCTACAAGATCTCCCTAATCCATTTATACTTTTGCACAGCAGCTTGATGATGACAACAATAATAACAAAGATTAACAGGGTAAATCCTCTCAGATAGTGTCTCTATAAGCTGATTTTGAGGAAACTTTATATTTACTTATATATAACAAGTATTTATGGAAACATAACTTAAGAAATCCCTAATCCAATTGGGAAGAAGAAACGAAGGTTGAAGAGGGTGGTTGGTACCGCGACAGCGATGGCAATAATCCAGGAATACTTGAGGAAGGTGCCGAACCATTCCCAGAATTCAAGTTCTATCTTCTCTAGGAGCTTCTTCTTCTTCTTCGCGCACGCCACGTGGAGGTGGAGGTTTCTGCTTCTCGTTCGGTCAGGGAAGAGGAGACCACCACCGCCGCCACGGATGTAAGGAATTGCGGTGGTTCTGTTGCCGCAGGGAATTATAGCCCCACCGCTGCCGATGCCGACGGTGAACGCCATTGGTGGATGAGAATCAATGCGCGCCACAGATACAATTTATGATAACGATGACACAGCAATAACGTTTTTTTTTTCAATTCCGTGCTAATATCCATGAGGATTTTTTCTTATGCTAAATAAACCAGACTTTTTTTTTTTGGAAAAATAAAATAATCTGATTTTTGCAATACCAATAATTATTTTTTTAATATAATTCATCGGATTTTGCTAAGTGTATTCTTAACCATTGATTAAGAAATTAAAAGTAAAACATGTTTATCCTAAAAATTATAAGAGAATCTTGATAAAAAAAAATATGAATAACATAATTTTATATATTTTAATAAATTTCTAAATTTTTTTAATTAATGGTCCAAGAACACAGGTTAGTATTTATCAATAAATTATCATTCACTTTAATATTTAATTTTTTAAGTGGTCACTTTAAAGTTAGAAAATATACATTGAGATGGCTTAGAGCATGCAGCCAGAGATACGAAAGATTGTTTGCACAAACATTTATATCCTTTTCTTTTGTATTTAGTTTGTGTTCCATCATTAGATTTATCTTAAAATTTTTGTCATAACAAATTGGATGGAAAATCAAATACTTCTGTTTTTTTTACACGAATCAACCAAGCACTTAATCGTTTCATTATTTGTCTTTTTCATATGCTAAGATTGAGAGCATAATTTATTTAGCATAATGACTAGGATTTTATATATATATTCAAAGCATATTTTATTTCTGAAGCGTTAAAAATACACTTTTTAATATATTTTTTAAAATACACTATCTCTAAATTGAATAAAATTTAGTAAAAATTACAATGTCAAGAAAATAATATTTAAATACCGTAGAAAAATATATTTTGAAATTTTTATAAACTTCAACTAGTAGAAAAATATATTTAAATTAATGTATCAGATAATATGTTCAAACATTTCTCATTTTATTTTGTTTAAAAATATTTATGTTATTTCATAAGTATACATTTTTCTTTTCCATCATTTTCTACCCAATTAAATAAGAAAAGAAAATTTTATTTTTTATTTTGTCTTCTTTCTTCCTTTTATTCTGTTTTTTTTTTCCTCAACCAAGCAAGTTGGTAAAAAGTAAGAGTATCACTGAGGCTTTTTAGTTTTTTATGACAGCCACTGTTCATACTCAATATTTTTTATCACAAGCCACAAGTTCATAACTTCATATTCAAAGACCTCGATTGATGATCCGGGTGTTTTAAGTTTTTATCATTGGATTCTTTTCCTGACTTTACTCTGTACGTATACTAATGTATTAAAATAGTAAAAGTTTTATTACTTTTATTATTTTTATGTTGTGAATTCATTAAAAGGCATCTTAAATGTTACTTTTAAAACGATTCTTATAAAAACTATTAATTGTACTTTATATGATGCTTGTTTGTTAAAGGACATAATAATTTATATGATGCTTGTTTGTTAAAGGACATAATAATTTTTAATTAATAATAAATCTCTATGCAGCTTTTAATATTTTTCATGTAACAGTATGAAAAATATTAATTTAAAATAAATTAATATTTTTCTATCAAGTTGAAAAGAATAGATAGTTATTAAAATCAAATCTAAAGAGAACGTTAAAGGAGAGTTCGGATGATTGAAATTTTCCTTTAACTAATTACAAAAATAGTGGATAAAATATAATTCTAAAAGTGAAAGGAGAAAAAATATGAAAAATATTTATTTGAGAGGATAGAGACAGTAAAAATCTCAATGTCTAAATTATTTTTTTAGTTTATAATATAATTTAATAATAAGGGATTACTATGTTTATTTATTTTTCATCACATTTAAATTAAAATTATTGTATTTGTACATTTAACTTTTCTTTCGTTTTATTTTTTATCTCTCATACATTTATAATTTACAATGTTTGTCAGTTTTTGTTTTTTTTTTCTTCCATCCACACACTACAAATTTAAATGATAAAATTGTAAATTTGATCTCCCATTTTATCTCTAATTTCAGATTTTATCTCTCGGTAAAATTATTCACGAATTTTGTCCTCGTATTTAATCAAATCACGCAATGTTGGTCTTCTAACCCACAATTGGACATTGACTGACATGTGTCAACGTCTGAGAGGTACCTCAAACGGTTCGCGATTTTTAACCAAGTGTGGTAAAAAAAATTACGATAACCCTAAAACCTCAAAAAGCCTCATTCCATGAAATCCCTAAAACGTTTTGCGGCGTTGTTGCCTACTCGTCGTCCTCATCGTTGCCTCGTCATCCTCATCATGGAAAGGATTTTCACGTTGTACACCTCGGAGGCCCGAAGTCGCGTGATGTATTTGTTTAACATAGAGGTTCCACTTGTGACATCGTGGACTGGGGATAATCTAAGGAGGCGTTTTTATTATTGTGGTCTATACAAGATAAGAAATAATGTATATCGTAGTGGTTATGTTATGGTTTATTTGTTGATTTTTTTTGTTATTTTGGGCATGTAGGTTACAGGTAGGAAAGGGTATAATTATTTTGAGTGTCACGATCCAGTTGCCAATAGTCGTCAGAAGATGATCATTGTAGCATTGATGAAGAAGGTTGATGAATTGAAGTTGAGAGAAAAGGATATGCAAACCAAGATCAGTGACATGAAGATGAAGGGAAAATTTTAGGGATTGGATTGGTTTTTTCTTGGGTCTATATTTGCTTGTTGGTGTTTTTATTATGTAGCAGAGGAATGTAATTGCTTGTTGGTGTTTTTTTCTTGGGTCTCTACAAATGGTAGTGATTTGGCACCATTGTGTTTTGATTATGTAATTATTTAGGAAGAAAGTAATGTTGATAAGTTGGTTTTTTGTAATCTATACATTGTAATTGCTGAATGGTTATGTTAATAAAAGAAGATTTTATTAGTGTTCAACTTCGGTATTAATTTGGTATTCAACTTTGAAATATGTTTTGAAATAGGACAAAATTTTGTTTCGATGGTGGTTTGTTTAGCCTCATTAACAAGAAATAGGACTAATTTTGTTTCTGCGGTGGTTTGAACATAACTAAAAAATAGACTTGGTTTTTTTTACAGTTGGTTTTTTGTACACATAAGTTAAAAGCAAGTTCCAAAAGCCTAAACAAGCACTAACTTGAACTAAACAAAGCAATAACTTAAAATTATGTTTTTAGTTGAACTAAACAAATCAATAAGTTGAACTAAACAACAAAACACATAAGTTCTACATAAACTGAATAATTAATTAGATAAAGAGTGCATTACAAAGGCTCATTGAATAGAGCCACCAAATATATAGGTTCGGCATCCTAAAAACTTAAAATTACACAAGAGTGCATTACATAGCCTTTTTAGACAATTACTTAAACATAAACTGAATAATTAATAACATAAAGAGTGCATTACAAAGCCTCATTGAAGAGAGCCAGAAAATATATAAGTTTTGCATCCTAAAAACTTAAACTAATAATCCTTTTGTGCCCAAGTACTCCCCGTCGGCTCCTTTAACTGATTCGTGATTGTTGTGTTTCATTGGTAATGTCACCTCCTTGAATTCCTGCAGATGTGGTCTGACTTGTGCATGAAGCATTCTTTTGTTTCTTTGTTACAACATTGGTAGGAGATGTTGTTTGTCTCTTCAAGTTCTGTTAATATTGAACACAAATATCATAAGAATGGTGAAAGTCACAAACTCTGTTAAATGCAATGGAAAACACATATTGAAGGCAAATTACCTTATTTCCCCCTTTTGGAATGTTCCAATCTGCAAATGTCTTTCCTTTACATGTCCTTTTGTTGTGACCAATTTTGCCACATTTGTTACAAACAACTGATTTTGACTATCTTGGCAGCTTGAACATGTTGGTAGACTCATCATTTCTCTTGTTCCTTGCTTTCTTTGGTCTTCCAAGAGCTCTCCTCATCACTGGTGGCAGCATCACTGGTGTTTGTAAAGGAGGTCATAAGTTCGATCCATTACATGGATGGACAATAAATGAATATGTTGTCAACACAGTAGATTTCTTGTCAAATGCAACAACTAAACATATTCAATTCAAAACAATTATTGCAAAACAACAAGAACATGAGTGCATGGAATTACAGAAAACAACACCTGTAATAAGAAATGACACTAAGTTCAGGTTTGGCACCATTGATCCGCATGCATGCTATTGAATGAGTGCATGGAATTCCAGTTAACTCCCACTTTATACACGAACATGTCTGTTATTTAAGATTCACAACAAATTTTTCCATGTCCTTTGACACCTCAAACAAAGACAAATTAGCATCACCACACTAATGTGGTCGCCATGCTTTACATGCTTTTTTATTTTTTTCAATGATTTGCTGAACTTTAGGACAGATCGAACCCTTATACCTCATGAGGATAGTCCTCAACTTCACAATTTTGGAACTTATGTGAAATCAGATTCCCTCCAGTAGAGTAATAATCGGCTTGTCTCTGTACACCATTATTACATTGTTGAATGCCTCACACATGTTATTGACTTGCAAATCACATTTTGTGTTTACATTAAAAGCAGATCTTGTCTAGGCAGCAGAGTTTAACCTTTCCAGATCCTTCCAAGCTTCTACATCATAACTTTTAATCTGATTCATGGCCTTGTCCCAATCAGGGGTAGTTGTTGCTCGAGCTGCCATCCACTTCAACTTTTTAATATATGCTCCTAGATACTTCTTCCAATTACCATACAAATATTTGACACGCAGTCTATGTTCTATGTTATTGCCAAGCTCCTTGATTACCTCAACCAACCCCTGAAAATAACAGTGAATAAATTAAATGATAGTAACAATTAGATGCCCAACATAATTTAAATATTTACCTTTTGTTGGTCATAAATGAAAACCCAACATCCTTCCTGAATACCATCTAAGTCAGCTATCAGGAGATCAACAAACCACTTCCAAGACAAATAATTTTCATATTCCACTACAGCATAAGCAATAGGAAACATTTGATTGTTTCCATCTTTACCTACTATAGACAACAATTGGCCACCATATTCTCCTTTCAGAAAATAGTCATCCAATCCTATCAAAGGCCTGTAATTGGTTGCAAATGCACTCTTACAAGCCTCCAGGCATACATACATACGTTCAAACACAGGACCATGAGGAGTTAAGTCACTTTGATCTTGACAGTGTTGTTCTTGTTTTTTTCTGTTAGCTTTGCAGTATAACTTCTTAAATGTTTATACTGATCTATGGTAGCACCTTCAATTTTTTCCATTGCCTTAACTTTTGTTCTGTATGCCTGATCCATACTCAACCTGAATCCCCACATTTCTATAGCATAAGCAACTAAGGCTTTTAGTTTCATATCGGGAGTATGCATTAATAATAACATCAACCTTTTTGCCACCCACTCAGGCGTAGCCTGGCTGTTTCTGGCAATTCTAAAGCAACAATGGTCATCTTTCAATGTCACTACCTGCTAATAAGTCGCTTGAATGGACTTGTTCACCCGTAAGTAGAAGGGACAACCCTTTTGTTTATAGATTGCAATGACTCTCTTCTTGTCATTTTTTTTAACCTTCAGATTCTTCTTAGACATTATAGCAAAGGTTTTGATAGCCTTTAAAATTTGTTTCTTACTACTGAATTGCAATCCTACCTCAAACTTGACATCTTTAGCATTTTCAGGCACCTTAAAACAAGGAAATTTGACTTTTGGGGGACCTTCATCTTCACTTCCAACTGGAGTATCCAACTCATCATAATATCCAACTTCATCAACAAAATCAGAATTTGTTGACTCTACTTTATTAATTAGTATCAAAGGTGGGGTCACTACTTTGACTAAATGTCTCAGAGTCCAACAATTCTGTCTAATCCGAGTTTTCTTCAAAGTTACTATCTGGAACTTCACTACAATCACTGCTATCATCTTCATTTTCCTCAGCCCCAACATCATCCTCCACCAAAACCTTAACACAAATTCACACTGGAAAAACACTCCGTGAACCACATCAACAAACAAACCCCACAAATGGACCAAAACTATTCGTCATTATAATATAAACAAAACCTCAATAAAATAATCTAACTTACTTGCAAACAAAAGACATTTCCATCTTCCTACGACAGTCAACAATGACACTTCACGCACACGAACACCATCATGAACAATCAACGGCGACACCTCACGCACACGAGATTTCCTTTACGGTTCGCAGTTCCAATTTCGGATTTTCAGGTTCGCGGTTCCAATTTCAATATTACCATTAAGGTTTGGGGTAAAAATGTTACTGTGTTAAAAGTCGCGAACCGTTTAACGTACCTCTCAGATGTTGACATGTGTCAGTCAATGTCAGTTGCTAACAATCAACGTCTATTTGTGGATTGGAGGAACAACATTGAATGATTTGATTAGATACGAGCACAAAATTTATGAATAATTTTATTAGAAAACAAAATTTGAAATTGAATACAATAATTTTATTAGAAAACAAAATTCGAAATTGAATACAAAATGAGGATCAAATTTATAATTTTGCCAATTTAAATACTACTGTATATGTTTTAAAAAATAAATCATTCTTTTTAAATTAAGAGTTTAGTTATTTAGGTACAAAATATAAATCGTACGAGTTTCCCTGAAACAACCATTAAATAAGGAAGGTGCAACGTAACAGTTAACACTAACCAATAAAGCGGGTATTTTATTTCCTAGGTGAGAAGGAGAAAGTAAATAACAGGTCACCTTCAATTATTCAAATAAGTAATACGCTCAGTTCATCGTTCCCGTTTAATTATTTCTGTTTAAATCTATTACCATTTTTAACCGTGCAGACCCTCAAACCTTGGGAATGGTCTGGTAAGAAGAAATGAGGGTGAAAATAATTTTAAAAAGAAAAATTACTTATTTTATTTTTATAGTTGTGAAAATTTTACTTTTTAGTCTTTATACTTATAGATCATTGTCTCTAATTTTTAATTAGTTAGGAACTAAAAGATAAATTTTTGTGCAATGTGAAGACAAAGTAATATTTTTACAAAATGATGAGATATTTTACCTATTTTTGTTCATATTTTTCTTTAATCAAATATTTTTAATCTTTATTTTAGTTGTCACGTATTTTTATTAAATTTGTTTAAACAACAAGCTCACGTACGTGTAAAACAATAAATGTCATTTTTAAATTAGGAGCAAGTAAGAGTATTTAATAGAGTACTTTAAATGTTCTTTAACCAAAAGTCTTAAACAGTTAACGACACTCTTTAAAATTAATCAAATAGATTATGTAGGATAAATAAAGAACTTTCAAGATGCAACTGAAGCAACAAAACAAAACTGAAACGGCTCATGAGGGAGTTGAGTTTGTTTCAATTGAATTCAACGAAAAAACCAAAACAACAAACAAATCCTAACCCTACAACTTTTTCACATCTACCTCCTACCTTTCTGTGCTACCCCTCCTCCTATTTTTAACGCCAATATTTTCCCAGATTTACATTTTCCACCCCTACGCACCGTTTCACTAAAACCACCGCCACCACCTACATAGCTTGTAATGACTCCGACCGCCACAAAACATCCGCCGACGGGTCCGAATAGTCAAACAACCCATCCACCGTCACAAAACCTCCGGCACCTCCGTCATTCTCCGCCGTAAACCCCGACCCAAACCCGAATGCATCATAACTGGGTATGTCGTCTTCAAATCCCACGAACCTGGCAAGCTCCGCCATTTCCGGGGCAGCCCGACCCATTTCCTCGCCGTCACCCACCGTCGGCGGCAACCCGAGCTCGTCGTCGGAGGCTTCTAGAAGATAGCCCAAGTTAGATTGTAGCTCCCCGGAGTCGGGTTCCTGGGCCGGGTCACCGGAACCAGAATCCGAACCTGGAGCATTTATCTCATCCTCGAAGCTTTTGATCACTGAGTCAAGACCCTGCACCGAGTCACGCTCGGGCACATTGTCCGTGTCGTCAAGCATGTTAAAAATGTCGTCTTGTAGCTGCACCTCCGACGAGTCGAGGACCGATTCGAGTTGAGACTCGGACGAGTTAATACCCGAATCGGACGAGTCAACTCGACGAATCTTAGACTCGGGCGAGTCGACCCGCTGAGTGTTGGAGTCAGAGGACTGGTCCCAGACTCGCTTGTTGCCATGATTCTCCATAGAGAAAATGTGAAGATTGAAGAGGGAAGAGAGAGAAAAAGATAAGTGTTTGGATGGGAGGAAAGAGAAAGGGGGAAGGATATATATAATGGTAAGAAAAAGTGGGATAGGGTTTGTCTACTTTAATTCGTAATGCCAGATAGTGACAGGCGCGTGCATATTGGAAAAATAATAAAACAACTTCATTCACGGACGTCTCCTTCTTTCTTTTGGAGAAAGATAATAATATACTCTTTCAACTACACTTTAGGCCTTTGGTTTCATGTTAAAAATTCTGCAAGTTTCGTCTTCTGAGTAATGTTTAATGGTATTTAGTTCTAGAGGAAGATGGAATTGTTACATTTTTTGTTATGAAATAAAAAAAAAATCATTTTTACATAGATCAAATTGTTGTTGAGATTGCAAATATCTAAAAAAGCTGGACGTAATAAAATACTAGTCAATTGTTGGAGTATTATTAAATTAAATAATGCAGAAAGAAGTTAAAAATTCATGTTGTGTGTGTCCTTCTAAATTTCCTTTTTAGCGTGTGAGATCCGTTGGGCATTATTGCAGAGAGCGGATTTTTCTTTTCTGGCAATTAAGTAAATTTGATAGAGGTTTGGAGTCCGGGTGGTGGGGACCACGTACATAGGAAACATCATGTGTATTTTTATTTATTGTTTTGAAAGTTTGGGATTTGGTGAGGGGGTCACAGCACAGGTGGTGGGGGTAGATTCTTGGCTTGGGTTGATTTTGTTTTGGTGTCTTTTTTAGATTTAATATTATTATTTTTAGAAAAAAGATTAGATAATAGATATGGGTTTATTTTTGACAAGTTCTTGCTTATTTTAGAAAGAGAAGGTTGGAGGTTTTTCAAAGTACATGGGTGTTGGATTGTGGTAGAACCACCAATTGCCAGTTTTCATTTACTTTGACGTTCATTTGGATCCAACATTCATTTTCGCCAAAGCTACTTTTCTTGTATTTTTTTCCTTTAATTCCTTTCCAAGTTGTCATAGTACATGGACTGAATTCATTACCCAAAATATATACTGAAGAAAAAAAAAATGAATTCAATCGCCATAAAATATATTTTTGAAAACAGACAGAATGGAAAGTTAAAATATCATCAAATTATGGTGATTGAAAAAAATCATCCTTACTATTACCGGCATCTCTTGAGTTTTTTTAATTGTACATAATTCATAATATTTCTTCTTTTTATTTATATACTTATTAATTTTTCTTAATGTTTAAAAATATCACATTTATATATTATACTAATTCTTTAATTGTTTTGAAAATACTATATGCCTTTTATAAGAGAAATTGTTATAAACATTAAATAAGAAAATATATTGCGTATAATCCAAAAAAATCTCGGAGAGCGTTAATATAACGTGCTTAATTTATTTTATACTATAAGAACAAAATATCTATTAATTTATCAATAATTAATTTTAACATGAGAATTTGAATCATCACTTTTGGAAGTGATAACGTTAATTATTTTTTTTCTTATATTGTGTTACGTTCTAATTTAAGTTTTCTTTTAGGATAAGAAATATACTACATGTAGTTTGGGCCCTTTAACAAAAAATCAGATATTCAATCTCTCCCTATGTGAATAATGCAAATTATATCAACACTTACAAATGATTGATATATGTTATTTAGATAAACAAAAAATTATCTTCGTTAAATATTTTTAATATTGCGTCTTTTATCTCTTGATTGTCCATTTCACAAACAATATTTGCAACTAGTTAAAGAAATTGCCTCCTAAACTATTTTTCTCTTATCTATACATACTTCATCCTTTTTTTTTGTTCATCTCTTTTGTTTTATTTCTTAATTTATCGTAAAATTAATTTTTTGTAATATTTAAAAAGATATTCAATAATTAAAAATTAGATATTGTTTATCATAAATTTAAAATATTATTTATGTATTTAAAAATTTAAATCAATATGAATTTCAATTATAATATACCAGTAGATTATATGAAAAAATATTTATTATAAATATTCATTTTAAATAATAAATATACTAGTATTTATAAAGAAATTTTTTCTATGCACATATAATATTTCCATTCGAGAAACAGGGATTAATTTCTGAGAATTACTTTAACTTCTCTGTCTATTTTATTTTTCATAAACGAAAACCTTGAAATCAAATCCCATATCACATTAAAAAAAATGTTAAAGCAGAAGATTGTGGATTTATATCATTCCACACGTTAGTATTTGTATTGAAGTTAAAATTATTGAAAATAATATTCGAAAGCACAGGGTGACTTTACCGACGCAGCCGCTGACAATGTTCTCCTCGTGGCATCAGAAAGTTTGATAGATGAGAACATCTTTCCTAACCCCATCACATTCGCATAAACCCATTTGCAGCCTTTTCTTTATATTATCTTAATCTTTTTATTTCTTTTCAAAAAAAAAAAGACCAAAGAAAGCATGAAAAAGCTTGCTTGCTTTTTTATTTTTTAACTAAAGTTGTATTAACGAATTTCTTAAAAGTTAAAACTACCTACTATAGATTTAAAAGCAACAAAAAAATATCACAAATATAATATTTAACATATTAAAATTTACCCTTTCAAAAAAAAGAGATTAAAATCAATTAAAATATATTTACAGTATATTATTTCATAATATGATATAAGATTAGCACATTTACTAACTTAAAGAAAATATTTCAAAAGATATATCTAGAATAATTGTTAATTTTTAATGATGCATAAAAAACTTTCATTGATAATAGATAAGAGAAAAAAACTAAAGTCATGAAACTTATTATTTTATTTAATGATTGAAATTTTAAATGTTATTAGTCATTTTAAAAAACAAAGGTAATTTTTTAGAAACATTTTAAATTTAAACAAAATAGTAATTATGTTTTAGGTCAGAGAGTAGAATTAGCCACAAGGCAAGTCCAATCTAAGGTAGGGTTTGTTTTTTTAAAGGCAGCGGCAGAGCATGTTCCTTGCCTTGTCCTCCTCAGCTCGTTGAGTTCCATGACTTACCATTTAAAAATATGAAAACATGATGGGTCCCACTTAGATATGTAATAGTATTGTTCTGAGGTAGTGGGCCACCACAAGGTACTATTTGTCTATTTCATCAGTACTCCCATCCCAACTTGCTATCTCCCTCTCTACCTCTCCTCAACAGTACCTTCTGGGCTTTTGCAAACATGTGGTTAAGGATTTATTGTAAGTTTAAATCAACAGATTTTTAAAGCTCAAAGAAAGAACAAGAAAATATGATAACTGTTACAATTAACTAGTTTGATGTAATCATGTTACATAATTCAAAAAGGATATAAGAAAGTGTAATCTCTTTCTATATGATGTAATGATGTTACAGCTATATTTTAAGTATGTAATTACTAAAATGTGTTTTACAAAATAAAAACTATTATCTTTAGGTATTACAAATAAATTCGTATATGTGGATAATGTTTAGCTCTGTTTGAGTTTGACCCAAAAAAATCTTGTTTTGACCAAAGATGGAGTATGGGCATACTTAATTAAAAATAAGTAAGGGAACGATGATGGGTATGTATATACTTGTTACATAATGTGTAATAATTAAATTTTATATAACATATATTATTTAATTAATCTTTTGTTATTGTTTATTTTTGTAGCTGAAGCTCGTACTCATACTATTCTGAGATTTTTATTATATAATAATTATCAGATCATAATTGATTGAGACGCTCTTTCAGTGATAAGACTCAAAATTTAAGATTGGATATGCATATTATAGAGTGATAGAGACTTTTTTTTCTTAAATATAATGATATTATCTTATAAAAACCAAATATTGTAGTTTCATTTTTTTTTACTTTCTTAAAATTAGTTTCTTAAGTTTTTTATTTTATTTTTTAAAATTATAAAGGGAGCACGGAAATATTTAATACCAGCTAAGGACATAGATAGAAAATAAAAAAATCATAGATCAACAATGAGAAGGGATGAGCATGAGTTTTGGGAGGTGGGGACCGGAAATCACGTACCAGTCCCCGTACTGCCCCACTATGATATCTAATTATTTTTTTCTATTTTATTTGCTTTTATAAGCTTGCATGAAAGATGAATTTATTGCTTATAACAACCATGATTTGTGTCCCTTGATTAGTTTTTTAGTCCATTTTAAAGAGTTTCTTAGTCGTTGCGTCACTTACGTTTTTATGTTAAACTATTCCTTAATGGTAGTTGCCCTAAAGAAAAATTGTAAAAAAAGTGAGAATTAAAATAAATAACATTGTAATGAAAAGTTATAAATGCAGTAATTAAATGGCTACAAAATAAATTTATTTGATCGATTGGGATGTTCTTACATTCAAAAGGTTCAAATATTCAACAGCTTGTAAGCTAATAGTTGTTTCTCACATAAAATAACTGTTCATTCCTCATAATTTTTGGGGAAGTTGATTCCTAATGAGTCTGGTACTTGAAAATTAAGCTTAATTATCAATTTGCTCCCAAATAATTTTAAATGATTTAATTTAGTTATTAAATTTTTAAAAGATTTAATTTAATTTTCATGTTTTTAAGAATAAATCAATTTAATTTCTAAATTATTTTAAATAATTCAATTTAAATATTAAATATTTAAAAATTTGATAATAAAATTGATTTATTTTTAATAATGTGGGACCAAATTAATTTATTTTTAAAAATATTAGAATCAAATAAATTTTTTAAAAAATTTAAAAACTAAATTAAATTATTTAAATTAATTTAAGGATTAAATTGATAATTAAACCTCAAAATTAACAATTAACCGCACCACTACTAAAATCTTCCACCACTCAATTACTTTTGGGGAATAGTACACTTTTGATTTAAAGCTAGTAACTGTTACAATCTTATTGGTACTTCTGGTACCCTCAGTAATATATTTCATTGTGTTATTTAAAAAAATTTGATAGTCCTTTTGATTAGTTTATAAGTTTTTTTTAAAAGAAAGAAAAAAAAGGCTAAAAGAAGCCTTGTACCCAATATGGCAATATCTCACGTGATTTCCGTCTAACCATTTTTTTATGCAACCAATTGAGTAATGCACGTGGTTTCATAAATTCGTGCAACTACTCTTCTACCTCTACAGACTAGAGTATTTGTCTCATTTTTGCAACTTTTATTCTTTTGAAAAGAAAAAAAAAAACTGAATCAGACATTTTCTATAAACAATTTATTGTTCAGAAAAAAAAGACTACTATATAAAACTGAGTGAAAAATTTTGAAATATTAAATTATTTTCTCACTAACACTATACTTGGTGTACTAGAAAATGGAAATAATGAACGAAAAAAGATAGGAAAATTATCTTCTTTTTTGCAGAACTCCCTTCAACGCCTTTCTTCCACCCATATTCACTCTTTCACAAGCGCAACGACACGATAAAGATAGGAAAATTATCTTCCTTCTTTTGTTTAGTTACACAATATGCGGGGGAAAAAAAGAAAATAAGTGATAGAGAAATGTTGTCATTTATGTTAAATAATTAAAATGTTGTTATTCTTGTATTATTTTTATTTAAAATATTTATATTGTTTTATACATGCACTTAATTTGTTTTTTATTAAACAATCTATAAAATTATCTCATTTTTTCCTTTCTTTTTCATTTTATTTTTTCTCTGACCAAACAAATTAGTATTACTTTATTAAAATTTAAAAGTGTTTCTTTATAATCCGTGAGAATCCAAAGAAAAATATAAAAAAATATTTATAATAAGTCATGTTGATTAATCAACTGAATTTAACTCTTTACTCCTTAATACTATTGGAGGTAAAATTATTACTCTTTTAAAAGTGACAACATATTAGATTCTTTCCCGACGACTTACCGTATAATTCGTTCAAAGCTTATTTTATGCTTACCTATTTAACAAAAAGTCAATTTCAGAAATTTTAATAATACAATTTAATCAAGTTCGACAGTCTATTGTGAGTTTAGACTGATTTATTTATAACAATATTATTTAATACAAATATTAATATTAATATTAAATATAATATCATCATTTTTTATCATCATTTAACAATAAGAAATAATACAAGTTACAGCTAACATTTAAAAAAATTACTTAAAGTAGCATATCAAAAGTAAATAGAAGTTTTTCAATTAATAAAAAAATATATATTAAGGAATGATTTTTTTATTAAAATATATAAAATTATGTTATTTATGATTTTTGTAATAAATATTTTAGCATTTTAATTTTTAATCAATATTCTAAAGACACCTATCAGTAAGATCTTAAAAAAAAAAATAAAAGCCAGCTAAAATAACTTCTCAAATATAACTTACATGTAATTTGTTTTTGTAGTTTTAAGTATTTTTAATGTGATAGGTTTTTTAGTCGTAATTTTTTGTTTAGTTAGTTATATATAAACTCATTAATTAATATGTAAAAATATAAGATTTTTCAGTAACATATTTACTAAAATAATTTTTTTAGAGAAGACTATTGTTCTGTTCAAGTATAAGCATACTGGTCTGAATATGAAACAAATGTATAGCTAGAGGCTAGAGCAATAGGTGAAAAACCAATGAAGGTGAAAAAGAGGGAAAACAAAAGCTTTACGCAAGCGTGGGAAAAGGTTGTGAACTTGTGACGTTTGGCTACGCCACAATTGTTTAGATCTTTGGTTTGGTGGCGGCTTTCAGAATTCACAGGAGTCGCCATCTGCGGCTTCGATTCATGCAGGACGCCAACTCATAGGCCTTTTCTTCACACGTGCCAACCGCATCCACCCTTTTCTTTTTCCAAAATATTCCCTCTCTCATAACTAATTGCTCAATCTCAATGCATCACAATCAATTGCTT
This sequence comes from Glycine max, assembly GCF_000004515.6. Lineage (NCBI taxonomy): Eukaryota > Viridiplantae > Streptophyta > Magnoliopsida > Fabales > Fabaceae > Glycine > Glycine max. The sequence continues at coordinate 41,926,765 of NC_038245.2, read as the reverse complement.
CCTTTACCATTTTTTTGGTGACGTGTCTACATTCTCAACCCTCAATCAAACTACGATTTAGACTTTTTATTAAAAGCCTTAATCACTCCATTTCAATATTGGTTACACTTAGGAGTGTATGTTATATGGAAACCAAACCCAGATTCATCACTTTGTAAATTGTCAATTAAATTACATAAATAAACTACGATTATAACTTTTTAAAACCAGATTTTTACATTATCTTATCCATTTAATTACCATGTAAGTCCTTATTTATTTAATTACATTTTGGAACTATTTTCCTAATTTCAGATCTTAAATTTATATTTTTCTAAGTTATTTCTTGCATTTAAATACCATTGCGGAAAGCCAAAAATTCCAATTTTACCAGGACCGGAATTATAAAAAATACAATTTTATAAGGAATAAATTCATTTTAAAACTATTTACTCAATATATATTATTTATTCTTAAATAATTATATATATACATTAATAAATCTAAAAATTATAAAAATAGCAACTATATATAAAAAAATATATAACTGTTTAAATGAGATTCAAGATTTAGCGTGGCAAAATTATCTTATTAAAATTATCAAGGAAATATATAAGAAATTATTTTGATTTTTTTTACTACGAATCCAATTTTTACCAACTGGATGTTGGTAATTATGTTAGTTTTATAATTTGACGTTAGTTTCTCTAAGTGTGACATTAATTTAATATTTTATAATGTGAAATGATTTAAAGGAAAATACTAATTAATATTGAAAAATATTATAGAAGATTCAATTTATATTTATTTTGAATGTAAAAATTATTTTTTTATTCTGTCAATACTAACCTAGTTTATAATCTAAAAAATAATTCTATCAAGAAATTAATAAAAATATTCCTTTAAAATAAGTTTAATTCAAGACACAATTTTCAGAATTATGTAAAGGGTCAATGTTTTAGAACATTCACAATTCACAAAGATCTGTTTTTTAAAAAAAAGTACGTACTCGCGTTCATCGAGTATGAATATTTTAATATTTTTCGATTTTTTTATATAATGAATATATATATTTTAATTGTGTATCCAAGAGCATGTTAAATAAAATTAATAATTTATACTAAAAATTTATTATATGATATGGATATTTAATAACTTTTTAATTAATTTAGAGTCGTTATGAACTTATAATTTAATTATCATAAAGTGGCGATACTTATAACTAATGTTATCATTGTTATCAATATAATTCATCATTATTTAAGTATTTTATTAATAGTTATAAGTATCTTCAATGTTACTTAACGAGATTTTTTTTAAAGTACTGTTATTTCTTTATTGTAAAAAGTATACGTTTATATTGGATGGTTTAAAATTAAGCATCATTGTTAATTCGTTTCTATAAGTAGTGATTGTTTATAATTAAAATAATGTTTAAATACCTTTACTAATTATAATTTGATGTTGTTTTTGCTTTTTGACCTTGTAATTATTTCCTGTTTTAATTCGTATGAATTATTTTTATTTTTTATTTTTAAAGTAAATTCCGATATAGTGAAAAAAAATTAAATAACATTTAAAGAGAAAAAATAAAACAAACATAATTTATAATAACTAAACATTAAAAAATTAAAAAGATAAAAAAATGTTAATGTACAAGAATTTAAAAGTATTTAATTTTTTAAAAATATTATTAAAGTAATATATATATATATATATATATATATATATATGAAATGCATAATTATAAACTGTGAGCACTAATTAAAAAAAATAAGAAAATCAAATTACACCAAATAAAAATGCTCTTAGCAGTTTTAAAAATTAAAAGTTTTTGACAATAAGTGCGAGAGGATAACACCTGTACCGAGAAGACACAGAGTCACGTGCAGGTGAAATTGACTTGTCAGAGGCAGATACCATTCGCTACGAAGAGAAAAAAAAAATGAATACTGTAATTAAAAAAGTTTAGGGTCTCTAATATTGCCTGCATATTTTCATTGATATGGGATGGTTAAAAATCAAATTAAAATACTCTTTACGTAAAATTAATTTAAGAGTAAAATCACGTATTTAAACTGATATTGGAAATTAATTTTGAATACTATAATATAATGTATTTCTTATTGCTTTTTAAAAAATTGATGAATTAATTGAATCTTATAAAAATAATAATATTTAAATGTTAAGTCGACATATATGAAAACTACACAAGTAAAATGAGAATGTGAAAAATATATTTTTTATGACATAAAAAATATATTTAAGCAAAATAAAAATATAAATGTGTTAAGAAAAATATTTAATTTAAACTCTGTTCTACTTCAAATTTTAATAAATTAAATTATTTATATCCGAATATGATTAGATTAAAACGTTTAATGTGTAAAATAAGATTGAATTACTATGAAATATGAAATTATTTTAACAAGAAATCTTGGACCCATAGTGACTCACAAACTGAACAAAACAATTGTCTCTGATATCAAAAACATGTTTTTGTACTCCAAAAAATAGATATTATTATTAATGAAAGCGGTGACATGGCGTTCTAAGCATTTATCACGTGTACCCTTTTGAATGTTATATCACCAGTTTCATGAACGTTATCATTTTTTATGGACTACAAACAATTTTTAAGAAAAATGATAGAGATTAAAATGATTTTTTTTTTAATTTGGGGAAAAAATGAATTTATCCTTGAATTTAGAAAGTACGAATATACCCCTTGAGTTGGCCTGAAATTGCCATTGCCAGGAACGATAATGAAATTGAAGTTTCTCGGGGTATGACGTGTTTGGTTTGGTAGATAACCATGTTTAGGGAAAATCAAAATTTAAAGTTGAATTTAAAATACGGTCGCTGTTCCCTGTTGTATCACGTTTTCTGCCAAGTGCCCACTTAAATTATTTAGATATTAGACACAAAAAATCCAATCTACTTGTTTCTAAGGCTAGAGCTATATGCCTATGTATGTTTATGGGTTGAATTTTGTTTGACTTATGAAGCTTTTTCAGCTAATACCAACTAAATTGATTTTAAAAAAATTAGAAACAAAATTATAAAACATATAACCTTTTTTTATAAAAAAAAATAGGATCAAAATAAAAATACAAAAATTAATTATTGAAAAAAATTGTAGAATATTTTAAATTAAACACCTACTAATGGATAGATTAAGCCTTAAAAGATTTTTATATTAAATAAATAAGTCAAGTTAATTAAAAATCATTTTAACTACTTATAACTACATGGATCGATTATTGATTAATGTATACGTGATTGTTCCAGTTAAATCTGCATCTAAGTTCTCAATATATAATTATATTAAATATTCAAAAAAAATTATTATATATAATAATTTTATTTGCCTCGTAAGCAATATTGTCTCCCATAAAATATACTTACAGTCTCTTAAAAAAAGTCTAACTTTTATAAATAACTTAAAACTCAAATCTTATAAAATCTAATCTGAAATTTGATTCCAATAATATCATAAGTCGTGTAATCTCAAAGTTTTTGTTTGTTTCAGTTGGTTAAATTGTTCTTTTGGTCACTTAATTGAGACTAATGCATATTTGTAATCACTATAAACTATACATTAAAGAGTAGTTCCACAAACACGAATAAAAAATAAAATAAAAAATACATGAAAGAGTAGTTGTATAGATTTTATCTTTATATTGGTCAAAGAATTAAGCAAATTTTTACACAGGATAAAATAAGAAGGCAAATGAATTATCTCATTAAAATTATTTTATATACTTTAATATAATTTCTCTTTCAATTTCTTAAAAAATTGATATGCATAAGTTATGTTTAACTAGCGTAAGAAGTTTGATTTGTGTTGCATTTTATGTTCTTCTACTTACTGAAAATATTATCTAAAAATGACCAATAACTTGTATTATTTTAATTCATGTAAGGGATTTAAATTATGTGAAGAGTTTGTAAGGATAAATTTAAAGAAAATGATGGATAGATACTTACAGAGATAAAGAAAGAAATATATAGATGTAATAGATAATACGATAAAATAATAATAAGTATTAATGAGATTTTAGAATAATAAAATAGTCATATATCATTACTTTAAATTTTATACAATAGTTGGTTTCTCATCCTAGGTCAATAGTTAACTTCTTCAATTGATAAAAAGTTTTTTTTTTCCAACAAACTCCTTCCCCTAGTTAAATTAATAGCCGCGGGCACCAAGAATTAAAAATGAAGTTGCTGTTTCTGTTTTCTTTTGAAATAGAAATTTGAGTGGTACAACTTAGCAGCTAAGCATCTTAAGAGACAAAAATAACTTGTGGGATCCACATGAAAAATCCAATATGTTATAGAAGATTAGGAAGTAGTCATTATTGAAATGTGTGTGTGAATGCATTTATAATTCTAGAATAAGAGAGATATCTATTATTGTCAACCTCAGGATGCATATTAGGTTAAAGGAGGCATGGGAGGATGCAGCAAGCAAGCTTTAGTTGGAGATGTCAATTGAGCTAATAATGTCAAAAAAAGTGGGCCTCACAACATCTTTCGGCTTTGCTTCAGATTTCAGATAATAAAAAAAATAGAAAGATTGCATATGCATATACCATTAGCACATGTCCACAACCACACATTTTTTAGCTCTTTACTCTTTTGTTTCTTCTTTTTTTTTTTTTTGAGATCCAATATGCTTGAGTCATGTAAGGTTATTATTTTAGATGATAAAATTTTCTCTTTTAAGTGTTTAATGTAAACACGTAATAAAAGTTTGAACTCAAAACTATAGTATTTTTTAAAACTCTTTTGCTTTTATTTTCTCTATTGAGAATCATTAAAAAAAAAAGTAATCGAAAGCAATTTTGATTGAATCAAGGAATACTAATTTGAATGATAATTTTATTTTAAAAAAATATTTAACACATTTATATAGTAAGAGTTCAAACTCGAGACCAAATATTAAAGTAAAATAACTCTGTCAATTGCTAAACTCATTTTATTTGTGTGTGTAATAAAAAATATGAGAATTTTATTTTGATACTTAACTAATTTTCTTATCATTATGTTGCTTCATTTGAGTGTAAAGTAGTAATTTTAGTTATGATTTTATTTTTAATTTGCAATTTGAATCTCAATTTGGTTAAAATTTATTGTGTTATAAGACATTATAACGTTTACATGCTAAATAATAGTATATTTAACATGAGAATTTATATTTATTTATTTTTTGTTTAAAATTCTCTTAAATCAGCAAAATCATACTTTAATTTTTCTGAAATAACTTAGAGGACATTCATAATTTCTAACTCAAATAAAAAAAAATTACAAATATCAAATCACTTGTGTGAAAATTTCTGATAGCCTTGTAGCTTTTAGCGATCTCTACCTTATTGATTGATTTCTGTTCTTTCCGTGGCTTTGGCTATGGTCTTGTAGAAAACAGGACGTACACTTTGGTGCATTGGATTGTCCTTCAGCTGCATCACAATTCACAACACAACGATCGTGTTTTAAGGGTCCTGGTGCTTCCAATTCCACCTCTTCGTTCCTTATTATATCATAATAATAACACTTGGTCCACACCTTGCAATTTGTTCTTTTCCATCTTTAATTGTTGATTACTAACCATTTGTCATGAACCACTTATTAATTAAATATGAAATATTTTTTTAATTACGGATAATAATGTGTTGAGTTTAGACAATATATTACAATATTCGTATTTAAGCTGCACCGTGAGACTTTGGTGTTTTTCAACACATCCCCTCATGCATAGCACTTGGGCTTGGTGCGTCAATAACAAATTGTGAGTGGTGTTAGCGGAAGAGAGACGAGGTCTCAGATTGTGAGCCTGCTCTGATACCATGTTATATTTTATCTTAAAATCAATTGATCTTAAGTGAAGTTGTCCAACAAATATATAAGATTTTAAGATGAGATCTAACATGATATCAGAGTCAGACTCTGTTCCTGAGATCTCGCATTCGCTTTTACTGCGACCACCCATCATTTATTGTTCAACTACCTTAATCCTTAACGGATAGCTTGAATAACTTTGCTTAATGTCAATTCATTTTAAAATAAAATCTAACAGAAACAAAAATCAATAACACGTAAATAGAGAAAAATAAGTCATGCCAGAATTTTTACATCTATCAAAGGTCTTAAAGCCATTGGCTATCCAACGCAAACTCTTCAATCCGTTATACTCGAATAGGAATCAGAGGGGATAAGAACTTTTCAGTTTTCATTTCTTCAGGCAAGATTTGATTTTGCAGTCGCACATCCCATCTTAATTTTTCTTTGGTTTTCATTATTACAGAATTACTGAATGTTTTCTTCTTTTGAAATATAATTTTTATTTTACATGTACAATTAAAAATAGAAGCAATAGTTCCTTCCAGACAAAATGAATGCTATTCGTACTTAAAATTCTTGAATACATAATACATTCTACGAATGATGAAAAGATAGGGAAACAAAATTATATAAGCTATAATTAAGGGGGGCGAGATAAAGAGAAAAAACATTTTAAAAAGTTCAAATAGAAAAAATAATGTTCTTCAGAGGTTAGAAATACCGTGCTGATCAATATTCAGGAGCTGCTATATAGTTGTACACATTTAGTGAAATACTATTTTTATTAGATATAAGTTTTATTATTCTAACAGTTAAATCATGTGATATATTATTATTATTATTATGATTATGATTATGTATATAAAAGTTTATATAATTTAAATATCTGTAAGTATACCAACAAACAATAGTTAAGTATTTAAAAAACATAACTTATGTTAAAATAAAGTGAAATAATGATGAGTTAATTAATTTTTTTAATTTGATTTAATCTAGCTACGAAAACTTTAAATTCAACAATTAATAAATGGATAATTTTTTCTCTTGATAATGATTAACAACTAATATCGTTTAATCTTGTTCTCTCTCTGTCTCTCGATAAATCTATTGGTGTGTATCCTAGTGTGTAAAGGAACTAGATTTTCTATTGACTATACAATAAGTACTATGTAGTGCATTAACAACCATTGACTTTACAACACAGGCACACACCACTGTATCCCACGTAAGTGTGTACAGAGGAAGTAGGTTTTCTATTGACTAATAATCATCTCCACGCCAGTTTAACTTTAATTAGAGTTTAATTTAAATATTTTTTTTATGCTCATGATAACTTCAGTAATATCTTCCCACTTAATTATATTTTTTTTCCGTTCAAAAAATTTAAATCTGAGATGTTATTTAAGAAGATTAAATTTAATATCATTTGAACCAATATTATTAGTGAATTTAATTTTAATATATTATGGCTATAAAAAATTTATATTTAAGTTGGAATCCAGTTTGATATTGAAATTGCAATAACTAATAAGATATATAAAGAGCCTGACGCGGAGAAATTATAGTATTGATTGCAACAGGTGATGAGGTGAGAGAACAAGATTTTCTTGGCTGAATTACTTGAGGTGTTGTCTTATCTCTTCTATAATGTTTTACATAAACATATACAAAATAATTAAACAAAATTTCTGGGGGTATTATTTAATTTTTTTTAAGGGCAGAAATTAGTACTTTGCTTTTTCTTTTGTTAGGGAATGAATGCTTCTAATCTTTACGTCACCTCGAATTATTCCCTGGAATCATTAAAGTTGACATAAATGGACCGATACACAACCCACGTCAACAGGCATACTTTAAAAAAAAAAAGAACAGGCATACTTTAAGAAATAAAAAAACATAAATTGACAAAAATATATTAGTAATATAATAATTAATACTACTTAAAAAGTTATGTTCGGCCCTTATTGTCTTCATTGCACATAAAAATATTAATAATTTAATGATTTTTTATAAATTATTATTTTTTTACGATAATTACCTAAAATATGTTAATAATAAAATGATTTTATACTATTATTAAATTATAAATAATCATATAATTAAAATTATTAATTCTTATAGTAAATCTTAAAAGAATATATTTAAATTAATTTTACTCAAGTAATATTTAAATATTTGCATCAACAAATATATTGCAAGCAGCATATTGTGTATGCAGGCATGGCACGTCAACGTACAATTGTAAACCACGCTCTTCGAATCCGTGTTATAAGTCCAATGCGTAGAGAAAATAGTCAATGTATTAATAATATAAAGAATTTGTTGAGTTTTCTAGTGATTATCCTAACTTTATTGTTTGTTTGCATATATAAACCACAACCTCCTAAACAACATTATTTATTTACTTTTTTTTTTTTTTACAATGGGTATTAAGCCTTGTTGTTTCACTTTTTTCTTTAAATATCACCTTGTACCTTTGCGAAAACCAACTTGCTATATATTAAAAAAATATTAATTTCATTCCTAAATATTGTTATTCTCTCAAATAGTTTTTGAAGTAAAAAAATTATATAAGTAATCTCTTAATTAAATATTATAAATCATACTGATTAATTTCTCAAATATCCAAAAATTATTCAAATTATTTTTTGGATGTTAGTAAAATTTATCAACAAAGAAATTAAATTGATGAATATTCAAATCTTTAGGGTCTGCTTATGGAGGTTATGAATATTATATAAGTTATGGTTGACAAAACTAATTCAAATTCAAAAAGTAACTCAAAGTTTAAAAATTAGTTAATAACTAAAAGTTAAAAACTTTTAATTAACTTATTAAATTATAAATATTTGATAAAATTAATTGAAAAATATAAAATAACATATTTTAAAAATAATAAAAAAACTAAATAAATATTTTAAGAATAAAAAAGAATAAAATATAAAACTAAAAGTTAAAAACTAGTATTTTAAAAACCTTCATGTAACATTTAAAAAATGCTCAAAATTACCTAAAAAAAAAATTACAGAACCTTCAAATAAGTTTTTCAATTAGTAAACAAAATTAAAAACTAATTAAAATAACTTGTCCAATATAACCATGATTTTATTATTTTAAAGATTATTTAAGAAAAAGAACAATACTTGAGGGATTAAATTGATGGTTTATTTTATTCACATAAGAAAAAAGTCCACACCTTCGAATATGCAATCTGCCATAGAAAAACACATTGATGTTATAGATGCAATTATAATGATGCTGAAAACACATATTCCTTGTTGATAAAATAATACTTGTTAGGATCATAACAAGTGTACGAAGTGAGATTTTATTTTTGGAACTAATTTTGAAAAAAAAAAAACACTTTTCATAGAAAAAAAATGGAATGAATAAGTTATTTTTGGGACCCGGAACTTTCCCATTGGAAACATTTAGACAAGAATGCAAAATTTCATGTAACTTAGGGTTTATGAATTGGGCTATGGACTGAGTGGAGAGTTCAAATGGGCTTATTGGGCTTTCAAGTGTTAAGTTAAGTAACGTAATTTAAGGTGTTTACATTTAATTTGATTTGAAGATGTAAACTCCCAATCATCAACGAAAGCCAGCCTCTTGTTAATGAAGGCTCTAAGAATTCACTCATAAGAACCACTCTCACCCTTTCTCTCATTCTTAGCAACATTTCAACATTTACCACAAATGAAATATCAGTTATTAATTTTATCAATTTAAATGGTTTAGTGGCGATAAAATAATTAAATATAAATAATAGTAAGTTAATCTTTTTTCTCCTTGATTAATTAATTAATTTAGTGTTTTTTTATTCAACCCTAGAATTTTTATTTAATATAAAATACTATTTGGTAATCAGTAAAATAACCTTATATAAATTAAATTAATTTTAATATTTTTTATAATTATAATTTTAGTCCATGTATTTAATATTTAAATTTATGCTATTGTCATTAAATACATTATTTTATTAATTAAATCAATGTCCTTTGAAATATTTTTTGCATATAAATACAAAGGATTCATATAACCCGTTGAATGATTAAGATTGAATTGAATTGACTTGGATTTATATTTTTAACAAACAATTGACAACCGAAATTAATTCCAACTCTATGCCATTTTTCTTCTTCTGTCCCTCAAGCCGTACGTACCAGTACTACCCCTCTGGTCCTCACCTTAGACTTGAACCACCCTGAATGTAGACTTTTGTTTTGTATATTTTATGAAAACAAATTTTAAACCTAAATTTGAGATGATTACAAATGTTCTTTTAATTTTAAAGTAATTTCTACTATTTTAAAGGCTTAAATACCTTTTTATTTTACTACAACTTAACATTTTTTTTCATGTTCGTCTGTATTTTTCTTTTTTTTGTCTTTCTAAAATGTGTTTATTTTATTTTCGTGATTAAAGTGCTTTAAATTACTTTTGAAGAAAAGGAATGTGCATGCATTATTAATTTCTATATTTGGTGCAATAAGATCACCTTTGAGGCATGGAGAGGTAGAGAGCAAGAGAGACAGTCAGAGTTTGGGGGAATTACTCACTATATATGGTTTCCTAACTTTCCACTTTTACTATTCAAAGCATTACCAAGGAAAAAAAAAATAAACACATTTTATAATAACTAAAATGAAAGAAAAAATTAAGGAAAGAAAATAAAAAAAGTTAAATTACAGGAAAGAAAAATGCATTTAACCATTTTTTTAATAAGTATGCAAAAGTCAGTGAAAATAAATATTTTAGATGGTCTTCAGTTTTTAAGATTTTCAAATAATAAATCCGTTATTTTAAATTTAAGTGGATCAATTTTTTTATAGACAAAATAAATATATATTCAATGAAATAGTGAAACCCGATACAAATGAGGAGCAATACTCCACCAAAATTAACCCCTGGTACAGAAATTGATCACAATTATGGTCAAAGAACAGATCAGCCTCTTCTAACGGTGGTTAAATTTTTTACATCAAATGGTGTGAATATATATATAAAAAAAAGTTAGTCTAACTGAAACCAAAAAATAAATAATGGAAGCAAATTCCACTATTAAATATATATAATATTTATTGATTAATACTATTTCGAATCATCTCGATTTGACTAATTTTATGGTCATTTTATAGTCTTGATAATCCCAACTAGCGAAAGTTTGCAATGTGATCCAATCAAGACCGCATATTGGCAGACCAAAACCTTCTTTTTCCTAGATTATTGTTCTAACCCTGTGAAGCTTGCGATTAAACAAAATTTAATACATGACTAATAAAAGTGAAATCACATTCCACTTTGTACATTTTCATATAAAATTTTAATAACGGTGTAAAACCTTATATGTTAATTTACTTTTTAGACTAAATTATAATTTTGATATACGAAGTTTCGTTTCTAGTTTTATAAATTAATAATTTTGATCCTTTGATTATTAATAAATAATTATGATTAATTAAGTTTTTAAGTTAATTATAAAATTAATTTCAAAACAAAAATTAATTATAAACTAATCAAAATTATTAATTATTAAACAAAAATAATTAATCCTAATTTTTCATAATACTTTTAATCTATTCTACAAACACTTCTTTTATCTTCGGTTTTGCATATAACTCTCCTGAAAATAATATCATATTAAGATTAATAGTCTTTTATTAAAAAAATATGATTAATAATTTTTATTTAATTTATAACTAATTTAATATCCTTAATATTTGTATCACAATTATTAATTAATAATCTATTAGATGATTAAAATTATAAATTTATAAAAATAAAAGATCAAAAATTATAATTAAAAATAAAAAAAACTAAAATTATTAATTTAAAAAATTAAAAGGAAAAAAATTATAATTAAATCTATTTTTAGTGTGAAAGAAACTTCCATCTAAAATTATTGACGGTTCAATGACCATGACTCAATAAAGTAAAAGTTGTTGCAGGACCTGAAGCTGCACCTGCACCTACTCCAACTGAAAAAGAGAATCAATCAACGCAGAGGTGAAGTTGAATAATGAATATGATTCCAATTTCCAAGCGTGATGCAAAATATATGACTTACCAGAGTGCCGTTGGTATTGTGATAATATTTAATCGATTCATTGTATTCTCAAACAAAAACTTATTCAATATCTGATCTCGCTCAAACTCTTCTCAAATATGGGGCGTGGAGCTTTTATTTTGCCCTTGTTCATATATAATAAAACACAACTTGTAGACTATTATTTAAATTTCCACTTCATGATTTCACGATGATATCCATTCAAGTGATTTCTATTCATCGCACCATATACATAATCAACAAATTTATAAAGGGGATGCAAACATGTATCAATAATGCTTCAATATCTCATGGAAATAGCCAAATAGGTTCCTTCAATTTGTATATATGGGGGAGAGAAGATAATTCAATACAGAGAGATGAAGGGAAAATGTGTCATTTCCACAAGAAAAAAAGACAACAGTTAATAACAAACTTTTGTATCATTTAAAATTTCATCAATCAACAGCACTGCTAAGCCTCCTATATTATTTATTATTACAACCTAATTAATCCGAAAAGGACAAAGAGAGAGAGAGAGGGAGACGTGTAGAATCATTTTTCGTTTTGTTCTTCGGAGAAATCAAGGCAACTAATTAACATGTTTGAGAAACCCAAACCTTCAATCTTACGGTGGTTATACCGACAGCGCGTGCGTCCCAGACGCCAATCAATTAACTCTACGCGCCACCGCCCTCTGCGGCTTCCGGCGCGACGGCGTTCAAGTCAAAGCCCTCATTGATAATTACCTCACCACCCTTTTTCCTTGGCTTGTCATCCTCTTCGGCAGCAACGACGTCGTGGCGGTGGTCCACCGTGAGCTCCGCCGTCTCGAGGGCCTTCCGCCACTCCTTGCCACCACTCCCTTTGTCATCAAAGTACTTCACCGCCACCCTCATCCTTCTTAGTATGGCAAAAAACTCTTCCACCTCCTCCTCCGTGGGAACACCACCATCACTACCATCTTCTTCTTCTACACCCTTTAGTCTCTTGTTCTTCACTCTTTCACTCTCTTCTTCCTCTCTCATGACCCTCTTGTTCTTCCTCTTCTCCATTTCCATAACTCAGATCCAACAAGGCCAAATCACAATTAATATTAATAGCATTAACAAGGACCATATACTATATAGGGTTTCTTTGGTCCATGAGATATGAATTAATGTTCCCGTTTGTCACCAAAATGTATAAAAAAATCATAAATATCGGTGTATAATATATGTTGCGATTATTGAGTTTTAAAAATAATGTTGCTATTATTAAATTGTGCATTTGCTTGTTGTCTTTGCATGGGTGGGTAACGTGGGAAGACTGTTGACCAATTAATTATATTATTTCTTTTGGTACACATAAAAAAAAAGTGTTACTTTAAATGTAATTTATTGTCGTAGTTTTTTAATTGGTTTGCTGATGTGTTACTATACTCCATCGTTTAATAATTTTTATATATTATTACAAATATTTAAAAATTCTCATGTATTAGTTACTATAGCTAATATTTTTTAAATGATTTTTCATGTGTATTTTTTCTTAAATAATTTAATGATATAAATCAACTAAATATTGGTAATGTAATTATTGTGTGGTATAATTAGTAGCTAATATTATCTTTTAAGCTTAGTAAAAAAAAATATTATTCTTTAAACATGTGATCCTTGAGAGATAAGTTCTTGACATTTGATCAAAAGATACCTGAATTAAAAAAAATATATAATTAGTTTTTATGAATTATGTAAATTACCTATGTAGGTTTTCCACTACATTTTTTTTTACTGGTGTAAGTACCTTTCAATGAAAAATTTCATGATGCTAATATATCAATATTATGAAATGTCAAAACTCAAATCATTAAATAAATTTTATCTTCGACATTTCTTTTTAAAATGTTCATATATACATACATATATGTAAAGAGATCTCAATCAATTTGCTAGTGAGTGATAAAAGATTTATAAACTGGATTTGTATATAGTATTATGTTTCAAACAAATTTGTCTTCTGAAGTAGGGATTCTTACAAAATAATAATATTAATTATGACTGGTTTATCTTTAATAAATTAGTTCGTTGGCATCTTAAAAAAAACGACTGGCTTAACTATAATGATAATAATTTTTCCTTCCTTATTTTATTGTGAGTAGGTTCTAATCTCTAATCATAAGAGGAAGGACGAATACTTTTTATATAAGGTATTCCAATACTAATGTTAATAGATATTTCTAAAAAGAAAGGTGTGACAATGTGACAACGTTGGTTGCTCTCCTTTTATAAGGTCATTCCTTGTCAATGTCATCTTTATTAAAAGTATTCTTAGTTTGGTAATTGGTATGAATCAATTTTTTGAGTAAAAGTTAATTTACTCCGTTTAACATAACCTGCTTTCTTTTTTTGCCATTGAATTGTTAAATGAATCTTTAATCTTTTGTCCCTAGCTAATTGTTGTTTCATATATAAATTTAATCATAAAAATATTATTTTTATTTATTTGTAAGTGCTGATTTTCTTTATGTTATTTAAATACTTTAAGATAGTATTAATAATCATTTCATTTATTATATTCTTATTTTTATCTGAATGTAAATATTGTTAAATTAAGATTTTATACCACCCATCATTATTTTTTTAAACTTTATTAATCTTTAAGTTTAGTTACTTTAATAAATGATTTATGATGTCATCCTTGATTGTGTCATGACCGTACTTGTTTTATATAAGGATTTGTTTGTTTGTAGAGGAAAAGAAAAAAAAATAACAGTAAAATAAAATAAGATCTATAATTTTAAATGATTTTAATTCTCAGCACTTTATTTTCATTTTACTAAACAATATCTTACTGTTCCTTTTTCAGAAAGCTAGATAAGAAAAAAAAGTGACATAAAAGAATGTCAACCACACAACATGCGAAAACAAAAATGAAAAAAACTTGTAATATTTAACTTGAATAAATTAATGTTATTTGTAGGATTGTGAGGGTAAAGAGGGAATTGGAGATTGGTTGGAAGATGATTTTAGAATAGAAAAAAGTAAAGTGATGATGTCAAAGAGGTTGGTAAGGTGACGTCATGGCTATTGCGTCTTTAGAAATATGCTATTCTTCTCCATGTGGAAGACAATGCCTGACCCATACTCCCAAGTCCCAATCGCACTCAATCTCTTCCAAACTACTCATTCTTTTAAGATGTTTACTATGTGCACCTTTCTCTTGTAAATTACTCATTCTTTTAAAGCTTAATTACTTATTTAATTTTTATAATTTTATTTTTTATAGTTGATAAATAAATATTTTAGTTCTTAAAATTTAATAAATAAGTTTTTTAGTTCCTGAAATTTATATTTTAATGTTTATAAGGTACTATCATTAAAAATTTTTAACTTATGGAATTAAAAAAATTTAACTTCAGATACCTTTGAAAATTAAAATATAAATTTCAAGGAACTAAAAAATTTATTTATTAATTATTGGAACTAGAAATTATATGAATTAAATGAGTAATTAAATATTCTTTTAATTTAATAGTGTCCATTCTTTCATATTTTAAATGTGACTTTTCAAAAATTAGTTAATAGCTATAATTATCATATTTCAATATAATTTTTTTATTTTAAAATTAATTTTCAAAACATATTATAAATATATTATAGAAAATATTTTATTAAAAGTGATAATGATCATTTTTGTGATTTGTAATAAAAGAGTGTCAAATTAAATTGTTTGGAAATCTCTATTTCAAAAGAATTATTTATTAAATACTTTAAAAAGTAGGTATTGATTTTTTTATTTTTATATAAACAGAAGTGATTTATTAACATACATACACTTATTTTTTATTTTGGCTAATACTCTATAATGTTTTATACTTTTAATTATTTCATTTATCCTCGTTACTTTCATAACCTTTTCATTTCAAGATATCACTTTAAAAAAAAATGTTTTGGCCCCCGCAAAACATCACTTGTTTTGCTCCTTCTGACCCTCCAATATTGATCCCTTCAAACAATTACTATAAATACCCACTTTCCCGTCACAGATCGATCAGAATGCACAACCATTTGTGCAAAACCTGATAAACTAAAACGAGATAACTCACCCACTTTATTCCTCTTTTGAGCATATATGCAAAGGGATGTTTAAATGAGTAGATCTTACTACAAATACTCAAAATTAAAATGCACAGGTTATGTGAGTTCTTAAATTTTTTTAAAGAAAATGTGAGTTCTAAAAATTTACATGACTTTTTAAGTCTTGACATTAAATTTATATCATTTATACATTATCATATAATTTAAATTTACTTTTTTTTTATCCGTAAACTTGTTTTACTTTGATACCAACTCATATGAAATTATGGAGGAAAAGAAGGAAGGTGAACGGCGCGTGAATCAAGTGGTGGATTGAAAAGATAGGGTAGCTTCTTCAATGAATGATGAATGATTCCTAAGTGGACCCGTTCAACATTCTGTCACATTTTAATATATGACGCTGATGACCTCCGCATACATAGTACTAGTGTTGTCTCAGTTCTCCTACTTCCATAACTAGAAACATAATTAGGCTAATAATAGATCAAATAAATTATACATTAATAATATAAATTAATTTTAAATCATAATTTAATTATAATTTATTATTCATAATAAATTTATTAACTTTTATAACAATACTTTAAAGCTATATCAATAATAATATAAAATTATTTAACCCTTGCATAATCATTAAACTCATAAATAGTGTACTTGAAAGAAAAAAATGTTAGAGAATACGACTTCAGATTTCTCTATCGATTTTTTATTCAATTTAGCTCATGTAATTTTATCAAAATTTGAGTTTCAAAGAAGTTAGACTAATACCCTTAATTTGACAATTCTCCAATAATGGAGTGCATTAAAAAATTAGTATTTTTTATCATTAAAAATTATCAAAAAAGCAATTAACGGAAAAGTAATTATCCGTGCATTAATGTTTTTAAAAAGCTCTAAATTAAAAACCGATTGTCCAGTATCAAGGGATAACTCAATAGCTGTGAAAAGTTTTATTGTTTTGTTTATAGATGTGGAAAAGAAAAACAAGGCATTTTTTTAATAAGAAAAAAAGAAAATCTAATTGATGGTTGGTTACAAAATTCCACCAAGAAACCTAACAGGAAGAAGAAACACATGATCCACGAGACAGTGGACTTCAAAATTCAAATACATCGCCCCTGAAAAAGATTGATTTGACCAAAAGATGTCTGAAACAATTTTCCACCACTAGGACTGGTCCAAGAAAACAGAGCCATATATGCATGCAATGCAACCACCAACAAGGGAGAAAAAAAAAATAGTGGTAAATCCTCGTAAATGCACTTGTCTGGCTGCTTTTAATTAGTCACACAGTACTTTAGACATTACTGGAAATTATTGAGGTTTATTTAAGGATGTTAATGTTATATTTTCTAAGTTTGATTATAGGTATATATAGTTTTTCTGAACAATCAAAAACAATTTATATGAGTGTGTTTTGATATTTTTAAAAATATTAAAATACACCTATCTTTCCACCCTTATTACCTATACGGGCTACGGCATCATAAAAGTAAGACTAAATTAAAAAATTGATTCGTACATTTTGATATTACTTTTATAATTTTATATTTTGATTTGTACATAAAAGAATGTTTACAAATCGATAGTTGATAAATTTATAATAATGTTGGATTTTAATTTTATCTTCATAATATTTTTCTCTTTTTTTGGTACATAATATTCTTCTCTTATATATACGAATTCTTATAAAAAAATTCTACATTTTATTCATACTGTCACACTTTATTTTTTGCT